>NC_134398.1:140842495-141162920 GCF_050003625.1 Haematobia irritans | reverse complement strand
TTATTTCTAAAGAAAAATTTTTCAAAATTTTATTTCTATATAAAATTGTGAGAAAATTTAATTTTTTTTAGACAATTTTATCAATCTTTTATTTCTACAAAAAAAAATTTGTCAAAATTTTATTTCTATAGAAAATTTTGTGAAATTTTATTTTTATAAAAAATGTTCTCAAAACTTTATTTCTGTACAAAATTCTCTACAAATTTTGTTTCTATAGAAAACTTTATTTCTGTAGAAAATTTTATCAAAATTATATTTCTAAAGAAAATTTTGTCAAAATTTTATTTTTTTAGAAAATTTTCCCCGAATTTTATTTCTATACAAAATTTGTCAAAATTATATTTCTATACAAAATTTGTCAAAATTATATTTCTATAGAAAATTTTGTCAAAATTTTATTTCTATAGAAAATTTTCTAAAAATTGTATTTCTATAGAAAATTTTCTGAAAATTTTATTTCTATAGGAAATTTTCTCCAATTTTTAATTCTATATAAAATTTTCCCCAATTTTTTTTTGTTTCTATAGAAAAATTTCTCAAAATTTTATTTCTATAGAAAAATTTCCCAAACTGTTATTTTTATATTAAATTTTCTCAAATTTTTGTTTCTTTAGAAAATGTTCTCAAATTTTATTTTTTAGAATTTTTTTTAAATTATATTTCTATAGAAAAATTTCTCAAAATTTTATTTCTATAGAAAATTTTCTCCAATTTTATTTCTATAGAAAATTTTCTGCAATTTTTATTTCTTTACACAACTTTATTTCTATAGAAAAATTTCTCAAATGTTTGTTTCTTTAGAAATTTTTTTTATTTCTATAGCAAATTTTCTCAAATTTTTATTTCTTTAGAAATTTTTCTCAAAATTTAATTTATATACAAAAATTTCTTAAAATTTTATTTCTATAGAAAATTTTCTCAAAATTATATTTGTATAGAAAATTTTCTCAAAATTTTATAAAAAAATTTCTCAAAATTTTATTTCTAATAAAATTTTTCGAAAATTTTATTTCTTTAGAAGATTGGGCCAAAATTATTTATTCCTATTAAAAACAAATTTCTCAAAATTTTATTTATGATAAAATTTTCCGAAAATTTTATTTCTAATAAAATTTTTCGAAAAATTTTTTTTTAGAAGATTGGGCCAAAATTTTATTTCAATAGAAAAGTTGGTCAAAATTTTATTTCCATAAAAATTTTTCTCAAAATTTAATTTCTTTAGAAAAATTTCTCAACATTTGGTTTCAACACAAATTTTTCTTAAAATTTTATTTCTATAGAAAATGTTCTCAAAATTTTATTTCTATAGTAGATTGGGCCAAAATTTTATTTCAATAGAAAATTTTCTCAAAATTTCATTTCTCTAGGAAATTTTCTTAAAATGTTACATCTATAGAAAAATTTCTTAAAAGTTTATTTCTATAGAAAATTTTCTAAAAATTTTGTTTCTATAGAAAATTTTCTGATAATTCTATTTCTATAGAAAATTTTCTTTCTGTACAAAACTTTCTCAAAATTTTGTTTCTATAGAAAATTTTCTCAATTTTTTTTATAGAAAATTTTGTCAAAATTTTATTTCTATTCTATAGCAAATTTTGTCAAAATTTTATTTCTATAGAAAATGTTGTCAAAATTTTATTTCTATAGACAATTTTGTCAAAATTTTATTTCTGTAGAAAATTTTATTTCTATAGAAAATTTTGTCACAATATCATTTCTATAGAAAATTTTGTCAAAATTTTATTTCCATAGAAAATGTTGTCAAAATTTTATTTCTATAGAAAATGTTGTCAAAATTTAAAATTTTCCCCAATTTTTTTTTTTATTTCTATAGAAAAATTTCTCAACATTTTATTTTTATATTAAATTTTCTCAAATTTTTGTTTCTTTAGAAAATTTTCTCAAATTTTATTTTTTACAATTTTTTTTAAATTATATTTCTATAGAAAAATTTCTCAAAATTTTATTTCTATAGAAAATTTTCTCCAATTTTTATTTCTTTACAAAATTTTACCAAAATTTTATTTCTATAGAAAAATTTCTCAAATGTTTGTTTCTTTAGAAATTTTTTTTATTTCTATAGCAAATTTTCTCAAATTTTTATTTCTTTAGAAATTTTTCTCAAAATTTAATTTATATACAAAAATTTCTTAAAATTTTATTACTATAGAAAATTTTCTCAAAATTTTATTCCTATAAAAAATTTCTCAAAATTTTATTTCTAATAAAATTTTTCGAAAATTTTATTTCTTTAGAAGATTGAACCAAAATTTTATTTCAATAGAAAAATTGGTCAAATTTTTATTTCCATAAAAATTTTTCTCAAAATAAAATTTTTCTCAAAACTTAATTTCTTTAGAAAATTTTTTCTTTAGAAAAATTTCTCAATATTTGGTTTCAATACTAATTTTTCTTAAAATTTTATTTCTATAGAAAATGTTCTCAAAATTTTATTTCTATAGAAGATTGGGCCAAAATTTTATTTCAATAGAAAATTTTCTCAAAATTTCATTTCTCTTGGAAATTTTCTTAAAATGTTACATCTATAGAAAAATTTCTTAAAAGTTTATTTCTATAGAAAATTTTCTAAAAATTGTGTTTCCATAGAAAATTTTCTGAAAATTTTATTTCTAAAGAAAATTTTGTTTCTGTAGAAAACTTTCTCAAAATTTTGTTTCTATAGAAAATTTTCTCAATTTCTTTTATAGAAAATTTTGTCAAAATTTTATTTCTATAAAAACTTTTGTCAAAATGTTATTTCTATAAAAACTTTTGTCAAAATTTTATCTATAGAAAATTTTGTCAAAATTTTATCTATAGAAAATTTTGTCAAAATTTTATTTTATAGCAAATTTTGTCAAAATTTTATTTCTATAGAAAATTTTGTCAAAATTTTATTTCTATAGCAAATTTTTTCAAAATTTTATTTCTATAGAAAATTTTGTCAAAATTTTATTTCTATAGAACATTTTCGTCAAATTTTTGTCAAAATTTTATTTCTATAGAACATTTTCGTCAAAATTTTATTTCCATAGAAAATGTTATCAAAATTTTATTTCTATAGAAAATGTGGTCAAAATTGTATTTCTATAGAAAATTTTTGGCAAAATTTTATTTATGTAGAAATTTTTTGGCAAAATTTTATTTCTATAAAAAATTTTTGGCAAAATTTTATTTCTATGGAATTTTTTTGGCAACAGTTTATTTATATAGAAAATTTTGTTTAAAATTTTATTTCCATAGAAAATTTTGTTAAAATTTTATTTTTATAGAAAATTTTGTCAAAATTTTATTTTTATAGAAAATGTTGTCAAAATTTTATTTCTTTAAAAGATTTTGTCAAAATTTTATTTCTATTTAAAATGTTTCTGATTTCTACAGAATTTTTTATTTCTATAGAAAATTTTGTCAAAATTTTATTTCTTTAGATAATGTTGTCAAAATTTTGTTACTATTGAATTTTTTTATTTCTATAAAAATAAAATTAAAAAAAATGTTTTCTTAATTCGAGAAACACTCTAAACCAAAGACGCTAAATCCTGCAAAAAAAATCTTGGTCTATATTTGAAGCGTTTTTAACTTCAATCTAAGGATTCCATATTTCAGATAATTTAAGGATAATTTCTTTAAATCAAACTTGTGTTTCTTTACTTTAAGGAAAATTTGCCGTAGTTCAAAAACATTCAGCCATGTTTCCTAAATTTAATAATAAAATTTTTATATTATTTATTATTTTTATATTATTATTTATATTGTAAACTTTATTTTAATTAAAATTTTATTATAGAGTTGAAAGAAATTTGTCCTTAATAATATTTTATTAAATGCGCATCCTAAAATTTAGGTTGCGTAATCTTTAATATTACGTAAATATTTGTTTTATGTATGCTGTAAATTTTTCATATTATGTCAATTTTTTCTGTATAGTTTTGCAGTATCCAAGGTGAAGGTTATATAAAATTTTGCCTGGACGAACTTTCGACGGTAAATACTTGTTTTAAACAATAACTTTAACTAACAGTAGCCTCGTACTATGAAATTTATTTTATAATTTATGCTTGTCTGTACAATAGCCAGTTCTAATCTGTAAACTTTCCTCTAAAGCTGGTAGGCTTTAATTGCATGTTTCAGTTTATTCAGTATAATATTGTATTTAAAACAAATCGATGTGAATAATTATTGTATTCCAGTGAAAAATACATTGCTACTTTGTTGCTGTTTTTTTTGTATAGTTTACAATGATCAAAGTTCAAAAATGACAAAGCAACTTTTGCTAAAGCAGCTATATCCAACTATTTGTTATTTAAAACACATGTTCATATTTAACAATCAATCCCTTCAAAATTGTACAAGTAAATCGTTTCGATAGGTTAGTACAACAACTTTTAACGCTAGAATAAATATGAGGGCAAAGGTGAAATTTCTACTACAGCAATTAAAATATTTTATGGCTCATTAAAAAAAATCGAATCAAACGGTTGTCAATATCCAATCGGGGCATACAAATTCGAAATACTCTAATTATTTGTTACAGCGTTCACAGTTATAATAATGGAAACTTCCATCAAAAATTAAAAAAAAAAAAAAACAAGTAAAGAAAGTCTAAAGTCGGGCGGGGCCGACTATATTATACCCTGCACCACTTTGTAGATCTAAATTTTCGATACCATATCACATCCGTCAAATGTGTTGGGTGCTATATATAAAGGTTTGTCCCAAATACATACATTTAAATATCACTCGATTTGGACAGAATTGGATAGACTTTTACAAAATCTATAGACTCAAAATTTAAGTTGGCTAATGTACTAGGATGGAACACAATTTTAGTAAAAAAATATGGGAAACATTTAAATCTGAAGCAATTTTAAGGAAACTTCGCAAAAGTTTATTTATGATTTATCGCTCGATATATATGTATTAGAAGTTTAGGGAAATTAGAGTCATTTTTACAACTTTTCGACTAAGTAGTGGCGATTTTACAAGGAAAATGTTGGTATTTTGACCATTTTTGTCGAAATCAGAAAAACATATATATGGGAGCTATATCTAAATCTGAACCGATTTCAACCAAATTCGGCACGCATAGCTACAATGCTAAATATACTCCCTGTGCAAAATTTCAACTAAATCGGAGTTAAAAATTGGCCTCTGTGGTCATATGAGTGTAAATCGGGGGAAAGCTATATATGGGAGCTATATCTAAATCTTAACCGATCTCAACCAAATTTGGCACGCATAGCTACAATGCCAATTCTACTCTCTGTGCAAAATTTCAATTAAATAGGAGTAAAAGATTGGCCACTGTGGTCATATGAGTGTAAATCGGGCGAACGATATATATGGGAGCTATATCTAAATCTGAACCGATTTCAATAAAATTTGGCACACTTGACTACACTACTAATTCTACTTCTAGTGCAAAATTTCAACCAAATTGGGGTAAAACTCTGGCTTCTGGGACCGTATTAGTCCATATCGGGCGAAAGATATATATGGGAGCTATATCTAAATCTGAATCGATTTCAACCAAATTTGGCACGCATAGCTACAATGCTAAATCTACTCCCTGTGCAAAATTTCAACTAAATCGGAGTTAAAAATTGGCCTCTGTGGTCGTATGAGTGTAAATCGGGCGAAAGCTATATATGGGAGATATATCTAAATCTGAACCGATTTCAATCAAATTTTGCACACTTTACTATACTACTAATTGTACTCCTAGTGCAAAATTTCAACCAAATTCGGCCAAAAATCTGGCTTCTGGGGCCATATAAGTCCATATCGGGCGAAAGATATATATGGGAGCTATATCTAAATCTGAACCGATTTCAATCAAATTTTGCACGCTTGACTATACGACTAAGTGTTATATTTGTACAAAATCTCAAGCAAATCGGTATAAAACTCTGGCTGCTGGGTCCATATTAGTGCATATCGGGCGAAAGATATATATGGGAGCTATATCTAAATCTGAACCGATTTCTTCCAAAATCAATATGGTTCTATTCTGACCCAAATTAGGAACATTTGTCAAATTTGAAAGCGATTGGACTTAAATTGCGACCTAGACTTTGATCACAAAAATGTGTTCACAGACAGATGGACGGACGGACAGACGGACATGGTTATATCGACTCAGGGACCCACCCTGACCATTATTGCCAAAGACACCATGTGTCTATCTCGTCTCCTTCTGGGTGTTACAAACATATGCACTAACTTATAATACCCTGTTCCACAGTGTGGCGCAGGGTATAAAAATATGGGAAACATTTAAATCTGAAGCAATTTTAAGGAAACTTCGCAAAAGTTTATTTATGATTTACGGCCCTAGAATACCTCTATATTTCCAATTTCAGGCAAATTGGATAAAAACTACGGATTCTAAAAGCCCAAGAAGTAAAATCGGTAGATCGATCTATATAGGGGCTATATCAAAATATGGTCCGATAATCACCATTTTCGGCACACCTCTTTATGGTCCTAGAATACCTCTAGATTTCCAATACCAGACAAATTGGATAAAAACTCCGGATTCTAGGAGCCCATGAAGTAAAATCGGGAGATCGTTCTATGTGGGGGCTATATCAAAATATGGTCCAATATTCACCATTTTCGGCACACCTCTTTATGATCCTAGAATACCTCTAAGTATCCAATTCCAGGCAAATTGGGTAAAAACTACGGTTTCTATAAGCCCAGCACCCCAAATCGGTTTATATGGGAGCTATATCAAAACTTGGACCTATATAGCCCATCTTCGAACTTGGCCTGCGTGCAGACAAAAAACGATTCTGTGCCAAGGACGATAGCTCTATTATTGAAGACTGTACCGTGATTTTAACAGACAGATAGACGACCAGACGGACATACTTATATCGTCCTACAATATCTTCCTGATCAAGAATACATATACTTTATATAATGGGAAATCGATATTTCGATGTTAAGAAACTTATTATACCCCCATCACCATTCTATGGTGGTGGGTCTAAAAATGTTACGACAGAAAGAATGTAGGCACACAGAAAAATATTTCACGAAAATTTTTCCAATTAAAATCTTTAAAAATATTCAATTAAAAATTTAATTGTTTCAACAAATTTTTTAATTGAAACAAAAACCAATCACACAAATTAATAGTGAATGCGTGGCATAAAAGTAGAAAAAATAAAAAGGCACTGGTTTAGAATTTGAACCAAAGTATTGGCCTTTATTTAATAAATTATTGTTCGTCAAACAATATTTACCTTCGTAGAAGCGAGAGAGTCTCAAAAGTAAGAATGTCAAAAAGCTTGGATGCCGAAAGGCGGCGGTTGATGGCATTTTACGTTAGAAAATGTCCTCATTTTCGTACCGAAAGACAGAAAAGGTATAGACAAATCCTAACGGAGGGATTACACTTGAAAATGATTATATGATTTACCATAAGCTAAGAAAACGGCATTTGAATTTAAACAAATAGTATCAATTAAATATTTAATTGGATCAATTAATTTTTTAATTGACTGTCAATTATTCTTTTAATTGATACTATCATTTCTGTGATTGAAGACATTTCAATTAAAAAATTAATTGGATCAATTAATATCGTGATTGAATCAGAAAAAACGCACTATAGTCCCTATAGGGACCCACAAACTTGCAAACAGCTATCGCACAAAGAAAAAATTATGCTGATATTTTTATCCGATTTTAGAACCACTGTGCGATGAATTATTTTTTTATGTGTAATTAATTTGTAAAGATTTTTATTTTAATTTTTTATTTTAGATTAATTCAATTTATTTTAATTCCATTCATTTAAAAGTGATTTGATTTAATTAAATTAAATAACTTAATTAATTTTGTAATGCCTTTACAAGAAACCATAGTTCTACAATTAAAAAAACAACCTGACCTATTAATGCAACCATTTTATTTTTTGTCTGTAGTAATAAAAATCCAACCAAGCCTATCATCATCAGCTACCACTACAGCATCTCCTTGGGGTCAATTTTCTTCAATTTAACTTTGATTTTTATGCACATCGCAACGCAACGATCGATTTCTTGCCTTTATCTTTTGCAGATGTTCATATCCCCATATCCATCACAGTGCAATTCTTTCCACAGGCCTCATGCTACATCTATGCAATGGGGTTTTCGTACATTTCTCAACTTTATGACAATCAAACTCAGTCCCACGGCTTTAGTAGTCCCTAGGCCAGCATATTAGATGCTGATGCCACCAGCTACACACAAAAAAAAACGCAAGGTTCAAACATTAATTGAACTCTCATCGATGTAAACGAAGGAATATGATTTAGATCTGCATTCGAAATGCCATCAATTGTGTCAGCGTAAGTAAATGACCAAGCGAACGCATGAATGAATCGGTGACTGAGTAATTTCAATGAAATGTAACCCATACAATACAGCCTCAAGTGCATTCTAATTAAAAGCAAGCGAGTGCATTTCAGGTGCATTTCCAGTACAAATGAACCAAAGTGAAAACAGAAAATTATAGCAGCTACATCGCTGTATAGAATACGCACAATGGGTTGAAATGAAACAAAAATGATATTTTATATACCCTCTACCATGGATTCCGTAGAAACTTTTACTAAAGACTATCGAATTACTTGGGTTGTGGTAATACTTACCGATGGCAAGGTATCTCAAAACTTCTTAACATCGTCTTCTAAATTGTAAGTTAGTCCACACATGGTATATATTAGACAATAACAAGTATATACGGCCGTAAGTTCGGCCAGGCCGAAGCTTATGTACCCTCCACCATGGATTGCGTAGAAACTTCTTCTAAACACTGTCATCCACAATCGAATTACTTGAGTTGTGGTAACGCTTGCCGATGGCAAGGTATATTAAAACCTCCTAACACCATCTTCTAAATTGTAAGTAAGTTCATACGTGGTATATATTAAATCAAAATATACCGATTAAATACCTACACGCAAAAAAATAATTCTTTCCTCCCAAACGAAATTTTAGACAAACAAAGTTCGTTTCTAATTTGCTTTTCGCTGTAAGGAAGTGTATTTGGAAGAAAAGTATATACTTTTTGTGATAAACGTTTATTCTTTTCCAGGATGTAAAACAATTTCATAAAGGCTAACTCAAAAAAAAAAGTTTTCTTGCTAATTGCATTTTCCCTCACATCTTTCTCACATCCACGAGGTTTTTTAGTTCTTAACACCTTTTCCTGTAATACCAACAATGTAGAAGAAATTATACGATTTTATAAATTTTTAATTTTTTTTACCTTTCGCCTGGACGGAGAATCGAACCGCGGACCATGCACTTTGTAAGCCAACACACTAACCACTGAGCTATGTACCTGTTATGGTCATCAATAGATAATTATCCATATAAGTTATATTTATATAGCATAGCTTGCGGCGCCCACGAGCCGAATAAACAAAGTTTATTTAACAGAAACAAACAGTTAGTTTGGCACCGTGGAGCAGTGGTTGCTACGTCTGACTTGCATGCCAAGGGTCGTGGGTTCGATCCCTGCTTCGACCAAAGTTTTTTTTTTGTTTTTTTTTTACATATATTCCAGATAAGTTCGGAAGATTCCGAATAATGTTGAACATTACATTGTACAATATTAAATTTTGAACTGTAAAATGTGTCTTATTAAAGACCTAAAGTCACAAAAGAACAGTGTTTGATATAAACGAAATGGACTGTGTTGTTGTTTCAAAAATAATTTTTTTTATTGAAAAAATAAAAGTTTTGTAACAAACGAATTTTTTTGGTGATAAAAGTTTAAAATTTTCGAAGCAATTCAAAAAACTCTAACAAAAGAAAAACGTTTTCGGTACACGTTTTCCAAACGTTTTTTTTCTTTGCGTGTATATAATTCAGTTTGACAAAGTTTTCTATAGAAATAAAATTTTAACAAAGTTTTCTATAACATACAAATAAAATTTTGACAAAAATTTCTATAGAAATAAAATTTCAACAACATTTTGACTAAAGTTTCTATAGAAATAAAATTTTGGTAGATTATTTTTGGCTCGAGTGGCAACCATGATTATGAACCGATATGGACCAATTTTTGTGTGATTGGAGATCGGCTATATATAACTATAGACCAATATGGACCAATTTTGGTATGGTTGTTAGCGGCCATATACTAACACCACGTTCCAAATTTGAACCGGATCGGATGAATTTTGCTCCTCCAAGAGGCTCAGGAGGTCAAATCTGGGGATCGGTTTATATGGGGGCTATATAATATAATACCAAGCCAAATCTGGGGATCGGTTTATATGGGGGCTATATATAATTATGGACCAATGTGGAGCAATTTTAGCACGGTTGTTAGAGACCATATACCCTGCCAGCATTTCAAAGTTCCATTTCATCCTCATCGCTACCATAGACTCGTAAATGTCACCACAACCATCGCGAACTGTGATGGGAGAAGCATATCAAAAAGTACAAAATGTACATGAAAGTATTTTGCCATCACTACTGTTAGAAGAGGCATTTTATTTTTTGTGAAACGCCAAGCGCAACCAGCTTGTTATATTTTATTTAAATAAAAACGAAAATAAAGTTCTGAAAACATAGATATTACGCTTAAAATTGTGAAAGGTATATGGTGAACAATTTTCGACTTTCCAAATAGAATAAAGTGATCGTTTTTCAAATATTTTTCCAGGCATGCTGTCTCCATCGAAAATAAACAAACTGGCTGATAGACGCTGCAATATGTAACTTACTACTTAAAACTCAACATCATTCTTTTATTAATGCAAAAAATTATGTTAAATGTGATGAGACAAACCGAAAAATGTTATATTTATAAGAAATTATAAATGTTTAATAAAATCAATAAACATCTACACAATCGTGTTTTACTTGACCACAATGATTTTTCTACAATTACCTTAAAATGCACTTTTTCTGATAGTTTGCAGGGGTTCTTATTGGCGTCATTCGAAATTGATCTAATAAGGCACCTAATAATTGCACTGATGAGAAACTTTTTCGTAGTAACTTGGCGTGGTACAACTTCTCAATAGTGACGGCGCTTTTCCGACGAGTTTTTGATGTCGTATATGATTGTATTCAACGTAGTGGGGATTCTCAGAAGCGCCCCCAAATTCAAAAAATGTTGGCAGGGTACTAACACCATGTTCCAAATTTCAACCGGATCGGATGAAATTTGCTTCTCTTAGAGGCTCCGCAAGCCAAATCTGGGGATCTGTTTATATGGGGGCTATATATAATTATGGACGGACCAATGTTAGCATGGTTGTTAGAGACCATATACTAACACCATGTTCCAAATTTCAACTGAATCAGATGAATTTTGGTCTTCCAAGAAACTCCGGAGGTCAAATCTGGTGTTCGGTTTATATGGGGCTATATATAATTATGGACCGATGTGGACCAATTTTTGCATGGTTGTTAGATACAATATACCAACACCATGTACCAAATTTCAGCAATATCAGATGAAATTTGCTTGTCTTTGAGGCTACGCAAGCCAAATCTGGGGATCGGTTTATATGGGGGCTATATATAATTATGGACCGATGTGGACCAATTTTTGAATGGTTGTTAGAGACCATATTCCAACACCATGTACTAAATTTCAGCCGGTTAGGATGAAATATGCTTTTCTTAGAGGCTCCGCAAGCCAAATCTGAGGGTCCGTTTATATGGGGGCTATACGTAAAAGTGGACCCATATGGCCCATTTGCAATACCATGCGACCTACATCAATAACAACTACTTGTGCCAAGTTTCAAATCGATAGCTTTTTTCGTTCGGAAGTTAGCGTGATTTCAACAGACGGACGGACGGATATGCTTAGATCGACTCAGAATTTCACCTCGACCCAGAATATATATACTTTATGGGGTCTTAGAGTAATATTTCAAAGTGTTCCCAGCAAAAACTCCTATTACCAGGTATGAGTACAAGTACGCCTGCGCCAAATTGGTAACAACTTCCTCGTACATATATCACTAGTAATACTTTTACACGGGCATGACATTGGAGGAAAGTACTTCAGCGAAAGCATACCAGCAGTCGAAAAATAAGTACTTCTTCGCAAGCATACCAGCTCTCCAAAAATAATATCTTTACCATGGTTAGGTTAGGTTAGGTGGCAGCCCGATGTATCAGGCTCACTTAGACTATTCAGTCCATTGTGATACCACATTGGTGAACTTCTCTCTTATCACTGAGTGTTGCCCGATTGCATGTTAAGCTCAATGACAAGGGACCTCCTGTTTATAGCCGGGTCCGAACGGCGTTCCACAGTGAAACCAATTAGAGAAGCTTTGAAACCCTCAGAAATGTCACCAGCATTACTGGGGTGGGATAATCCACCGATGAATTTTTTTTTGGTGTTCGGTCGTAGCAGTAATGGAACCCAAGACCTTGTGTATGCAAGGTGGGCATGCTAACCATTACACCACGGTGGCAGAAAGTTTTGTTACCCAGACAACCGAATTACAGGTTATGACAACCGAATTTATTGCCAATCTCCTTTTGACTGTAGTTGCAGCTACTATCAGTTGGCAGTTGTGTCACCCGACTGATTCGGTCGACACAATATATAACATATGGTGTTAGTTGGGTCTGTCGACGGCATTGGTTGTGGCTACCTTCATCATTGGATTGTGTTGCAATTTGGTTGTGAGCAAATACAAACCATATTCTTGATAATTTTTTATTGGGTTACGATCACGGTTGTCACAGTTGGTAGAATTCTACCAAAAATTGTAGGTTATTTACTTCTTGTTAAGATTGGTAGAATTCTTCACATTTTAGATTTTGCAACTAATAGGTACTCCAATATTGTTTGGAAAAAAAATTTGGCCAAATTTATAGAATAAATTTTTTCGAAAATTTTCTATAGAAATAAAATATGGAGATAATTTTCTATAGAAATAAATTTTTTAAAAATTTTCTATAGAAATAAAACTTTAATAATTTTAGAATTCTACAAAAATGGTAGATTTTTTTACTTCTTGGTAGATTGGTAAAATTGCAAAACACTCCTCTCCAACTAATATTCTTTAGAAATAAAATATTCAATATTCTTTAGAAATAAAATTTTGGCCAACTCTATAGAATACATTTTTGAGAAAGTGTTCTATAGAAATAAAATTTGGAGAAAATTTCCTATAATAGGTTGGCTGATAAGTCCCCAGTCTGACACATAGATCGCGTCACTAGTATTAAATGCATATTATTTTTATATAGTACCAACCTTCAAATGATTCGTGTCAAAATTTGACGTCTGTAAGTCAATTAGTTTGTGAGATAGAGCGTCTTTTGTGAAGCAACTTTTGTTATTGTGAAAAAAAATGGAAAAAAGGAATCTCGTGTTTTGATAAAATACTGTTTTCTGAAGGGAAAAAATACGATGGAAGCAAAAACTTGGCTTGATAATGAGTTTCCGGACTCTGCCCCAGGGAAATCAACAATAATTGATATGCAAAATTCAAGCGTGATGAAATGAGCACGGAGGACGGTGAACGTAGTGGACGTCCGAAAGAGGTGGTTACCGACGAAAACATCAAAAAAATCCACAAAATGATTTTGAATGATCGTAAAATGAAGTTGATCGAGATAGCAGAGGCCTTAAAGATATCAAAGGAACGTGTTGGTCATATCATTCATCAATATTTGGATATGCGGAAGCTTTGTGCAAAATGGGTGCCGCGCGAGCTCACATTTGACCAAAAACAACAACGTGTTGATGATTCTGAGCGGTGTTTGCAGCTGTTAACTCGTAATACACCCGAGTTTTTCCGTCGATATGTGACAATGGATGAAACATGGCTCCATCACTACACTCCTGAGTCCAATCGACAGTCGGCTGAGTGGACAGCGACAGGTGAACCGTCTCCGAAGCGTGAAAAGACTGAAATGTCCGCTGGCAAAGTAATGGCCTCTGTTTTTTGGGATGCGCATCAACAGTGACTATTATATGGCGTTATTGGAGCGTTTGAAGGTCAAAATCGCGGCAAAACTGCCCCATATGAAGAAGAAAAAAGTGTTGTTCCACCAAGACAACGCACCGTGCCACAAGTCATTGACAACGATGGCAAAAATTCATGAATTGGACTTCGAATTGCTTCCCCACCCACCGCATTCTCCAGATCTGGCCCCCAGCAACTTTTTCTTGTTCTCGGACCTCAAAAGGATGCTCGCAGGGAAAAAATTTGGCTGCAATGAAGAGGTGATCGCCGAAACTGAGGCCTATTTTGAGGCAAAACCGAAGGAGTACTACCAAAATGGTATCAAAAAATTGGAAGGTCGTTATAATCGTTGTATCGCTCTTGAAGGGAACTATGTTGGATAATAAAAACGAATTTTGACAAAAAAAGTGTTTTTCTTTGTTAGACCGGGGACTTATCAGCCAACCTGTTATATAGAATATTTTCCATAGAAATAAACTTTTAAGGAAATTTTCTATAGAAAATTTGGAGAAAATTGTCTATAGAAATAAGTTTTTAAGAAAATTTTCTAAAGAAATAAAATTTTCTGTAGAAATAAAATTTTCTATAGAAAGAAAATTTTGCAAAAATTTTTAAAGATATACAATTTTTAGAAAATTTTCTGTAGAAATAGAATTTTGAGAAATTTTTCTTTAGAAATAAAATTTTGAGAAACGTTTCTATAGAAATAAAATTTTAAGAAAATTTTAAAGAGAAATGCAATTTTGAGAAAATTTTCTATAGAAATAAATTTCTGTTGAAATAAAATTTTGAGGAAATTTTCTAAAGAAATGAAATTTTAAGAAAATTTTCTATAGAAATAAAATTTTGAGAAATTTTTTTTAGAAATAAAAATTTGAGAAAAATTACTAATGAAATAAAATTTTGACCAAATTTTCTATAGATGTACAATTTTTGCCAAATCTATAGAAAATTTTGGCCCAATCTTCTATATAGATGAAATTTTCAGAAAATTGTACTAGAACAAGTATATACAGTAGTAAGTTCGGCCGGGCCAAATCTTAAATACCCACCACCATGAATCAAATATAATAGTTTCCTTTGAAAATTTCAGGGGGGGGGGTTTGATGACAGATATTTTCCCAAGCAGATCAGTTCAACCAGTACGCTTCCCACACACAAAAAAATTTCACGAAATTTTTTCCAATTAAAATTTTAATTGAGTTTTAAAAAATATTCAATTAAAAATTTAATTGATTAAACAAATTTTTTAATTGAAACATAAATCAATCACAAAAATAATACTCAATTAATTTTGCAATGGGATCAATTAACTTTTTAATTGACCTTCAATTAATTTTTTAATTGATACTATCATTTCTGTGATTGAAGAAATTTCAATTAAAAATTAATTGGATCAATTAATTTCGTGATTGAATCAGAAAAAAATTTTTTTGTGTGCACAGATAAATGTAAAGATTTCACCTAGATCAGACTAGATCAGATTCTGAATTTATAAGGACCATTTTTTATTTGAGTTTTAGAGGAATCATAAACATCTCTTGTAAATGTGCAAGAAAATGATGAAATAACGCCTTGATTTGAAATCTAAAATCTGTGAATTTCCATCCCAATTATTTAAATGACTACGAGAAGTAAAATCTGGAAATGTTTCATTCAGATTCAAGCAATTTTCATGATCAGTGCGCCTTCTATACCCTCAATAAGTGAAATCGGTCTATATGGAGGCCTTACCAAATGGACTGATAAAACTAAATCATATACACTTTGTTATGGGTCTAAAATGCCAGTATATTTTCAATTTGTGGCAAATCGGATAAAAACTACAATTTCTAGAAACCCTAGGAGTTAAATCGGGAGTTCGGTGTAATGGGGGCTATACCCCACACAGGATACACACAGTATTCAGCACATATAATTGTAGTTCTAGAATCTAGATCCCAAATCGGAGGGCCGGTTTATAAGGGGGCTATATCAAAAACTGTACCGATACTCAATATACACACCATAGGGAACACCCCTTTATGGTCCTAGAATACCTCTAGATTTCCAATTTCAGGCAAATTGGATAAAAACTACGGATTATAGAAGCCCAAGAAGTAAATCTGGAGAATGGTCTATATGGGGGCTATATCGAAACATGGTCGGATAATCACCATTTTCGGCACACCTCTTTATGGTCCTAGAATACATCTAGATTTCCAATTTCAGGCACATTGGGCAAAAACTACGGATACTAGAAGCCCAAGAAGTAAAATCGGGAGATCGGTCTATGGGCTATATCAAAACATGGACCGATACTCACCATTTTCGGCACACCTCTTTATTTATACCTCTACATTTCCAATTTCGGGCAAATTGGATAAAAACTACGGTTTCTAGAAGCCCAAGAAGTAAAATAGGAAGATCGGTTTATATGGGGGCTATATGAAAACATGGCCCGATAATCACCATTTTCGGCACATCTCTTTATTTTCCTAGAATACCTCTAGATTTCCAATTTCAGGCAAATTGGGTAAAAATTACGGATTCTAGAGCCCAAGAAGTAAAATCAGTAGATCGGTCTATATGGGGGCTATATCAAAACATGGACCGATACTCACCATTTTCGGCACATCTCTTTATTTATACCTCTACATTTCCAATTTCAGGCAAATTGGATAAAAACTACGGTATCTAGAAGCCCAAGAAGTAAAATCGGAAGATCGGTCTATATGGGGGCTATATCAAAACATGGACCGATACTCACCATTTTCGGCACACCTCCTTAAGGTCCTAGAATAACTCCAGATTTAAAATTTCAGGCAAATTGGGTAAAAACTACAGATTCTAAAAGCCCAAGAAGTAAAATCGGGAGATCGGTCTATATAGGGGCTATATCAAAACATGAACCGGTACTCACCATTTTCGACACACTTCTTAATGGTCCTAGAATACCTCTAGATTTCAAATTTCAGGCAAATTGGATAAAAACTACGGATTCTAGGATCCCAAGAAGTAAAATCAGGAGATCGGTCTATATGGGGGCTATATCAAAACATGGACCGATACTCACCATTTTCGGCACACCTCGTTAAGGTCCTAGAATACCTCTAGATTTCCGATTTGAGGCAAATCGGATAGAAAATACACTTTCTAGACGCCCAAGAAGCATAATCGGGAAATCGGTCCATATGGGGGCTATACCAAGACATGGACCGATAGGAACCATTTTCGGTACAGTTTTTGATGGTCCTAAAATGCCTCTAGATTTCCAATTTCAGGTAAATTGGATAAAAACTACAGTTTTTATAAGCCCAAGACCCCAAATCGGGAGGTCGGTTTATATGGGGACTATACCAAAACTTGGACCGGAAGATGGGCTATCTTCGAACTTGACCTGCCTGCAAACAAAAGACGAATCTGTGCCAAATTTCAGGTCGATAGCGCCATTATTGAAGGCTGTAGCGTGATTACAACAGACAGACGGACATGCTTATATCGTCTTAGAATTTCTCCCTGATCAAGAATATATATACTTTATATAGTCGGAAATCGATATTTCGATGTGTTACAAACGGAATGACAAACTTATTATACCCCCGTCACCATTCTATGGTGGTGGGTATAAAAAAATATAATGAGAAAATGTTTCTATAGAAATAAAATTTTGAAAAAAATCTTCTATAGAAATAAAAATTTGAGAAATTTTTTGTATAGAAATAAAATTTTGAGAAAATGTTCTATAGAAATAAAATTTTGAGAAAATTTTCTATAGAAATAAAAACAATAAACAATTACTAAAGAAATAAAATTTTGAGAAATTTTTCTATAGAAATAAAAATTTTAGAAAATTTTCTATAGAAATAAAATTTTGTAAAGAAATAAAATTTTGAGAAAATTTTCTATAGAAATAAAATTTCGATAAAATATTCTATAGAAATAACATTTTGACAAAACTTTCTATAGAAATAAAAATTTGGCCAAAGATAAAGTTTTCCACATGAATAGATCTAAATTTTTTAGAGGTGTGTATTGTGAGGTGTACAGTGCGGTGAGACACAGAACAAGGACCGATCCCTCTTTCAGCAGACTTTTACTGTTTTGAGAAAATTTTGTATAGAAATAAAAACAATAAACAATTTCTAAAGAAATAAAATTTTGAGAAAATCTTCTATAGAAATAAAAATTTGAGAAAAATTTGTAAAGAAATAAAATTTTGAGAAAATTTTCTATAGAAATAAAATTTCGACAAAAATTTTCTATAGAAATAACATTTTGACAAAACTTTCTATAGAAATAAAAATTTGGCCAAAGATAAAGTTTTCGCACATGAATAGATCTCAATTTTTTAGAGGTGTGTATTGTGTGGTGTACAGTGAGGTGAGACACAGAACAAGGACCGATTCTCCTCTTTCAGCAGGCTTTTTACTGTTTTAACAGTTTTTTCTGCTGTATCTACTAACAACAACTATAGACTGCCGCAAATCTATCAACGTGATGGCTGAATTCAGCATTAACACAATACGGGTTTTGCAAAAACTTTTCCATTTTCAAACAAGTCCATTTCCCCCCGAATGCAATTACATTTGTCAGTGTTTCCAATATTTCTGTTTGTTTATTTTCCATAAAACTATTTTTACATACATTGATGGTTGGTTTTTACATGTGGTTTTTTTTAAATTTATTTATTGTTTAATTTGTTTTATAAACTTGATAGTTTTTCCTTTTGTAACTTTTGTATTTTCATACGAGAATGTGTGTTTTACTATAATAAATATATTTTCGTGTAAGATTTAAAAAATATTAAAAACAAACTCATTTTTATTAGTTTTGTGTCCCACATTATGAGTTATTGGTTTTTTTCTTCATTTCGCTTAAAATTTCAACAGAAAAGCCAAAACTAAAAAATTATTTGTATCTGTATGTAGTTGTGTATGTGTTATGCTTATTTTCAAAAATAAACAGACCTAATAATTTTTTAATTTAATTTTAATTATAATAGTACATACTAACATATACCGATAATGTTAAATGTCGCATTTCTTTATAATTTGGGAATGGGTTTAGGAGAAAAATATTATTATTTTAGCGCATTATCGCGCTAAAATAATAATTTCCTTTAATAATTAATTTTAAAGAAAATAAAATTTTATAACTGTTACTTTGGGTCATTCCCCATCAAATTGTAACTCAATACCCATCTACCATGTAGGAAGAAAAATGTTCAATGGGAAATTTATTTCCATACGATATGCTTTAAAAAACTCATTTTGTAGTAATAAGTTAAGTTCTGATTCACTGAATGACAATCGATAGTGAAAACCGATTATTGATCGATTTACTGGTACAAAGTCGATTAATTTATGGAAAAAGTTTTTCAATCATTTTATTTTTTTTTTTTTAATTATTCTCCTTCAAAAAAAATTAGAAAAAAAAGGAATATTGCCATCAGAATAAACAAGACGACATTTTTAAAGGTCTACATTCGAAGTTTTTAAAAGTTGAGTTGTAATTTTTTGACGATTTGATTTTTTCGTTTAATCGGTTTTTTGAAATCCTTGATGATTGATAAATAAATGGAGAAATACTAAAACTCCTGGGGCCAAATCACCGCAGTCGAAATCGAGTACTTCGTCGTCGTAATGTAGTTTACACGGATCACCGCAGTCGTTATCGAATGGTTTATACTCGAAGTTGAACACGATAGGTAGCATGCTATCGAAAACGAAGTATGTAGTGATTTTTAGAATCACTTACAGGCAATGTAATGTAGTTTACACGGATCACCGCAGTCGTTATCGAATGGTTTATACTCGAAGTTGAACACGATAGGTAGCATGCTATCGAAAACGAAGTATGTAGTGATTTTTAGAATCACCTACAGGCAATGCACTTCAGGCAATGCTAAACGACTGATTTTGTCTCGAATATTTTTCCTTATTAATGCCACTTTGTACTCGACCTCTGAATCCGAAGACGAGGAAAACAAAAACACATGGATTCATAATAATTTTTACACATATACATATTTTGATCACAAAAATTTATTTTGAAATCATCTTTTGCTTCCAATTTCTTATTACCATATGTTTACAGCAATGTAAAAAAAAGTAGTAGACAAAATAAATTACGATCGAATGCGGTGATCCAAAATTTTACAGCGATCGAAATGTTTCTCGATACGAAACAGAACTCGTTGGCGAATGCGGTGATTTGGCCCCTGTTCAGATTCAGATCAACAAAGTTAGTTTAGGTTGATTATAGTGGCAGCCAGTTCCTGTAGACTTACTTATGCATTCCGTTCACTGTGATAAAGAAAGAATATGGCAAGTCACCACGGTTGTCAGTCGAGCCAAAAATAATCTACCAAAATTTGGAGAAAATTTTGCAAACAATCTTATTTTGCAAAATTTTATTTCTATAGAAAGTTTTATCAAAATTTTATTTCTATAGAACTTTTGTCAAAATTTTATTTCTATAGAAAATTTTGTAAAAATTTTATTTCTATAGAAGATTTTGTCAAAATTTTATTGCTATAGAAAATATGTGAAGTACCTCTTAGTTGGAGAGGAATATTTGGCAAAATCTACACTGAAAACAAAATATTGGCGTGAGGTCAAAGAATTCATGTCTTTAAAATACGAATGCAAATTTTGCTTAGCATAGAAGACGCATTTCTCTAATATAAATCTTTTTTCCTTGTCCAAAAGTCGACAAACTTTTCAATGAAGACGTATTATCCTTATAATTAAGAGATTTCACTTAAAAATGGGTATCATAACATGAAAGAAAAAATGTTTAGGCTAAGGTCAACTTGACTTTAATAATTCAAAAAAAAATCTTTAAATTTAATTAAATTGTCTTTAAATTTGTTGTCTTTTTGCATCTTGACTACAAAGCCAAAAAATCGTTCAAATATAATACATTATTTTAAAGACGTTTTTTACTTGAAATATAGCATAATTTCTACTGGAAGTCGAGTCTTAATTTGAAAAATAAAGTTGTCGTTAACTCGTTTTTAAAGCATTTTAATAGCATATGAAGGAAAAAAACTGAAAAAGCGAAAAATTAAAATTTGCTTCCTAGAAGCAAGTACACAAAACCCCAAATTTAAAAGAGAATTGTGTCTTAAAAGTATCCTTACTTGTATTCTCCGCTTCTTTGGCTCTAAATTTTTAAAGTAAAGACAAAATCTTTGGAACCGGGCATGCTTTTTTTCAGTGTACCACAACCTCAAGAATCTACCACAACAGTAAAAAATCTACAATTTTTTGGTAGAATTCTACCAACTGTTGCAACCGTCCAAGTCACACCATTTGTGTAACCACTGAGAGAAGTTTTGAAATTTTCTGAAATATCGCCTGAATTACTAACTGAATATAAAACAGCGATTTAAAAACTTTTTGGAGTTCTCACAAAACATGACACTTTTCACGCTAGTCAGCCGTGCTCATCATTACAACAAAATGACTCACATCTAAACTAAAGTTGAACAAATATTAAATTGAAATTCCTCCGGAGTTAGCAACATTGGTCAGGCTGTTGGACTTAAAGTTCATGAAATGGCCAGGAAAGCCGCAGCGGTTTTGGTAAAAAAAGGCAGTACACACAGAGAAGAGATTGTTTGGAAATCGGTTGAAGTAATGAAAATTCTGCATTTATAATTAAATATCGATTGTCTCAATATATATACTATATTTACAATCATACGTGGGTCTTTACTACAGTGTTTCATCTATTTCAATGGATTTACGTTTGTGCTAGAAGACATACAGTTGTAGGAACTAAATGCGTATATTTTGAAAATTTTTGCCTGAATTCGGATGATACGACATGCCGTAATTAATTATCGAAACTATCACTTAGTTATCAGCACTTACGGATGGTTTTCACAACCGAATATTATTTAAATTATTTTACAATTGTCTTTTCTATTAAAATATTAATTTCATGTCGAAACAAGACGAAGTTTTATTGATTTCAAATTAAAACGGCAGAATTCTCAGCAGCGGCAATTTTTTAAATCTTCTAAGCATCTACCAGATTATTTGAAGAACTCGGGAGGAAATAGATTGGATCAGAATCAATGGTCAAGGAGTCAAATAAGCAGGAAAATCAAGATAAGATGGAAAATGTACCTCCGTAATTCTACAAGCAAAAACCGTAAAGATTGGATACACCAGGTATGTAGGTCCAGATTACCTTATATGTTCCAAAACGGATTGGGATATATCACAATTTCTAATTCAATATATTTGTAATTGCACCGAAAAAAAGTGAACTGTTTTATAGGAAGAATAAACTAACTCGTACGAAAATTGAACTAAATTTTACTCCACATTTGAGATTTCCACAAAGCGTTGTTAAAACCAGGAAATGTTAATGCCCTGTTGTACTTTTTAACTGCAATTCACGAAATTACATCATCTCAGAAGAAAAAATTAACTAAAAGTAAAGAAGAATCATTGGCGCCAAATCATGACAATTTTAACCATACCGTTTATTGTGATTTCATCCATTTTTATGTTATACGCTTTGGTACTTCAGCTTGTGGTCAGATCGAGAAACTCTGCGACTAAGGTGGGGTGCGTCCAGAGTGACCTGGCGGTAAGTCGGGTTGGTTTAGCTGGGCAAGAGAAAAGATGACGCGTGTCGTGTGGCCCTTGGTTGCAAATTGTACATACGTCAGCTACGCTGCTATCAATCACTGATAAATAGGAATTGAGGCGGCTGCACTTGCCTGATCTAAACTGGGCTAAAACTACCCTATCTGCCGTGGGAGGTCTCTTTTCTCCGGTGTTATGGGCGGTGGACGGACTCCGAGAACAGGATTGACCTTGTAGCTTCTCACCGCTTCAGCTACAGTGGCAAGTGACTTATTTCTACCAGGGAGCTTATTACAAATTGCAGTAGCATGGGCAGACGACCTGAAAAGGCTGTCGAGTGTGACCCCAAGAATCTTAGGGTAATTTGTGGTCGGAATTATTTCGCCATCGACACTACTGCCGTCCATGTAGTGAATAGTGTGGCTGAGGATTTGGTGGGGGATATCCTCAAGTTTCTCGCAGTGAAATAACTGGTAAGATTAGCTAAGTAGACATTTAAACGATCGCAGATGTCATCAACATTGGGCCCAGATGCCAAGATTGTACAGTCATCCGCATATGATACAATCTCGACGCCGTCAGGTGGGCGTGGAATCGAGGACAGGTAGAGGTTAAACAGTGCCGGAGATATCACCCCACCCTGGGGAACTCCCTGTTTAACTCTACGGGGTTTTGACTTTTTGTCCCTGAATTCCACGTACGACTGGCGTCCACACATATAATTCAGCACCCAACGTTTCACTCCTGCCGGTAGGGACGTATTCTCGATGTCCTAAAATAATGTGGCATGGTTGACCGTATCGAATGCTTTCGATAGGTCAAGCGCCACGAGGACCGTCCTATGACACGGCCTGGGCTGATTAAGTCCCTTATTGATATGTGTCGAAATGGCATGTAAGGCTGTCATCGTACTGTGTACCTTACGGAATCCATGTTGATGGTGGCCAGCTGGAAAATTCTCTACAAGGCTAGGGAGGAGTAGTGCCTCAAGTGCCTTGGCTACTGGCGAGAGAAGGGATATCGGTCTGTACGATTCACCTTTACTCGAATCTTTGCCTGGTTTCAGTAGTGGAATCACCCTTCCCATACAGTGGTTCATTCTTACTATTTTTAGGAATCGTACGAAAATTTTCATTTGTTTTAGTTCATATTGAACTTATGTGTACGGTCATTGAACTTTATACTCACGTTTAGTTCATAAAATTAGAGGTGTGCGCGTGACTGAAATTTCACTCACACTCACGCACATTCACGAAGCAAAATGTTTATTCACGCACGCTCGACCACGATACGTGTGGTAGCCAATGCCACTCACGCACATTCACGAAATGAAAACCAGTATTCACGCACGAGCTACTTTTAAAGACTCACGCTCACGCACGATTCACGACAATTCACGTGATTCACGACAAATTCACGAGAATCACGACATTTTCCAAACGGAAATCAACATAGGTAACAAAATTCAAAAATAGAATATATTTCGAGAGCTAAATTAATTTCAGTTAACATACGAGTATGAATTAAATCTTGATTTTTTTTCGTGAGCGTGATTTTGCAGAAATTTTATTCACGCACATTCACGAACCGATTTTATTTATCACGCACGTTCACGCACGACATATTTATTTGTCCCATTCACGCACATTCACGAGAGTTGCTTTGGATTTTGTTCACGACTCACGTGATTCACGCGTGTCACGAGAATTTCGTGTCACGCGCACACCTCTAATAGAAAGTTTTGTAAAAATTGTATTTTTATTTCTCTTCAGAAAATTTATGAAGTACAACTGAGGCAACCATGATTACAATACTACGGTAGTCTTTGGAAGCGGATATAAAACTAAAAAACAATATTTAAAATTGAGGAGTTGACAAACAAAATGGAATTTTTGTTGAAATTTAGTGAAAAGTACTTTTTCGTTCAAAAAATACCTTTTTTGTACTTTCTTAAAAATTGTATGGAATTTTTGTTGAAATTTAGTGAAAAGTACTTTTTCGTTCAAAAAAATACCTTTTTTGTACTTTCTTAAAAATTGTATTGTGAACCGATTTCTTCCAAAATCAATAGGGTTCTATTCTGACCCAAAACAGAAGCTTGTGCCAAGTTTTGACGGACGGACAGACGGACATGGCTAGATCGACTCTGGGACCCACCCTGAGCATTATTGCCAAAGACACCATGTGTCTATATCGTCTCCTTCTGGGTGTTGCAAACATATGCACTAACTTATAATACCCTGTTCCACAGTGTGGCGTAGGGTATACAAAATGGAACTCCATAAAAATGAGGGTAAAAAAGAAAATTTGGTAAATATGTAGAGTAAAACAACGAGATCGTGGAATTGATTCACATTCACCTACACTGAAAGAACTATTGTCGTGAGGTCAAAGATTTCTTGTCCTTAAAATACGAATGCGAATTTTGCTCAACAGAAAAGACGCTTTTCTCTGATATAAAGTTTTTTTCCTTACCCAAAAGTCGATAAACTGTTCAATGAAGTCGTTTTGTCCTTGTAGTTAAATGATTCGAATTAAAATTGGGTATCCTAACATTTAAATTAGTTGACTTTTTGCAATATGATTACAAAGCGAAAAAGCGTTTAAAATTTTAATTGAAACATTGCATAATTTCTACTTGAAATTGAGTCTGAATTTGGAAGTTGAAGTTGTCTTTAAAACAGTTTTTTATGGACTTTGATAGCACATAAAGAAAAAAGAACTGAAAAAAATCATGAGTTAAAATTTTTCCTATAATTAAGTACGCAAAACTCAAATTTGAAAGAGAATTGTGTCTTAAATGTGTCCCTACTTTAATTCTCCGCTTCTTTGGCATGGATCGGCTCAATATAAAAATCATTACTGTAAAGGCAAAATCTTTGTAATCGAGCATGCTTTTTTCAGTGTGCTAGTGGATATGCGAACATGAGCATATAATTTAAAACCCACCCTATTATACTCTCACTATCTGTCAAAGAATACACAATCGTGGCGTTTCTAGACATCGAAGGGGCGTTCAATAATGTCCATCCGAGCTCGATATTAAATGGACTGACAACTCTGAATGTTGATCCATGTATACTCAGGCTGTTAGACGAACTGCTAATGAAGAGACGTATTTCAGCCACACTAGGACAAGCAAACATACAAAGGTATGTGAACAGAGGCACTCCCCAAGGAGGAGTCCTATCACCTCTTCTTTGGAATGTTGCTATAAATAGCCTTCTGGTTACTCTAGAAAAAGAAAGGATAAAAGTGGTGGCATACGCAGATGATGTGGCTCTGGCAGTCAGGGGAAAATTCCCATCCACAATCAGAGATATTATTCAGAGGGCCCTCCGGATGACTGAGAAATGGGCGAAAGACAATGGTCTTGGGGTAAATCCTGCAAAGACAGAATTAGTCATGTACTGCAACGATCGCAAAACTCCCACGGTTAGGCCTATTTCCTTAGGGGGTATTGAAATTCCCTTTGGTGAATGTGCAAAATACCTTGGCGTTATTTTGGACAGGAAGCTGAACTTTAAGCTTAATATTGAAGAAAGGGCGAGAAAGGCAACTGTAGCTTTGTACTCGTGCAAAAAGGCAATAGGAAAAAAGTGGGGACTGAAACCAAAAATTGTGCATTGGCTATACACGGCAGTGGTTAGACCTATAATGCTATATGGTGTTGTAGTCTGGTGGCCGGCACTTCAGAAACCGACTTGTTTAGATAAAGTTCAGCGTATGGCGTGTTTGTGTATTTCAGGCGCATTCAGCAAGACAGGAACAAATTCCCTTAATGTCGTGCTGCATCTATTGCCTTTAGACATTTTGGCCAAACAGTCAGCTGCAACAACGGCTGTGCGGTTGCGCGAACTATCGCTGTGGTCGGAAAAAGGTTACGGTCACAGTTCTGTCCTCAAAACAATGCCAGATGTGCCTAACGTAGTGGATTACACTTTGGCGAGTCCACTTTTCGACAAAAAGTTTGAGACTCTAATCCCCAACAGTGAGGCGTGGTGCACACAGACCCCGGGGAATAAAGAATATATAGATTTCTACACTGATGGCTCCAAATTGGATGGACAAGTGGGGTTCGGAGTATATTCTAATGATCTGGAACTTCGAATAGCGAAAAGATTACCTAATCACTGTAGTGTTTTTCAGGCTGAAATATTAGCAATAAGAGAGGTGGCGAATTGGCTGAGAAGTAATGTTCCAAAAAATGTGGGCATTAATATATACTCAGACAGTCAACCTGCAATAAAATCCTTGGACTCTGTGTTCCTCAACTCGAAAACGGCCATCGACTGCCGCAAATCTCTCAATGAGATGGCTGAGCAGTACAATATTCACCTAATATGGGTGCCTGGCCATAGGAACATACCGGGGAACTGCGAAGCGGATGAGTTGGCAAGGCTAGGGACTACCTTACATATTCCAGGGGAACTAGAATTTGTTGGTATGCCCCTAGCTACCTGCAAGCTCATGCTGCGTGAGAAGGCTGTTATGATGGCAAATGTTCGATGGGAGAATTGCAAGGGTTGTAACGACACCAAGCAAATATGGCCCCATTTCAACTTAAACCGCACACTAGATATGCTAATGTTCTCGAGACGTCAGATATCACTCCTGATATCTGCTATAACGGGTCGCTGCCTGATAGGCGATTTTGCAAAAACTATTGGCGCGAAGTATAATGACTATTGTATGAGCTGTCATGATGCGGAGGAAAAAGAATCAATTAAACACCTCTTGTGTGAGTGTCCTGCATTTTGTGTAAAGCGCAAGCAACTTTTAGGAGCATATAGCTTCAGATTACTGGCGGATCTGGAAAACGTTAACTTAAGCAGTCTGCTACTGTTTTTGGAACAATCTGGTTGGTTCAACAAAGAAAAATAATCAAGAAGGTTCAGCGGTTAAAACTAGAAGTGCCCATATGTAATAGGTACTTTTAGTTAATGTGGTATCACAATGGACTGAATAGTCTAAGTGAGCCTGAATCTTAATCGGGCTGCCACTTTAACCTAACCTAACCTATTATACTCTTCGATAAAAATGTAAGTGTCAATATTTTGTAAGTACTTTTGTTTAATTTAATCACTGGTTTGTCTAAATGAACTTGAATAAAACGGGCTGCCACTATAACCTAAAATAATTTTTACATATTCATAATGTAGCCTTAATTCATCAGGTGAATTTAGAGGGCTCAGCAAAATGTCAAAACATATTGTTGATATTATGAATTTTCTTTACGTTTTGTTGTTGTTAAAAAAAATTAAATTGAAATTTTAAATTCGAGAATAACTTAAATACAAAGTAAAAATGTATAAATTTTATATGTTTTACAAGCGGGAAAATGGTGAAAATAGCCAAAAATCATGCACCCAATTGAATATTTTCCATACCAATAATAAACATTTCTCATGAATGATACAAAATTCCAACAAATATTTTTGTATTAGTTTCTTTACCATTTACTGACATTGTGCTGATCTGTTTTTATATGTTCGTTGTTACTTTTGGGCTAGTGGGGGCTACCTTATAAATAGTTGTGTCATACATTAAAATATGTTTTGGAAATTTGATAGAACATTTTTCAAAACAATTTTCATTTGACATATTTCAAAAATGTAAACCAAAATTATTGATATGAACAAATATTAAAACAAAATGTCGACATTTACTATATCGGTATAATCTACAAACGTTCTAAGTTTAACTCCAATAAAATAGTATAATTAACTCATTATGTTTTGTTCTTTTTTCGCATTAAATATAATATTTAATAATATTTTCATGTAATTTAATTAACAACAATAAAACCTAATTATTTGTAATATTAATATATATATTTCTACATATATATGTGTAGTATATTATCGCTTATGATTGTATTTATTTATATCTATATATTAAATGACGGTGTATTCAATTTCCATTCACGATATTACAAATTTCGTTTTAAATGATTCATCTTCTTTGTCTTTAAATATATATTTTTCCCCGCATTTTTAGGTTATCAAGTTTCATTATTGGACAATTTTTTTTTTGTAATTGATTTTTTCATTATTTTATGGTCTTCAAACAAAACCAAAACCAAGAAAATCTCAAATTAAATATAGAATATTTAAGAACAAATCACAAAATTAAAAGAAATAGATGTGTAATACATAATATATTTATATACAATAGATTTACAAATAATTATTTTCTAAAAAAAAATAATAAAGTTTGCATATTTTTGTTTTACTGGTTAACTAACATCATTAAAGCTATTAGAATATGTTTTTATTTATAAAGGAAAAAAATAAGAAAAAATGTCTTTATATAGAATGAAGTGATGAAACACAAGTTAGGCGTATACACTGTATTGATTTTAAAAATAAAAACAAAATGAGGATCAATTGTGGATGGAAAGTTAAGTTAATGAATAGAGGAGGATATGCAAAGCATTGTTTTATAAATATAGTTTTTGTTTAAATTACTAAACATTACCACAGAGTAGTGTAAATTATTATCCAAAAAAGGGTATGCAGAAGATAAACATACTCGATTAAGTAAATATATATATTTTTTTATTTATACAATATTTTTTCTTCTAGGAATAGCATACCTTAACCCATGACATTTAGGTTGATAAATTTGCTTTAAAATAACACAAGCTTATACGGAATCTTTATCAATTTACGGATCTGCTAAAAAGTCCCTGTTCCATAGGATCTGCATTGATACCCAGCAAGAACAAATTTGATGTCCTTCCTAAATCGTTACTTTTAAAGTAGTATATCCAAAAATGTTCTTCTAGAGATGGACTTAATTTTGAGGTAATATATTAGAAAAAACTTTCTTTTACTAAATTTTCGCAATACATATGATTTTTTTGAATTTTACCCAGTATTAAACGTAGTAGCTATAAATAAAATAATGGAAATTTCCAAAAAAATATTTGAAAAATGTACTGATCCATTTCTCGGCAGAGTTGGAATTTTCGATTAAATATCTTCCAGTATTATTCAAAACGCCTTTTTAATTTTCTTTATATTATACTTTTCATTGCTTTTTGAATAAGTTTTTTTGTTTTTGCTGGGTATGTTAAAGTCGAAATTCGATTTTTCGACTTTTTCGAAAAGTCGAATTCAACTAGCATTTTGTCAAAAACTGTTGAACAATTCCCGTCGACTTCTGGTAATCTTCAGATTAGACTAATCAACTTTTGATATATTTCCAAATTGCCAAAATTAATTATTGAAATTGTTTTTTTTTTCACAAAAAAAAAAAAAGTCGCCTTGTATAAAACAGAACAAATAAAATAATGGAAATTTCCAAGAAATATTTGAAAATTGCACTGATCCATTTTTCGGCTGATGTGAAATTTTCGATCAAATATTTTGTAGTATTAATCAAAAAGCCTTTTTAAATTTTTCTTTCTTTTTCTCAGTCGCCGGGTATAAAACAGAACAAATAAAATAATAAAAATTTCCAAGAAATATTTGAAAATTGGACTGATCCATTTTTCGGCTGATGTGAAATTTGCGATTAAATATTTTCTAGTATTTTTCAAAAAGCCTTCTTAAATTTTTCTTTGTTTTTCTCAGCTGTTTTGGCTACGCTTTTTAGCTGGGTATGTAATAGTCGAAATTCGACTACTTGCCTTTTTGTCAAAAAACTGTGGAAAAATTTAAGTCGACTATTGATATTCTTCAAATTAGACTAATCAACTTGTGATGTTAGTCAAAATTGATTTTTGAAATTGGATTTTTATAAAAAAAGTCGCATTTGTCAAAATCGACTTTTGGGTTTTCTTCATACTGGACTGACCATGTTGTAGAAAATCGCCTAAAAATCAGCTTTTGATGTTTGCCAAAGTCAACGAATCGACTTTTGATAGTTTTCCAAAACGATATCTCCCACTTGTGTAATTAGCAAACTTGTATTCCTAGATTTTCTTTTTTCACTTTCATCGCACAAAACGTGACAAAGGGGCAATAAACAAAAATTCATTTAACACAATAATGAATTAACAAATACAAATTACATTTAAGTTTCCTTTTCTTGGTACTCGCCACGCATACACACATATCATTTTTATTGTTTTTTTTTTCTGCAGTATCAAACTATTCCTGGCAAAAGCCTTCAGTCTCTTCAATGGCAAATGTTAGTTTTTCCACCAGTTGATCATAACTTTTATACGGTGGCAGATCTAAACGATTGAAACAGGTATGAGAACGTGGTAACCATGTTTCTTTACCCACTTTCTCAATGCAAAATCGTTGTGGACCATTCGAACCCATGAGCTCAGCAAAACCTCCAACGGGTACACGACATGTTCCGGTGACAAACTGTAAAAGTCTTGCCCGTTTTTCATTATCGGTATCACGAACAAACTGAAATGACGTAAATAAAAAAATAATATGATTAATAAAATCCTTTGGTAATCAATATTTATATGCGGGATGCATTAGAATAAAAACAAGTATATACGGTTGTAAGAATGGCCACGCCGATTCTTAAGTACCCACAACCATGGATCAAATATAATATTTTCCTTTCAAAACTCCTCCTTGCAGTAGGATAGAAATAAAATGTTGACAAAATTTTCTATAGAAATAAAATTTTGACAAAATTTTCTATAGAAATAAAATTTTTACAAAAATTTTGTATAGAAATAAAATTTAAAAAAAATTTGTATAGAAATAAAATTTTAACAAAAATTTTGTATAGAGATTAAATTATAACAAAAATTTTCTATATAAAAATTTCTATATAAATTTTGCCAAAAATGTTCTATAAAAATAAAATCTTGACAAAATTTTCTATAGAAATTAAATTTTAACAAAAATTTATATAGAAATAAAATTTTGAGAAAATTATAAAAATAAAATTTTGAGAAAACTTTCTATTGAAATAAAATTTTGACAAAATTTTCTATAGAAATAAAATTTTAACAAAAATTTTCCATATAAATAAAATTTTGAGAAAATTTTCTATAGAAATAAAATTTTGGGAAAATTTTCTATAGAAATAAAATTTTGAGAAAATTTTCTATAAAAATAAAATTTTGAGAAAACTTTCTATAGAAACAAATTCTATAGAAATAAAATTTTGACAAAATTTTCTATAGCAATAACATTTTGACAAAATTTTCTATTGAAATAAAATTTTGACAAAATTTTCTACAGAAATAAAATTTTGACAAAAATTTTCTATAGAAATAAAATTTTAACAAACATTTTCTATAGAAATGAAATTTTGCCAAAAATTTTTTATGGAAATAAAATTTTGAGAAAATTTTCTATAGAAATAAAATTGTGACAAAATTTTCTATAGAAATAAAATTTTGACAAAATTTTCTACAGAAATAAAATTTTGACAAACATTTTCTACAGAAATAAATTTTTGACAAACATTTTCTATATAAAAAATTTTGTCAAAAAATTTCCATAGAAATAAAATTTTCTATAGAAATAAAGTTTTGTCAAAAATTTTCTACAGAATTTTGTCAACAATTTTCTACAGAAACAAAATTTTGCCAAACATTTTCTATAGAAATAAAATTTTGCCAAAAATTTTCTATAAAAATATAATTTTGTGAAAAATTTTCTATAGAAATACAATTTTGCCAAAAATTTTCTATAGAAATAAAATTTTGACAAAATTTTTTATAAAAATAAAGTTTTGACAAAATTTTCTATAGAAATAAAATTTTGCCAAACATTATCGACAGAACTAAAATTTTGCCAAAAATTTTCTATAGAAATAAAATTTTGACAAAATTTTCTATATAAATAAACTTTTGCCAAAAAATTTCCATAGAAATAAAATTTTGCCAACAATTTTCTATAGAAAAACTTTAACAAAAATTTTCTATAGAAATGAAAATTTTGCGAAAAATTTTCTATAGAAATAAAATTTTGAGAAATTTTTCTATAGAAATAAAATTGTGACAAAATTTTCTATAGAAATAAAATTTTGACAAAATTTTCTACAGAAATAAATTTTTGACAAAATTTTCTACAGAAATAAAATTTTGACAAACATTTTCTATATAAATAAAATTTTGTCAAAGAATTTCCATGGAAATAAAATTTTCTTTAGAAATAAAATTTTGTGAAAAATTTTTAATAGAAATAAAGTTTTGCCAAAAATTTTCTACAGAATCAAAATTTTGCCAAAAATTTTCTACAGAAACAAAATTTTGCCAAACATTTTCTATAGAAATAAAATTTTGCCAAAAATTTTCTATAGAAATATAATTTTGTGAAAAATTTTCTATAGAAATAAAATTTTGACAAATTTTTTTATAAATATAAAGTTTTCGACAGAACTAAAATTTTTCTGTAGAAATAAAATTTTGACAGAATTTTCTATATAAATAAACTTTTGCCAAAAAATTTCCATAGAAATAAAATTTTGCCAAAAATTTTCTATAGAAATAAAAATTTTCCAAAAATGTTCTATATAAATAAAATTTTGCCAAAAATTTTCTATAGAAATATAATTTGGTGAAAAATTTTCTATAGAAATAAAATTTTGCCAAACATTTTCTATAGAAATAAATTTTTGACAACATTTTCTATGGAAATAAAATTTTGCCAAAAATTTTCTATAGAAACAAAATTTTGACAAAATTTTCTATATAAATAAACTTTTGCCAAAAAATTTTCTATAGAAATAAAATTTTGCCAAAATTTTTCTATAGAAATATAATTTTGTGAAAAATTTTCTATAGAAATAAAATTTTGCCAAAAATATTCTATTGTTGTTGTTTTTTGATTTCAACTTAAATCCATGCATTGACTAAACTACAAGTGTAGCTTAACCAACAGAGGAAAAGAATGTTTGTCAAATTTATTTGGGCAAAGTCCTATAGACTGCAAGATGGTTGGATGGACGCACGTTTCGGAATTACCACATTCCTCATCATCATCCTCTACTTGCAGCAAAACTATCAACCAATTATCAGAATAAATTCAGGCAGTTCATTAAACCCAACAATGAACCACACTTGAACCTTCCGAAAAAAGGTTTTACATGATAGCCGGCTTATGCCGAAATAAATTCGTACAAACATATCTCTTTTCCGTTGCCACCATCAAATCATCGATTTGAGTGCAGTTGGCTGGGTTTATTTTGAGCGTGCTTCCTCTTCTTTCATTCGTTTTGTTATTGTTGGTTTTGTTCTTTAATATATAACAAGAAATAAAATTTTGACAACAATTTCTACGAAATAAAATTTTGACATTTTCTATGGAAATAAAATTCTGCCAAAAATTTTTTATAGAAATATAATTTTGTGAAAATTTTTCTCCAGAAGAACATTTTGACAAAATTTTCTATAGAAATAAAATTTTGAAAAAATTATCTATAGAAATAAAATTTTGACAAAATTTTCTATAGAAATAAAATTTTAAAAAAAATTTTCTATAGAAATAAAATGTTGACAAAATTTTCTATAGAAATCAAATGTTGAAAATATATTCTATAGAATTTTGAAAAAAAAAAATTATAAACTCAATATTATTAAAAATGTTGAGTTTCGTTTTATGCCATACTATCAAAGTCCAAACAGCATGAAAATCGCAAATTTGTATGCGATGTGCTTGAAATTTAAATTTTTGAGGTATTTCAGACCCAAAAATATCTATGCCAAATGTAGATTATACCGGTCAATTATTCGATATAACTACCTGGACAATCTATAACATTTCAATGGTTAGTATATTAGTTTAGTTTACATACCTGCCAAAACCAAACAACTTGTTTGGAATTACGATTATAATGACGATATATAGTATTACGTTGCCAATCATCCACATCAACATCTTGCATACCACACAAGATCAACTCCAATTCTCGTTCATCAAAATATTTTAACCATTCTAATGGCACAACCTCATTAAAACCTTCCAAAAAGGTTTTTGTTTGTTGTTCAATACCACTGTTGAGGGAGAGAAGAAAATAAGGAAACATTCTTTGATAGATATTTTGTTTGCTTCGTACCGTGTCATTCTCCACTCGGTCATCAAGGTTATATACTCCTCCTTGTTCTCCTCCGTTACGCGTTCCTTTTCGCCATTTTCCTTCAACTCATGATGGATAATCTGACCCAACACTTCAAAATCGACACTAAACCATAACTCCAAACCACACTCGTCAATGTTATTGTCCTTCACCCATATCAGGGAGTTATAAAATTCCGGATCTATTGTTTCGATATCCTTTATGGTCAATTTTTTATTCAGCATACGCTTGTAAAAGGGCATTGTAAAGCCCGAATAGATAAAACGTCCATGATACAAGGCCATAGCAATGAACCGACCAATAAATTTGAAATATTGCAAATGATCGGGATTAACATACGAGGCGGGATTTATTTGTAGACTGTAGTTGTTTTTGTTGGCATACTCAAAAAGGCAATACATAGGATTGAGAACTTCGTGGGAGAGTAGGAAAAACCATTCACGTGAAACACCACCATAGTCAAGGCCCTCTTCGCCACGGAATATAATGTAGAGGCGACGACGCAGCTCGTAGGCAGGCAAACGCATTATTTGATGATAGGAATCCTCAAAGAGTGTCTGACGCGTAACCGTAATCTTAATGTGCGAAGGCAAAGCATTACTCTGACACAAATAACGAAATTGTGAAAGCTTCCAACGGAAACTACGTTCATAGGCTCGTGGCACACCATAGACACCCTTGGCGCCCTTAGGGGCTCCAGGGCGTGGATCTTCAAAGGTGGTACGTCGTGTATTATGATCGACAAAGAAGCGTTCACCCGTAGCGGTATAACGTATCTCCCAACCTGGTGGCAGTGGACCTTCATTTATCAAACTGACCTCTTGACCCTGGGTACGAGGATCTTCCCATTGTGTAGTACGATTCTTGTGATTGACAAAGTAAACTCGATTATCCGATTGTACCTTCTTCTCCCATCCATCTGGCAAAGCTCCAAGTGTATCCTCATCGTCTTGGGTGGCAGCCGCTGTTACTGCCGTAGGTTGTTGCTGTTGTTGACCATAGAGGAACCTTTGATTACCTTGTGCTACCACATGGGCTCGTTGCCCTTGCCAATGTTGGAAATGCATTAAACGTTCACTATTCGGTCTCTGCCAGGTGGTCGTACGTGTGTTATGATCTACATAGTAAACTCGACCTCTGGGATCTTTACGTATCTCCCAACCCGGTGGCAAAGGTGTTGGTTTCTCCCAGTATGTCGATCGAGTATTGTGATCCACATAATAGCGTCGACCGTATTGATCGTAACGTATCTCCCAACCGGCTGGTAGTGGTTCATCATCGGCTTGGGCGGCTTGCAATTGTTGATCTGTAGCATTGGATATGGGTAAACCATTGCCAGAAACTGGCATACCAGATTGTGGATCAGTCATCATACCACCCACTGCACCTTCCATTACCGGAAGAGATTGTTGCCCGGGGACTGTGCTACCATTGGCATACATTTGAGACATAGGTCGGGAACCTGTTGTCGCCCCTGAGCCAGGAGCTGAAGAATTCATCGCCGATCCATTTACACGTTGATTATGCGCATTCATATGCATTTGTTGTTGCTGTTGTTGTTGCACAGTCATAGGATCCCAGGTTCCAGGAGCATTTGGAGCAGCTCTTCTTAAGGCTGTTCCACTACCATTTTGTGGAATCATGGCACCCGAACTACTGCTACGCTCCAGATTACCATTTTGCATAGGTATCGGTGATCTGGAAGCACAAACACCGGCAGCACCACTCTCACTCACACTACCGGTAGATCGCATCCGGACTCTAGTCCTTACGCCACCGTATATCAAACAGCTACGGCCAGGGGCTGCGGCAGCAGCATTACTTGATGCCGCAGCATTTAAATCCATTCCACCAACAGCACCTGCCGCAGCTGTGACACCATTATTACTGCCCATTAATGAACCATTGCCATTCTGTAACATAATACTGCTCATATCCAATTTGAGGCCATTAAGTATGGCCACTAATTCACCACTTTTTGTTTGCCGATTATCTGATTTCGAGGTAACCAACAAATCCATACTGACTTCCAGAAATTCACAACGTCCATTATAGTGTTGTAATATGTGAGCCAGATTAATGGTACGTTCACCAAGCATAGCATCCTTGCGAAAGCTCGAATGATCCAGAACTTTAAAGTGCAATACCGAATGTGGTGTTATCTGGAAACATAATAGAGAGATAAATTAGAAATGGGGATCAAAAGCGAGAGATTTTAAGACTTATATACTAATCGGCCATATATACATAATATTATAACCTGTTTTTGGCTAAATACTTATCAGGCAACCCTCGGATAAATTTCTCTGGGGACACAATTTACTTTATATACAAACAGCCTAAAAACTAAGAAACCACCACAACCAATAAGAATAACCAATCCAATAATATTAATGCTTAATACATGGTTCTATGGAATCAATGCTGTTTAGTCTATACCACCAGCGCTGATTGATGTGCTAACAATAACAAAAATTGGTCAGTAAACAAAGAAGTTATTCGTGAACACACACAAAAAGTACATGGTATACGGAACCTTTGTATGTATGTTTTTGATGGATAAGTTATGACATTGACGTCATAATGCAAACAACTAAATATCACATCAAATTAAAATTGACACATTTGTAAATATTGAGAATGGTAATCATCCACCTACTATCCCCCACAACCCTTGGTACAAACTAATCACTCATTGTATTTAAAATAATAATTAGTGGGCAAAAACCAAGCCTATTTCTGGGGATAGTTTAAAAAATATTTTAATAATTTTTTTATCCTTCTACCTCTGACATAAAATTACTTAATACATACATTAAAAAATTAATTGGAATAATAATAATAATAATATTCTCTTGTTATTCCCAACATATTTCCACCACGGTTGCCACAGTTGGTAGAATTCTACCAAAAATGGTAGATTTTGGTAGATCTTGCAAAATATTTCTCTCCAACTAAAATTTTAACAAAATTTTCTATAGAGCTAAAAATTTGACAAAATTGTCTATAGAAACAAAATTTTGACAAAATTTTCTGTAGAAATAATATATTGACAAAATTTTCTACAGAAATAATAATTTGACAAAATTTTCTATGGAAATAAAATTTTGACAAAACTTTCTATAGAGATAAAATTTTGACAAAATTGCCTATAGAAATAAAATTTTGACAAAATTGTCTATAGAAATAAAATTTTGACAAAATTTTTTGTAGAAATAAAATTTTGACAAAATTTTCTACAGAAATAATAATTTGACAAAATTTTCTATGGAGATAAAATTTTGACAAAATTTTCTATAGAGATAGAATTTTGACAAAATTTTCTATAGAGATAAAATTTTGACTCTATAGAAAGTTTTGTCAAAATTTTATTTCCATAGAAAATTTTGTCAAATTATTATTTCTGTAGAAAATTTTGTCAATATTTTATTTCTACAGAAAATTTTGTCAAAATTTTGTTTCTATAGACAATTTTGTCAAATTTTTAGCTCTATAGAAAATTTTGTCAAAATTTTATCTCTATAGAAAATTTTGTCAAAATTTTATCTCTATAGAAAATTTTGTCAAAATTTTATCTCTATAGAAAATTTTGTCAAAATTTTATCTCTATAGAAAATTTTGTCAAAATTTTATCTCTATAGAAAATTTTGTCAAAATTTTATCTCTATAGAAAATTTTGTCAAAATTTTATCTCTATAGAAAATTTTGTCAAAATTTTATATCTATAGATATCTATAGATATAAAATTTTGACAAAATTTTCTATAGAGATAAAATTTTGACAAAATTTTCTATAGAGATAAAATTTTGACAATATTTTCTATAGAGATAAAATTTTGACAAAATTTTCTATAGAGATAAAATTTTGACAAAATTTTCTATAGAGATAAAATTTTGACAAAATTTTCCATAGAGATAAAATTTTGACAAAATTTTCTATAGAGATAAAATTTTGACAAAATTTTCTATAGAGATAAAATTTTGACAAAATTTTCTATAGAGATAAAATTTTGACAAAATTTTCTATAGAGATAAAATTTTGACAAAATTTTCTATAGAGATAAAATTTTGACAAAATTTTCTATAGAGATAAAATTTTGACAAAATTTTCTATAGAGATAAAATTTTGACAAAATTTTCTATAGAGATAAAATTTTGACAAAATTTTCTATAGATATAAAATTTTGACAAAATTTTCTATAGAGATAAAATTTTGACAAAATTTTCTATAGAGATAAAATTTTGACAAAATTTTCTATAGAGATAAAATTTTGACAAAATTTTCTATAGAGATAAAATTTTGACAAAATTTTCTATAGAGATAAAATTTTGACAAAATTTTCTATAGAGATAAAATTTTGACAAAATTTTCTATAGAGATAAAATTTTGACAAAATTTTCTATAGAGATAAAATTTTGACAAAATTTTCTATAGAGATAAAATTTTGACAAAATTTTCTATAGAGATAAAATTTTGACAAAATTTTCTATAGAGATAAAATTTTGACAAAATTTTCTATAGAGATAAAATTTTGACAAAATTTTCTATAGAGATAAAATTTTGACAAAATTTTCTATAGAGATAAAATTTTGACAAAATTTTCTATAGAGATAAAATTTTGACAAAATTTTCTATAGAGATAAAATTTTGACAAAATTTTCTATAGAGATAAAATTTTGACAAAATTTTCTATAGAAATAAAATTTTGACAAAATTTTTCTATAGAAATAAAATTTTGACAAAATTTTCTATAGAAATAAAAATTTGACAAAATTTTCTATAGAAATAAAATTTTGACAAAATTTTCTATAGAAATAAAATTTTGACAAAATTTTCTATAGAAAAAAAATTCTGACAAAATTTTCTATAGAAATAAAATTTTGACAAAATTTTCTATAGAAATAAAATTTTGACAAAATTTTCTGTAGAAATAAAATTTATTCTGAGAATTGGTTGATAGTTTTGCTGCAAGTAGAGGATGCTGATGAGGATTGTGGTAATTCCGAAACGTGCGTCCATGCAACCATCTTGCAGTCTATAGGGCTTTGCCCAAATAAATTTGACAAACATTATTTTCCTCTGTTGGTTAAGCTACTCTTGTAGTTTATTTTGACAAAATTTTCTATAGAGATAAAATTTTGACAAAATTTTCTATAGAGATAAAATTTTGACAAAATTTTCTATAGAGATAAAATTTTGACAAAATTTTCTATAGAGATAAAATTTTGACAAAATTTTCTATAGAGATAAAATTTTGACAAAATTTTCTATAGATATAAAATTTTGACAAAATTTTCTATAGAGATAAAATTTTGACAAAATTTTCTATAGAGATAAAATTTTGACAAAATTTTCTATAGAGATAAAATTTTGACAAAATTTTCTATAGAGATAAAATTTTGACAAAATTTTCTATAGAGATAAAATTTTGACAAAATTTTCTATAGAGATAAAATTTTGACAAAATTTTCTATAGAGATAAAATTTTGACAAAATTTTCTATAGAGATAAAATTTTGACAAAATTTTCTATAGAGATAAAATTTTGACAAAATTTTCTATAGAGATAAAATTTTGACAAAATTTTCTATAGAGATAAAATTTTGACAAAATTTTCTATAGAGATAAAATTTTGACAAAATTTTCTATAGAGATAAAATTTTGACAAAATTTTCTATAGAGATAAAATTTTGACAAAATTTTCTATAGAGATAAAATTTTGACAAAATTTTCTATAGAGATAAAATTTTGACAAAATTTTCTATAGAGATAAAATTTTGACAAAATTTTCTATAGAAATAAAATTTTGACAAAATTTTTCTATAGAAATAAAATTTTGACAAAATTTTCTATAGAAATAAAAATTTGACAAAATTTTCTATAGAAATAAAATTTTGACAAAATTTTCTATAGAAATAAAATTTTGACAAAATTTTCTATAGAAAAAAAATTCTGACAAAATTTTCTATAGAAATAAAATTTTGACAAAATTTTCTATAGAAATAAAATTTTGACAAAATTTTCTGTAGAAATAAAATTTATTCTGAGAATTGGTTGATAGTTTTGCTGCAAGTAGAGGATGCTGATGAGGATTGTGGTAATTCCGAAACGTGCGTCCATGCAACCATCTTGCAGTCTATAGGGCTTTGCCCAAATAAATTTGACAAACATTATTTTCCTCTGTTGGTTAAGCTACTCTTGTAGTTTAGTCAACACAATGGTTTTAAAGCTGAGATCAAAACAACAAATATGATTGAAGTACAAACCCACAATAAAACAACAAAACACGAAATAAAATTTTGACAAAATTTTCTATATAGAAATACAATTTTGACATAATTTTTTATAGAAATAAAATTTTGTCAAAGTTTTCTATAAAAATAAAATTTTGACAAAATTTTCTATAGAAATAAATTTTGACAAAATTTTCTATAGAAATAAAATTTTTATTCATTTTGTTTGTTATTGTTGACTTCTCTTCAATCGTTATTGTTGTTTTTGATCTCAGCTTAAAGCCATGCATTGACTAGCTTAACCAACAGAGGAAAAGAATGCTTGTCAAATTTATTTGGGCAAAGCCCTATAGACTGCAAGATGGTTGGATGTACAGCTGTTTCGGAATTACCACATTCCTCATCAGCATCCACTACTTGCAGCAAAACTATCAAGCAATTATCAGAATAAATTCGGGTAATTCACTCAACCCAAAGTGAACTGCACCTGAACCTTCCGAAAAAAGGTTTGATAGTCGGCTACTGCCTAAACAAATTTGCAAGCATATCTCTTTTCCTTTGCCAAACTCAAATCATCGATTTGAATGTAGTTGGCTACATTCAAAATTTTCTATAGAAATAAAGTTTTGACAAAATTTTCTATAGAAAAAAATTTTTGACAAAATTTTCTATAGAAATAAAATTTTGACAAAATTTTCTATAGAAATAAAATTTTGACAAAATTTTCTATAGAAAAAAAATTTTGACAAAATTTTCTATAGAAATAAAATTTTGACAAAATTTTCTATACAAATAAAATTTTGACAAAATTTTCTATACAAATAAAATTTTGACAAAATTTTCTATACAAATAAAATTTTGACAAAATTTTCTATAGAAATAAAATTTTGACAAAATTTTCTATAGAAATAAAATTTTGACAAAATTTTCTATAGAAATAAAATTTTTACAAAATTTTCTATAGAAATAAAATTTTAACAAAATTTTCTAAAGAAATAAAGTTTTGACAAGATTTTCTATAGCATTAAATTTTGACAAAAAAAAGATTTTGAAAAAATTTTCTATAAAATAAAATTTGGCAAAATTTTTGACAAACACATGTAAAAGTTTATAGTTCTTTATGGGCAATATTTTGAAAAACAATTAAAGCGATTTTCGATTATTAATATTTGTTTTTGTTCTCAAATATCGAAATATAAAAGGCAACCCTCGTACTATACATATATTAATTTTGCATTACTCACCAGTACTGTAAACTCTTCATTCCATTTGGGTAAATATGTGTTTTTTACAAAATCTGTTTTACGTTTGCTTTTATTATCGATCAATAGTTCAACATATGGATTGGGCTTCAGGAAACCACTATTACGTAGTGAAGCTTCTTCAACTGAAAGAAGGAAATAAATAGTACATATGGTAAAATTCCCAAATCTAATTACGAATACTAATGAAATATGCGTGTATATTCACACTTACTTGTTACACTTAGCTGATGATAGCCTTGATTTGAAGATGAAGTGTGGGTGACCGCAGAACCATTACTTAACGAAGAAGAAGATGTTGGTCCCGAATTATTATAATCACCCATGGCAGCAGCAACATGTCCACCGGATGCACCTGCTAATGCATTTCCGGAGGCCATAGTGTTATGGAAACCTCGCACAAATTCAAAATATATACTTTTTTCTGTATAAATTTTTTTTTTATTGAAAATCTGAAAAGAAAAGATCATTTAAAATATTTGTAAATATATTTGAGTAGATATTAGTTAGCATATTTAAAAAATTATTTCTCTTATTGTTTTCTCTTGTTATATAGATTCATACAAGTTAAGACGCTGCCTTGTATTTTGCAAATATATTAATATATAGCTATTAAATAAGAATGGGAATATTGGTTAAATGTGAGGAAAGCTACCATGACAGTACAGATTAAACTGAATCAAGATAAGATTGAAGTAAAATAAATTTCATGAATGTATTGTTTTCTTTTCTACAGTGTCGTAGTCGTCAACGACATAGGCAATAGTAATGAACGTATCTAGATAAGATTTTAAACCAACTTTTTATACCCTCCATCATAGGATGGGGGTATATTAACTTTGTCATTCCGTTTATAACACATCGAAATATTGCTCTAAGACCCCATAAAGTATATATATTCTGGGTCGTGGTGAAATTCTGAGTCGATCTAAGCATGTCCGTCCGTCCGTCCGTCCGTCCGTCCGTCTGTTGAAATCACGCTAACTTCCGAACGAAACAAGCTATCGACTTGAAACTTGGCACAAGTCGTTGTTATCGATGTAGGTCGGATGGTATTGAAAATGGCCATATCGGTCCACTTTTACGTATAGCCCCCATATAAAGGGACCCTCAGATTTGGCTTGTGGAGCCTCTAACAGAAGCATATTTCATCCGTTCGGGCTGAAATTTGGTATATGGTGTTCGTATATGGTCTCTAACAACCATGCAAAAATTGGTCCACATCGGTCCATAATTATATATAGCCCCCATATAAACCGATCCCCAGATTTGGCTTGTGGAGCCTCTAAGAGAAGCATATTTCATCCGTTCGGGCTGAAATTTGGTATATGGTGTTCGTATATGGTCTCTAACAACCATGCAAAAATTGGTCCACATCGGTCCATAATTATATATAGCCCCCATATAAACCGATCCCCAGATTTGGCTTGTGGAGCCTCTAAGAGAAGCATATTTCATCCGATCCGGCTGAAATTTGGTACATGGTGTTGGTAGATGGTCTCTAACAATCATGCAAAAATTGGTTCACATCGGTCCATAATTATATATAGCCCCCATATAAACCGATCCCCAGATTTGGCTTGTGGAGCCTCTAAGAGAAGCATATTTCATCCGATCCAGCTGAAATTTGGTACATGGTGTTGGTATATGGTCTCTAACAATCATGCAAAAATTGGTTCACATCGGTCCATAACTATATATAGCCCCCATATAAACCGATCCCCAGATTTGGCTTGTGGAGCCTCTAAGAGAAGCATATTTCATCCGATCCAGCTGAAATTTGGTACATGGTGTTGGTATATGGTCTCTAACAACCATGCAAAAATTGGTCCACATCGGTCCATAATTATATATAGCCCCCATATAAACCGATCCCCAGATTTGGCTTGTGGAGCCTCTAAGAGAAGCATATTTCATCCGATCCGGCTGAAATTTGGTACATGGTGTTGGTATATGGTCTCTAACAACCGTGCAAAAATTGGTCCACATCGGTCCATAATTATATATAGCCCCCATATAAACCGATCCCCAAATTTGGCTTGTGGAGCCTCTAAGAGAAGCATATTTCATCCGATCCGGCTGAAATTTGGTACATGGTGTCGGTAGATGGTCTCTAACAATCATGCAAAAATTGGTTCACATCGGTCTATAATTATATATAGCCCCCATATAAATTGACCCCCAGATTTGGCTTGTGGAGCCTCTAAGAGAAGCAAATTTCATCCGATCCAGTTGAAATTTGCTACATGGTGTTGGTAGATGGTCTCTAACAATCATGCAAAAATTAGTCCACATCGGTCCATAATTATAAAGGGTGATTTGTTAAGAGCTTGATAACTTTTTTTAAAAAAAAAACGCATAAAATTTGCAAAATCTCATCGGTTCTTTATTTGAAACGTTAGATTGGTCCATGACATTCACTTTTTGAAGATAATTTCATTTAAATGTTGACCGCGGCTGCGTCTTAGGTGGTCCATTCGGAAAGTCCAATTTTGGGCAACTTTTTCGAGCATTTCGGCCGGAATAGCCCGAATTTCTTCGGAAATGTTGTCTTCCAAAGCTGGAATAGTTGCTGGCTTATTTCTGTAGACTTTAGACTTGACGTAGCCCCACAAAAAATAGTCTAAAGGCGTCAAATCGCATGATCTTGGTGGCCAACTTACCGGTCCATTTCTTGAGATGAATTGTTCTCCGAAGTTTTCCCTCAAAATGGCCATAGAATCGCGAGCTGTGTGGCATGTAGCGCCATCTTGTTGAAACCACATGTCAACCAAGTTCAGTTCTTCCATTTTTGGCAACAAAAAGTTTGTTAGCATCGAACGATAGCGATCGCCATTCACCGTAACGTTGCGTCCAACAGCATCTTTGAAAAAATACGGTCCAATGATTCCAGCAGCGTACAAACCACACCAAACAGTGCATTTTTCGGGATGCATGGGCAGTTCTTGAACGGCTTCTGGTTGCTCTTCACTCCAAATGCGGCAATTTTGCTTATTTACGTAGCCATTCAACCAGAAATGAGCCTCATCGCTGAACAAAATTTGTCGATAAAAAAGCGGATTTTCTGCCAACTTTTCTAGGGCCCATTCACTGAAAATTCGACGTTGTGGCTCGTTAGTAAGTCTATTCATGATGAAATGTCAAAGCATACTGAGCATCTTTCTCTTTGACACCATGTCTGAAATCCCACGTGATCTGTCAAATACTAATGCATGAAAATCCTAACCTCAAAAGAATCACCCTTTATATAGCCCCCATATAAACCGATCCCCAGATTTGGCTTGCGGAGCCTCAAAGAGAAGCAAATTTCATCCGATCCGGCTGAAATTTGGTACATGATGTTGGTATATGGTCTCTAACAACCATGCAAAAATTGGTCCACATCGGTCCATACTTATATATAGACCCCATATAAACCGATCTCCAGATTTGGCTTGCGAAGCCTCAAAAAGAAGCAAATTGCATCCGATCCGGTTGTAATTTTGAACATGGTGTTAGTATATGATCTTTAACAACCGTGCCAGAATTGGTCCATATCGGTCCATAATTGTATATAGCCCCCATATAAAACGTTCTCCAGATTTGACCTCCGGAGCCTCTTGGAGGAGCAAAATTCATCCGTTCCGGTTCAAATTAGGAACGTGGTGTTAGTATATGGTCGCTAACAACCATACAACAATTGGTCCAATCACACAAAAATTGGTCCATATCGGTTCATGATCATGGTTGCCACTAGAGCCAAAAATAATCCACCAAGTTTTTATTTCCATAGAATATTTTATCAAAAGTCTATTTCTATAGAAAATTTTGTTAAAATTTTATTTCTGTAGAAATTTTTGTCAAAATTTTCTTTCTATAGAAAATTTTGTCAAAATTTTTATTTCTATAGAAAATTTTATTTCTATAGAAAATTTTGTTAAAATTTTATTTCTGTAGAAAATTTTGTCAAAATTTTATGTCTACTTTGTCAAACTGAATTATATACGTATTGGATCGATCTTTTTTGATTTAATATATACCACGTATGGACTTACATACAATTTAGAAGATGGTGTTAGGAGGTTTTAAGATACCTTGCACGCGTTACCGCAACTTAAGTAATTCGATTGTGGATGGCAGTGTTTAGAAGAAGTTTCTACGCAATCCATGATGGAGGGTACATAAGCTTCGGCCTGGCCGAACTTACGGCCGTATATACTTGTTTCTAATTAGAGGGCTATTTCTTCGCATATCGTTTTGGATAATATGGCATCGCTTGCGTTTGTCAACAATTGTGTTTATATAATTTGTAATTTTTCATGATATGATTTCATAAAACATAAAAACTATGAAATGAAAGTCCATTGCAATAATCAGACAATAACATAAAACGCCATTCACTTAACAAGTACTTAGACTCAAATGCTGATACAACAGTATCAAAATAGCAAATTTACTGTCGTATAACAGGTTGGCTGATAAGTCCCCGGTCTGACACATAGATGGCGTCGCTAGTATTAAATGCATATTATTTTTATATAGTACCTTCAAATGATTCGTGTCAAAATTTGACGTCTGTAAGTCAATTAGTTTGTGAGATAGAGCGTCTTTTGTGAAGCAACTTTTGTTATTGTGAAACAAAACGGAAAAAAGGAATTTCGTGTTTTGATAAAATACTGTTTTCTGAAGGGGAAAAATACGGTGGAAGCAAACACTTGGCTTGATAATGAGTTTCCGGACTCCGCCCAAGGGAATTCAACAATAATTGATTGGTATGCAAAATTCAAACGTGGGGAAATGAGCACGGAGGACGGTGAACGCAGTGGACGCCCGAAACAGGTGGTTACCGACGAAAACATCAAAAAAATCCACAAAATGATTTTGAATGACCGTAAAATGAAGTTGATATCAAAGGAACGTGTTGGTCATATAATTCATCAATATTTGGATGTGCGGAAGCTCTGTGCAAAATGGGTGCCGCGCGAGCTCACATTTGACCAAAAACAACAACGTGTTGATGATTCTGAGCGGTGTTTGCAGCTGTTTACTCGTAATACACACGAGTTTTTCCGTCGATATGTGACAATGGATGAAACATGGCTCCATCACTACACTCCTGAGTCCAATCGACAGTCGGCTGAGTGGACAGCGACCGGTGAACCGTCTCCGAAGCGTGGAAAGACTAAAAAATCCGCTGGCAAAGTAATGGCCTCTGTTTTTTGGGATGCGCATGGAATAATTTTTATCGATTATCTTGAGAGGGAAAAACCATCAACGGTGACTATTATTGGAGCGTTTGAAGGTCGAAATCACGGCAAAACGGCCCCATATGAAGAAGAAAAAAGTGTTGTTCCACCAAGACAACGCACCGCGCCACAAGTCATTGAGAACGATGGCAAAAATTCATGAATTGGGCTTCGAATTGCTTCCCCACCCACCGCATTCTCCCCCAACGGCTTTTTCTTGTTCTCAGACTTCAAAAGGATGCTCGCAGGGAAAAAATTTGGCTGCAGTGAAGAGGTGATCGCCGAAACTGAGGCCTATTTTGAGGCAAAACCGAAGGAGTACTACCAAAATGGTATCAAAAAATTGGAAGGTCGTTATAATCGTTGTATCGCTCTTGAAGGGAACTATGTTGAATAATAAAAACGAATTTTGACAAAAAAAATGTGTTTTTCTTTGTTAGACCGGGGACTTATCAGCCAACCTGTTAAAATTGTAAAAATAATTTTTTCGTCATTTGAACCAACTATTTTTCGCATTGGTTACCCTATATATGTATAGACCTTGCGAGCTATGGCATCAAAGAGAATTTCTTCTAACCATTCCAAGGCATTCAAGTTTGAATTAATTATTCTTTTTATAACATATACAAAAAAAACACCGGTCGCACTTGGAATTGAAAATCAAGTCCCTTATCATGTACACAGTCTCACACAAGTTTACATACGGTTAAATAATTTATATTTTCATTAAATAATCAAATTTTAAAAAGTATGCATATATATCCTTTCGTTTTATTAAATTAATTTGAAAATAAAGTAATTCTTAATTTTCAAGAAGATTTTTTTGGTATGGGTTATAAACAACAACAAGAAACATGTTTAGTTAAGAGGTAAAAAACTCAGGGGTATGTAAACTTATGTGAGACTGTGTATATGCAACTTTAATTGAACTGCATTGATTTGAAATATTACCCTCCACGTTTTTTAATAATAAAATGTGTAATATGGGTATATATGTTAGTTTGCCATATCGCACACTCCAGAAGTTAAACAATTTTTTTTATATTTACTGCCTGTTCATGAAACACAAAATCGACTCGAGACGAATCGTTCGTCTAGATTGAAATTAAAATAACTTTAGATATATTTGATAGAAAATCCTGAAATTTGTCATGAAATCATTATTTATGATTTACTATCGAACACCAAAACAATTGGGATTTTACAGACTCTTGTTTTCGATATATCAATATGTGATTTTTGACGAATCGTTCGTCTCGAGGCGAACGAAAATTCCACGAACAGGCAGTTAAACTTTTCACTTACGTCTAAACTCACCTATTTGGTCACGCGAATAATAATAACAACTACTTGATCAATATGCATGTAAATTTTGTATACAATATGGATACTACAATACAACCATAAATGTATTTGAATATCAAATGAAAAGTACATAGAAAACTTTTAAAATAAAAACAAAAACAATACCGGATGACTGATTCGTTTTTTTTTTTTTTTTTGTTATTGTAATTGCTAAATTGATCATATCGTTAAAATTATTCATACAAGAAGAAGAAAATCGTTATTGTTATTGTATAAAACTGTATACTATAACTTTAATGTATTTTGATGACTTGGCGCAAAAAGTTTGTTTTTAATAATCACAAATATTTATATGCATATGATATGAGTTTCACATGATACCATAAACAATTAAATTTGTATCATCATATTGAGAAGAACTATTCGAACCTGGTAGAGTTTCCGTTTGGTAGTCTTCCATTCGACATTTTGCAAATGTGGAAGATGTGACTTTTGAAATTTGAGTTAACGTTCTTACCACATTTTGCAATATCCGTTTTTGCCATCGGATAGAGGACTAAAAGATCTATCTTTCACATATAAAATGTTTTTATACCAATCGAAAGCTTTCGCTTCAGCTTATCTTAATTAATTAATTATCTTAAAAAATTAATTGTTGTATTCGTTTATGACTCATTTTTTCACATATAGGTGGCGCTGAGTCGAATATTCTTATACAGAATTATATTCCTTTACATCAAATGTTTTGGCCATGAAGGCTTAGTATTACTCAATAAAAACTTATGAATAAATAAGTAAATTTAAAAGGAGTTCACAATTCTAACACCACATAAAGGAATCCAATAGGACTTAGTAGAAATAGTAGAAATCTAAATTAGAATTTGAGTTTTTCTCGGATAAATTTGCTGCGTGTTGTTTCGTCCGTCTTTTTGTGTTGGACGTGGTGCATCCCGGGGAGCCTTCTCCGTTTGCTTTTGGTCCGTGGCGGGATAGAGGAAAACCCCGGACCATGGTATTGTTCGGTCTGCCGAAACCAAATTCACCATCGTTCGGTTTCGGTGAGGTGTAACCGGTGCTTGGAATGGGTGCACTTCCGGAACTGCTCCGGCCTAACATCTCTGCGGGAGTATAGTCATACTGACTACGTGGCAGGATGCTATTCCAACGGCAGTAGCAGTGGGTCGTCAGACTATGCGACCCCCGACATCTCCCGCACAACAATATTCTCCACCGCAGCATCTTACACCCAATATTGTTGTTCCAGTTCCGAATAGTGTATCGCTCCGAGGCAACGGGCTCCGAGGTAAGATTAGTGACATCGTGGACTTTATGAATCGGAAAAGGATAAGTGTCGCGGCGATCCAAGAAACGAAGCTGAATTCCAACTGCGGCATGCGCCATTGTGATGGATACAATGTGCTACGAAAGGATCGCACAAGAAGTGGAGGTATTGGCCTGGCTTCCATATTACACCGTTCCGTGCAGTATAGACCTATCCCGCATGTGCCAGACACTAGTGACCCGTATACGGAATGTATAAGGGTAGCAGTCAAGTATGGGGCTGTCGAGATAGAGCTATACAATGTGTATATACCGCGGGTTGATAGCTGTACTTCAGGTTATAGCCCAAACATTGAGTGGCTGTTGTGCGAGCATAACCGATTGGTTCTGAGAGACTTTAATGCCCACCATGAACTTTGGCATTCTCTCCTAGGTAAGGACCAAAGAGGCACAGCTTTGGCAGAGCAGATAGACTCCACATTTTGCACGGTGAACAAAGAGGCCCCCACGAGGATTATGGGTGTTTGCAGCAGTTCGCCAGATTTATCCTTAGCATTGGTCTGATAAATAACGTTTCCTGGCAACCCGTCATTTCATTAGGATTAGACCACCTTCCCATAATTCTCACCATTAACCGACCCTCCGATTTCATAGCCTCTGAACGCCGGACGTTTATAAACCAAAAGAAAGCCAACTGGGAAGGCTCCAGAGAATATACAGATCGCCGCTTCAGTGAGCTTCCGTCCCCTCTCATGTTCATATTGCCCAGAGGGTGTTCCGAGACATCATCAACGCAGCAGCCGCTCGCTTCATACCCGCTGGTCGAATTGCCCTAATGAGGCCTTAATTCCCAGCTGAAGCGGCGGGACTCGCAGACGAGCGTGATGAAAGCCGTCGCGCTAACCCTGCTGACTCTAGAATCAGAATCTAGAGATTAGTAAGATAGTCGACGAGCACAAGCGGAACATATGGTTAGAGCACCTGAAACAATGTAACCTAGGCACAGGAACAGGTAATTTGAGGTCAAAATTGACAGCCCTCTCGAAACTCGCTACGAGGGATGATGGGATTACAGTCACCTTTGGCGACTATGACTGATCCGAAGAGATGCGCTAAATACTTCAACCGACAGATAGGGCGAAAAGGAGAGCCACTCGTCGCATACGTGGCCGATGACACACCACAATTTACGAGCCGATGATACACCACAATTTACCTCAGCCGAAGTTACCAATGTCATGAACCATCCATGGCACTGGCCCCGACAGAATTTCAATGCTAATCCTGAAGCATCTGCGAATACTGGGAGTTGAGTACCTGGCCAGACTCCTCAATTTGTCCTTGGAATCACTCATTATACCCGATGTCTGGAAGATGGGTAGGGTGATTCCACTACTGAAGTCAGGCAAAGATTCGAGTAAAGGTGAATCGATATCCCTTCTCCCGTCAGTAGCCAAGACACTTGAGGCACTACTCCTCCCCAGCCTTGTGGAGAATTTTCCAGCTGCCCACCATCAACATGGATTCCGTAAGGTACATAGCACAACGCCAGCCTTGCATGCCATTTTGGCACATATTAGTATGGGACTCAATCAGCCCAAGCCGTGTCATAGGACGGTCCTCGTGGCGCTTGACCTATCGAAGGCATTCGATACGGTTAACCATGCCACACTATTCGAGAACATCGAAAATACGTCCCTACCAGCAGGAACGAAGCGTTGGGTTCTGAATTATCTATGCGGACGCCAGTCGTACGTGGAATTCAGGGACAAGAAGTCGAAACCCCGTGCGAGATGCGGGTAAAGAAACCTTGCTGACTACTTATAAGGCAATTGGCCGGCCAGTTGTAAACTATGCAGCGCCAGTGTGGACAACTCAAACGAGCGACACGCAGTGGAATAACATCCAGACCTGTCAGAACGCTGCCCTTAGAACTGCAATAGGATGTCTCGGCAGTACACCCCTGGATCACCTTTATGCGGAGACCAAGATCATCCCGGTGCGTCGACACAATTACATTTTGTCAAAGCAGTACCTCTTGGGTTGCTATCGAAGTTGTCATCCCCATCACCATCTTGTGTATAGACAACCCCCACCCAGGAATGCAAGGGTTGATCTTCATCTTCTGGAGCGCGAGCCTCTAGATCAGGCAGCATATCAGACAGGTCTGAACAGGATTCATGAGGATACTGTAGCTAAAGCGGTGAGAAGCTACAAGGTTAATCCTGTTCTCGGAGTCCGACAACCGCCCATAGCACCGGAGGAAAGAGACCTCCCACGGCAGACTAGGGTGGTTTTAGCCCAATTAAGATCAGGCAAGTGCAGCCGCCTCAATTCTTACCTATCAGTGATTGATAGCAGCGTAGCTGATGTTTGTCCCAAGGGCCACTCATCACCTTTTCGCTTGCCCAGCTTAACCTACCCGACTCACTACCAGATCACTCTGGACGCAACCCACCCTTGTCGCAGAGTTCCTAGATCTGGACACCAGTTGAAGTACCAAAGCATAGAACAAAATGGATGACATTAAAAACTGTTACAACAACAACAAAGTATCCAGTCTGGTTCTAAGTTTAGCCTAAATTCCGGTATACTCAGAAATATCACAACTCAACAGGCAACCTAGTCAATCATGGTGGAGGCCAGACAAATAACATTGCGATTACGGCCTTAATACCAACGGAAAATACCAACCGAAATGATTGAATGTTCTATCTGACAATTCTTAAAATAATGGAAAGTTCGTTGGTACTTCACAATTGATAAAAAAGAAGCCAGTGGAGATAAGAAAAACAAAATAAAAAAATGACACATCATATGACCTTGGCTTGTAGTGCAGTACAAAACAAAAGAAGGAATTTATGGCGAAACGCATAACAAAAATAGTTTGTAATCAATCCATGGCACTGAGAAAAATAAACAAATGGGATATATTGGACAGCTGTGATTGCAAATGACAATTTCACGAAAATTTTAGTATAAAAAAACTATTCTCGAATATCCCTGTTAGCCTTGTTGCATCGAAAATAGTTTAAACTATTAGCCCTAATGACTAATACCATTGGATTTGTAATACCAATATGATGGCAAGAATTTATGTATGCATGGATGAGATCTCCATTACAGAAGAATAAAACAAAATAATTGCCCGTCCAAAGTTTCTCTACTTGTTAGTGGAATTTCATCAGCAAAAAAAAAAAAATAGACCGGTAGAAAAATATGCCGAATATCAATTCAATGAAATCCTAAGCTTTTACAGAATACAAATGCTATTAAATTCCGATGTGAAAAAGGATTGGTCTTACAGTTTGGTTTTTTTTTTCATTGTGAAAAATGCATATTTCAGTACTATATGAAAAATGACTTTTAATTTGGTTACAACTGTCCCAAAGTTTAGTTATATTTTACTCTTGATAATGGAACAAAGAACGTTTATTTGCTTACTTTTCTTATTTGTTCCGCCTCACTTTTTCTCTGGTGGTTGGTTCTTGGATTCCAATCCTTTACTTGCGTCGTCGTCTTTTTTCACACAAACATACACACACACTCACATTCCTGCACTCACATATTCATTATCAGAAATTTTCATCAGAATTTTTCGCTTTTATTCTCAATTTTTCGTTATATTACTGACCTATTTGGACAATTGACACTTTTTTGTACGGATATATTGTTTTTAGCCGTTTATTTAACGATTATTTAATATGTTACACGCAATTTTCATGAATTTTCACCGTCTTTCACCCGTCACTTTTACAAATAAATAGTGAATGGGAAATCGATATAATCCGATAAATGATTGTTAAAACTCAGAAATCGATTAATGACAGGGTTGCCAAGAACGTAACTAATTTGAAAACAGCATGATACAATCACAATAGTTGTATTGTTTATACGCCGTTCGCACTATACATTTATTAGTACAAAATGTGTGAGTCGGAAGCAGAAAATGAAGACGCCTGGTCGCGCCATCAATTTTAGCCGCCGTCCACTATTTTGTTGGCCAATTGTTGTTGTAAAAGGTTTTTATGATTACATCCATTTTTATACCCTCAACGGAGGTATAGTAACTTTATAATATACATAATATATAATATACTTCTCTCAGACCCCATAAGGTATACAGTGAAACCTCTGAAAGGTGGACACCCACGGTCGGCTAAATGTTGTCCACCTTTGAGAGGTGTCCAAGCATGAGAGGTTAATTTTAATGTGTTTGCTATATAGCAAACGTCCCCAGACAACTGTCCATGTTTGGGAGGTGTCCAGTTTTCAGAGTGTCCAAGTTTGAGTAGTTTCATATATATTTATTCTAGGTCGTAATGAATTTCTGAGTCGATCTAGCGGTCCGTTCGACCGTTGAAACTTGGCACAGGTAGTTGTTTTTGATGTTGGTCGGATGGTATTGCATACACCCAGAGAAATGGTTGGTTGCAATTCGATCATTACAACGAGGAAATGATGTCAGTAACTTATTTTTTGTTACAAGAATAAGGTTTTGATTATTTTCCCCATTATACAACCAAAAGTTGAGTATACTAATAGAATCTTAGTTCAATTATAGCACGGGCGTAAGGTAGTTGTTGCAACAAATAAATATTTATATCAACATCGACATGGTAAATGGTATGACGCTACAAAATTTGCAAAACGGGGAACAGCATTTACTCGATAATAGTCCGCAATACATTGAATAAAGTTTATCACATAGAAAAGAAGTTCAGGTAAGTATCGCACCGATTTATAAAAAAGGAATATTACAAAAGTTTCCATAAAAATTGCAGGCTTCATACACCAACAAACACAAATACTTTTTACGGCAAGCGAGCTTTTTATACCCACTACCATAGGATGGGGGTATATTAACTTTGTCATTCCGTTTGTAACACATCGAAATATTGCTCTAAGACCCCATAAAGTATATATATTCTGGGTCGTGGTGAAATTCTGAGTCGATCTGAGCATGTCCGTCCGTCCGTCCGTCTGTTGAAATCACGCTAACTTCCGAACGAAACAAGCTATCGACTTGAAACTTGGCACAAGTAGTTGTTATTGGTCCACATCGGTCCATAATTATATATAGCCCCCATATAAACCGATCCCCCGATTTGGCTTGCGAGGCCCCTAAGAGAAGCAAATTTCATCCGATCCGACTGAAATTTGGTACATGGTGTCAGTATATGGTCTCTAACAACCATGCAAAAATTGGTCGACATCGGTCCATAATTATATATAGCCCCCATATAAACCGATCCCCCGATTTGGCTTGCGAGGCCGCTAAGAGAAGCAAATTTCATCCGATCCGGCTGAAATTTTGTACGTGATGTTAGTATATGGTCTTTAGCAACCATGCAAAAATTGGTCGATATCGGTCCATAATTATATATAGGCCCCATATAAACCGATCCCCAGATTTGACCTCCAGAGCCCCTTGGAAGAGCAAAATTCTTGCCATTCGTTGAAATTTGGTACGTGATGTTAGTATATGGTATCCAACAACCATGCAGGAATTGGTTCCTATCAGTCCATAATTACCCTGCCAGCATTTCAAAGTTCCATTTCATCTTCATCGCTACCACAGACTCGTAAATGTCACCACAACCATCACGAACTGTGATGGGGGAAGCATATCAAAAAGTACAAAATGTACATGAAAGTATTTTGCCATCACTACTGTTAGAAGAGCCATTTTATTTTTTGTGAAACGCCAAGCGCAACCAGCTTGTTATATTTTATTTGAATAAAAACGAAAATAAAGTTCTGAAAACATAGATTTTACGCTTAAAATTGTGAAAGGTATATTGGTGAACAATTTTTGATTTTCCAAATGGAATAAAGTGATTTCTTTTCAAATATTTTACAGACACGCTGCCTCCATCGAATAAAAACACTGGCTGATAGACGCTGCAACATCTAACTCGCTACTTGTAACTCTACATCATCATTAATGCAAAAAATTATGTTAAATGTGATGTGATAGTGGTATAAATGTTATATTTTTAAGAATTTGTAAATGATTAATCAAATAAATATCTAAACAAACGTGTTTTACTCGACCACAATGATTCTTTTACCACTATCTTAAAATGTGCTTTTTCTGATTGTTTGGAGGGTCTCTTATTGGCGTCGTTCTAAATTGATCTATAAAGGCACCTAATAATTGCACTCATGCGAAACCTTTTTGTAGTAACTTGGCGTGGTACAACTTCTCAATAGTGACGGCGCTTTTCCGACGAGTTTTTGATATCGTATATGATTGTTTTCGACGTACTGGGGATTCTCAGAAGCGACCCCAAATTCAAAAAATTTTGGCAGGGTATATATAGCTCCCATATAAACCGATCCCCAGATTTGACCTCCGGTGCCTTTTGGAGAAGCAAAATTCATCCGATCTGCTTGAAATTTGGTACGTGGTGGTAGTATATGATATTTAACAACCATGCCAAAAGTGGTCCATATCAGTCCATAATCGTACATAGCCCCATATAAACCGATCCCGAGATTTGGTTTTGGAACCTCTTGGAGGAGCAAATTTCATCCGAGTGAGTTGAAATTTGGTACATTGTGCTAGTATATGGTCGTTAACAACCATGCCTAACTAGGTCCATATCGGTCTATAGTTATATATGGCCCTCAGATAAATCGATCCCCAATCACACAAAAATTGGTCCATATCAAGTTCATAATTGTATATAGCCCCCATATAAGCGACCCCCATATTTCAATTCTGGCTCTCTACGTACAAAAAGTCCATGTCTAATATATACCATGTATTGACTAAATCACAGTCTTTCGTAGAAGTTTCTACGCAATCCATGGTGGTGGGTACATAAGATTCGGCCTGGCCGAACTTACGGCCGTATGTACTTGTTTTTATTGTATTAAGCATACAGGACGAGTCTAAGTCGATCTGTATTTATATCTAGAGGATTAAGGAAGAAATTTCTGGCAAGCATATATCGAATTAGTTTTTTTAGTTTGACCACATAATTGCAACCTAATAACCATCTGTCATTGGTATACAAACATTACCTATAAAAAAATTGTAAATTTTAATGTAAATTAATCTCACATATCTGTAGATCAAAAGCCTTTGTTGTTAGCACCTTTTGTATTTATTCTCGTAGTTTATCATGATTGTAAATCTTGTAATAAATTAATAAAATCTCAATATAATCTGCCCTTTCATTTAATATTGGAATTTGGTTAGGATAATAATAAAGAAAGAAGAAACAAAACAATTAATATGAGATTGCGACAACCAATGCAAAGTTGATCCAACATACTACCACGCAATTACAATTGCCAAATGTTAGTTGTGCTGACAGATATCATTGATAGTTGATGGAACCACCTGCTTTCGGTTGGCAAATAATTCGGTTGAGGCAACGAATTTGTTTTCTGGGTGTATAAACTGACACCAAGTGTTGGCTTGCGGAGCCTCTTGGAAGAGTAAATCTCTAAAAATCATGCAAAAATTGATCCATATCGGTCCATAATTATATATAGCTTCAATGTAAACTTATCCCCACGTTTGGGAGCCTATTGGAGGAGCAAATTTCATTCGATCCGATTGAAAATTGGTACGTGGTCTCAACCATGTGAAAATTGGTTCATATCGGTTAATAATTATATGTAGCCCGCATATAAACCCATCCACAGATTTGATTTCCAGAACTTGCTGGAGGTCAAACTTTCAAAATTTCATCCGATCCGGTTGAAATTTGGTACGTGGTGATAATCTATGGTCTCTAACAACCATGCAGAAATTTGTCCATATCGGTTTATAATTATATCCCTGCCAACATTTTTTGAATTTGGGGGCGCTTCTGAGAATCCACACTACGTCGAAAACAGTCGTATACGATATCCAAAACTCCTCGGAAAAGCGCCGTCACTATTGAGAAGTTGTACCACGCCAAGTTACTACAAAACAGTATCGCATGAGTGCAATTATTGGGTGACCTTCTGAATACAATTAGAAGGACGCCAATAAGAGCCCCTTCAAACAATCAGAGAAAGTGAATTTTAAGTTAGTTGTAAAAGAATCACTGTGGTCAAGTAAAACACGATTGTTTATATGTTTATTAATTTTATTAAACATTTATAAATTCTCATAAATATAACATTTATACGACTATCACATTTAACATATTTTTATGCATTAATAAAAGATTGATGTTGAGTTACAAGTTGCAAGTTACATGTTGTAGCGTCTATCAGCCAGTGCTTTTATTCCCAATGGAAGCAGCGTGTCTGGAAAAATATTTGAAAAATTTTAAGCGAAATAACTATGTTTTCAGCACTTCATTATCGTTTTTATTTAAATAAATTATAAGAAGCTAGTTGTGCTTGGTGTTTCACAAAATATAAAATGGCTCTTGTAACAATAGTGATGGCAAAATAATTTCATGCGAATAGTGATGGCAAAATACTATCACAGTTGGCGATTGTTGCTGTGTCACTTACGAGTCTGTGGTAGCGATGAGGATGGAATGGAACTTTGAAATGCTGGCAGGGATAGAACCCCCTTATCAACCGACCTCCAAACTTGACTTATGGAGGAGTTAGGAACAAATTTCATCCAATAAGCTTTCAGAGTGATCTGGTGGTGAGTCGGAAAGGTTTAGCTGGGCAAGGAAAAATGTGACGCTTGTCATTTGGTCCTTAGTCGCAGATGGGACACACGTTAGATATTCCCTTTTTTTAGCGCTACATCTCACGTTCTAGATAAGTAAAATCAACCTTCAACCTTTCCCGGGCGGTGGTTGTCACTTAGGGCTGTCATTCGGGATCGATTTTTTAAAAATCCTGGGATTCGGGATTTACAAATTTAGAATCCAGGGATTTTTTCGGGATCCCGAAATTTTCGGGATTCTTTAAATATTTTAAGTTATAACAATCTACAGCGGCAAAAAATTGTTGTACCTTAAACCAATTTAGTTTAATTCAATTTCGTACATTTGTGTTAATCCTTTTGTACTTCATCAAATCAAGGCATCCACAATTTTTATCAGATAAACGTGATCTTGTCATTTTGTCCACGGACCTTTTATCATTGCTTTTTATTTTTTGTGGGCACGACTTCCATTTCACATGAACTCATTGTTCAAAGGAGGACCTTATCTTTTACTTCGATTTTTGATGAAATTGTGCTTTTTATAGTATACCTCATGTATAATAAATTCTTACTCTTTGTCAGGTATCAAATCTAAGAGCCGTTTGCATTGAATGAAAACTCCAATTTAATAAAGAATGCTAAAAAGCCACACATTTAACAAATTGGAATTAATTTTTCGGGATCGCGAAAAATTTTGACATTCAAAATAAAAAATCCCGGGATTTCGGGACGGGATTTGCCCCGGGTGACAGCCCTATTGTCTACCCATTAGGTGGTGGTTTGGATGGTACTGCGATAATAACCCAGGACAACGTGTAATTGTGTTTTCGCACAGGGATGATCTTAGTCCCTACATAGAGAGGGTGTACAGCGGAGCCATCCTATAACAGTGCAAAGGGCAGCGTTCTTATAGGTCTGTATGTTATTCCACTTCATATCGCTTGTTTGAGGTGTCCACACTAGGGCTGCATAGTTTACCACTAACCAGCCAATTGCCTTATATGTAGTGAACAAGGTTTCTTTGTCCGCAACAAAGGCCTGCACAAGCCTATCGAAGTACTCGATGTTCTACTTCACGAATACTTCGAATTTTCGATTAATGAATATCTTGGGGTAATTATATAGTCGGAATTGTTTCGCCATTGAATCTAACATCCAACTGCTTGCTGCTGTCCATGTAGTGAATATTGAGGTGGATGCCCGGATGCCATAATTGAACAGCATATGATAGAATCTCAAAGCCGTCAGGAGGGAGTGGAATAGAGGATAAGAGTTCCCCACCTTCGGGAACTCCCTATGTTACTCTTAGGGGTCTCGACTTTTTATACCTAAATTCCACATACTACTGGCGCCCGCACAGATAATTAACAACCCAACGCTTGGTTTTGTATCGAAATCCTTTGATAGGTCAAGGGACAAGAGGATCGTCCTGTGACACGGCTTTGTTTGATAGAGTCCCCTATTTATGTATGCTGAATTGGCATGCAAAACTGTTGTAGTCCTATGCACTTTACGGAATACATGTTTTTGGTTGGCAAGTGGAAAATTATCCACAAGGCTATCTCAAGTGTCTTGGCTACTGGCGAGAGAAGGGAGATTGGTCTGTACGAATTAGCATAACTCGAGTTTTTGCCTCAGTAGTGGAATCACATTACCCATTTTCCAGACATCGAAAAATGTCCTCAGATACTGCAGCATTAGGATAGAAATTCCGAAAGCCGACCCATTTTTGTCGACGGCAGCTGACACTAATTTTTTGACTCCGGCGTCTGGATGGCTAAACGGATATAAATATACCCACTCGGCGGGGGAAATTATTCATTATAAAATCAATTTGAAGTTATCCGAATGGTAATGAGATTAGTTGTAAAGGGTGATTCTTTTGAGGTTAGGATTTTCATGCATTAGTATTTGACAGATCACGTGGGATTTCAGACATGGTGTCAAAGAGAAAGATGCTCAGTATGCTTTGACATTTCATCATGAATAGACTTACTAACGAGCAACGCTTGCAAATCATTGAATTTTATTACCAAAATCAGTGGCAGAAAATCCGCTTTTTTATCGACAAATTTTGTTCAGCGATGAGGCTCATTTCTGGTTGAATGGCTACGTAAATAAGCAAAATTGCCGCATTTGGAGTGAAGAGCAACCAGAAGCCGTTCAAGAACTGCCCATGCATCCCGAAAAATGCACTGTTTGGTGTGGTTTGTACGCTGGTGGAATCATTGGACCGTATTTTTTCAAAGATGCTGTTGGACGCAACGTTACGGTGAATGGCGATCGCTATCGTTCGATGCTAACAAACTTTTTGTTGCCAAAAATGGAAGAACTGAACTTGGTTGACATGTGGTTTCAACAAGATGGCGCTACATGCCACACAGCTCGCGATTCTATGGCCATTTTGAGGGAAAACTTCGGAGAACAATTCATCTCAAGAAATGGACCGGTAAGTTGGCCACCAAGATCATGCGATTTGACGCCTTTAGACTATTTTTTGTGGGGCTACGTCAAGTCTAAAGTCTACAGAAATAAGCCAGCAACTATTCCAGCTTTGGAAGACAACATTTCCGAAGAAATTCGGGCTATTCCGGCCGAAATGCTCGAAAAAGTTGCCCAAAATTGGACTTTCCGAATGGACCACCTAAGACGCAGCCGCGGTCAACATTTAAATGAAATTATCTTCAAAAAGTAAATGTCATGGACCAATCTAACGTTTCAAATAAAGAACCGATGAGATTTTGCAAATTTTATGCGTTTTTTTTTTAAAAAAAAGTTATCAAGCTCTTAACAAATCACCCTTTACAACCAATATTACAATCACATTTACATTTCATTCAAATGTTCTGAGCTAAATTTTTGCAATTATTTAGCAATCTGTCAATCAATTTTTTATTTATTCATTTTAGCTTCAGAGAATTAGCTGTCGAGACGCGCAGACGCCTGCTACTTTTACCAATAAAAAATATAATTTTACACTGCTTTTATAGATTTATTTTTGATTTTATCGGCTTAGCACGAACTTAATACCCACCCACCTAAAAATAAATCCACGATCTGATACAATTTAAATGACATATTCAATACTACTTTTTCATATTTTTATTAAATTATTAAAAGTGCATATGATTATTTAGACTTTGTAATTTTGGCAAGTAATATTTCTAATTCCAATTAGGAGAATAATAAAATTATAATTTAATTAAAATAATTTATTTTTACTTTATAATAGAATGTTCTAGTATTTTTTTTTTGTCTTTTTGTTTGAGAGAGTGAAAGTTGAAAATTGATAATAAATAAATGCTAATAATGTACTAAATCAATAATGTATATAAATATACATATACATATATAAAATATCGTAAATGGATAAATTAAACAACATTCAAGTATAAGAAAGGAACGTATACTGAATACTAGGTGTTGTTTACTTGTAGGAAAAAATATTATTTATACAAAATGGATATTATTACAAAAAAATTGTCATAATTGTTGGTACAAAATTTGGTATAAAGTCGTTGGTATACGGAGGTCATTATTCATATACAAATAAAATCCCAATAAACACAAACCTTTGAAAATCTCTTGAAATCAAATTTCTTTCCAAATTCAATAATTCGGAGAGCTTTAAATTCATGATATTCTCAAACGTTTGTCTTTATGCGGACATTTCGATTTATGTCTATTAATCGATATAGATATATGTACATAGATAAATTTATCTATGTATGTAATGGTGTTGTTGATATTGATTGATTATTACATAAGTGTATATATATATTTGTTTATTTATTTTGTATATTGCTTGATTGGCTGTGTAGTTTGCTCCGATAATAATCACTTGTACTTCTTATCTCATTTACTTAGTTTTTCCTTTAACCACTCTTCAGTTAATTCATCTAATTCACGAATTTCATAGACCCGTGTTAAATCGACCTCACGCTGAAGGGCACTTTTAGTACATGCATACATCATCTGTAATTCGATTTGACTATCACGTGGTGTATAGAATATGAAACACATTGGATACGATATTCGAGAATCATCATGGATCATCTTATATGTGTAGATAACATAGCGTGGCTGATGTCCAGGCAATTGCTCCTGCAAATCTTCAACAGAAATATCATCTATGGCATCATCAATAACAACAAGTTGTTTTTCTCTGTCAACTTTTACTGTAAAATAAAAAAAAAAAAAAACAATTATAGTATTAAATGATTTTATATAGCATATCGAAATACTGTTAGCGCGCCGATAAGACAATTCTCCGCTTCTTATATGGGAAAGTAATGCGCCGTCCAGACTATAAGTTTATCTGAACGGAAAGTCTGTGATTGTAACGAATCTTACGACCGCTAAGAATTGGCGAGGGTAGGTTAGGTTAGGTTAAAGTGGCAGCCCGATTAAGATTCAGGCTCACTTAAACTATTCAGTCCATTGTGAGGGTAAGTAAATATCGATAAATGGGTTGTCTACCGGATATGGTCTGGGCGGAGCATAAGGCGCAGCTAACATCTCTGAGTTCGGTAGATTTTCGATAGATTAAATTAACATTAAATTCACAAAATTTTCCTCAGCCGAAGTTACCATCAACAGATCTATACCACCAAAGGCGATGGGCCCCTGCGGAATTTTTTCCCCCCTAAACCTATCGAAAGCATTTTCCAGCTGCCAACCACCAACATATCAAAACCATCCAACGCTGGGTCCTGGGAGACTTTTTATACTCTTAACCTATCGAAAGCATTCGATACGGATTTTTCCAGCTGCCAACTACAAACAAGGATTCAACCAGCCCAAGTCAGTGAAGTAAATAGCATAACATCAGCTATGGTCTTGACTCATCGAAAGCATTCGATACATTCAGCCATGTCAGACTGTTAGAAAATATCAAACACACGCTCCTACCCGCAGGAACCAATCGTTGGGATTTTAATTACTTCTTCAAGCACCAGTCGTGCGTTAAGTTTAGAGATAGAAAGTCAAGGTATCGTAAATGAAACATGCAATTCTCCAAAGGTGTGGTGATATCCCTGGCACTGTTCAACCTCTACCTATTCTGTAACCTTCGATATCAACATATTGTGTTGAACTTCAACTTCTAGAGCGCGAGATCCCCTCTGACAGCATATCAGGTATGTCTGAACAGGAAGGAGAAGAGACCTCCCAACTCCGACCAGGGCAATTATGGTCCAACTAATATCAAGCAAGTGCATCCGTCTCAATTCCACCAATCAGTGATTGATACGCTGCGTGGTGCAATGGTTAGCATGCCCGCCTTGCATACCCAAGGTCGTAGGTTCGATTCCTGCTTCGACCGAACACCAACAAGTTTTTCAGCGGTGGATTATCCCTCCTCAGTAATGCTGGTGAAAATTCTGAGGGTTTCAAAGCTTCTCTAAGTGGTTTCACTGTAATGTGGAACGCCGTTCGGACTCGGCTATAAAAAGGAGGTCCCATGTCATTGAGCTTAACATGGAATCAGGCAGCACTCAGTGACAAGAGAGAAGTTCACCAATGTGGTATCGCAATGGACTGTATAGTCTAAGTGAGCCTGATACATCGGGCTGCCACCTAACCTATCCTATCTTCAATATACCTGGATTTTCGACGGAATTTCAGCAACTGGTGTGTGGAAATCCAAGCAGACAATACAGTTCTAGCACATTGCTACACACCATTACTACTACTACTACTAATAATAATAATAATAAATCTAAACATATAATGTTCTATCATTCTTGTGAATAGAATCAGATAAGTATTATCTAAAATGACAGCTTCAGAAAACATGATATGGCTCAGAAAATAACTTATACATGGATATAGGTAGCGGTACAGACCAGAGGCGAAAATCAATTGAACACAGATTTTCACAACATTCGATGGAAAATTAATGGAATTTGTCGTCGTTACCATAGAATTGTGACACGGTGCATTGTCTCCGTGGAACAGTAATTTCTCTTTCTTCAAACGGGCCTTTAATGCTATTTCGTTCCAATCCAGCTATGTAATCGTCTCTGTTGATAGTCGTTCCTTTGCTCATGTAGACAATGAAAATTATTCCATGCACAAAAGGTGTCATAACATTGTCAGTTGCATTATACGAGGGCAGTTCGGAAACTTCTTAGCCTAACACAAAAAGCGCGGTATAAACAGAAAAAAGTTGAGTGTTTTGGAAACTTCCATCTCTGTTATGAACACATGTTAAATTTTGTTTCGATCTGGCAACTCCTTCATATAGAAACAGGTGTTCAAAAAAAGACGCATCCGCAAGAATTCATAATGATATGGTAAATGTGTTAGGTGAAAGTGTTCCTTCATATGCAACAGTAAAAAATTGGGTTGCTGAATTTACAAGCATTCGTACAATCATTGAAGATGAACCACGTCCAAAAACAGCAACAACAATAGAAATTGTAGCCAAAGTGCATGACATGGTATTAAATGATCGACGAATAAAAGTGCGTGAAATTGTTAATATCTTTTATTCGTCGATCACTTAATACCATATCATGCACTTTGGCTACAATTTCTGTTTTGTTGCTGTTGGACGTCCACTACGTGGTTCATCTTCCATGCTTGAACGACCACATTTAAATACACAACCCAATTTTTTACTGTTGCATAACAGGTTGGCTGATAAGTCCCCGGTCTGACACATAGATGGCCTCGCTAGTATTAAATGCATATTATTTTTATATAGTACCAACCTTCAAATGATTCGTGTCAAAATTTGGCGTCTGTAAGTCAATTAGTTTGTGAGATAGAGCGTCTTTTGTGAAGCAACTTTTGTTATTGTGAAAAAAATGAAAAAAAGGAATTTCGTGTTTTGATAAAATACTGTTTTCTGAAGGGAAAAAATATGGTGGAAGTAAAAACTTGGCTTGATTTCCGGACTCTGCCCCAGGGAAATCAACAATAATTGATTGGTTTGCAAAATTCAAACGTGGTGAAATGAGCAAGGAGGACGGTGAACGCAGTGGACGCCCGAAAGAGGTGGTTACCGACGAAAACATCAAAAAAATCCACAAAATGATTTTGAATGACCGTAAAATGAAGTTGATCGAGATAGCAGAGGCCTTAAAGATATCAAAGGAACGTGTTGGTCATATCATTAATCAATATTGGGATATGAACGGAAGCTCTGTGCAAAATACAACAACGTGTTGATGATTCTGAGCGGTGTTTGCAGCTGTTAACTCGCAATACACCCGAGTTTTTCCGTCGATATGTGACAATGGATGAAACATGGCTCCATCACTACACTCCTGAGTCCAATCGACAGTCGGCTGAGTGGACAGCGACCGGTGAACCGTCTCCGAAGCGTGGAAAGACTCAAAAGTCCGCTGGCAAAGTAATGGCCTCTGTTTTTTGGGATGCGCATGGAATAATTTTTATCGATTATCTTGAGAAGGGAAAAACCATCAACAGTGAAGAAGAAAAAAGTGTTGTTCCAGCAAGACAACGCACCGTGCCACAAGTCATTGAGCACGATGGCTAAAATTCATGAATTGGGCTTCGAATTGCTTCCCCACCCACCGTATTCTCCAGATCTGGTCCCCAGCGACTTTTTTTGGTTCTCAGACCTCAAAAGGATGTTCGCAGGGAAAAAATTTGGCTGCAATGAAGAGGTGATCGCCGAAACTGAGGCCTATTTTGAGGCAAAACCGAAGGAGTACTACCAAAATGGTATCAAAAAATTGGAAGGTCGTTATAATCGTTGTATCGCTCTTGAAGGGAACTATGTTGAATAATAAAAACGAATTCTGACAAAAAATGTGTTTTTCTTTGTTAGACCGGGGACTTATCAGCCAACCTGTTATGAAGGAGCACTTTCACCTAACACATTCTCCATATCATTATGAATTTCTTGTCCCGATAAACCTTTTTTATGTAAATATTTAGTGACAGCACGCATTTCTAATTTTTCCATTGTAAAAAAATTGCGGATGCGTCTTTTTTAACACCTGTTTCTATATGAAGGAGTTGCCAGATCGAAACAAAATTTTACATGTGTTCATAACAGAGATGGAAGTTTCCAAAACATTTAACATTTTTCTGTTTATACCGCGCTTTTTGTGCTAGGCTAGAAGTTTCCGAACTGCCCTCGTATAAATAGATTGTTTAGATTAAAACACAGACCATTAGCCTTAACCTACCTAAATTTCAAGAAATAAAAATAAAACACAATTTTTTTCAAATTTGACTCTAAAAGAAGATAAATCAGATGCATATATATTTTATTAAATGAATTTTCATCGCCATTTTTGTTGTTGTTGTTTTTTTTTGTATATATATATACATATTTAAAAAAATCTTCAAATCAGCGATTATTTTAATATTATATGCAAAGTATTAGAAATCCAGGCATTTGGAAAGTGAGATTGGTGTATTTAAATTTCAAAATTTTGTGTGAATGAATGCTATTTAACGAAAGGCACTCTTCTCTATATTTCTATACGATTTGATTGCTTGTTATTAGGATGCCTGTAATAATAAGTATGAAAGAATGAAAGATGTTCCAAAGATTATTTTATCTTAGATTTTCATACATTTATATAGCATCAGATGGGATATTGAAAAGATGCCACAAACCAAACTTCTGAGATTTCAAATACTATGCAAGAGTGGGGGGGAAGGGCGCTGTGTTATAGATGCGTTTAACAATAGAAAAACTCGACATCGAAGATGTAGAGTTTACACTTAAACTAATATTCTCTTTTTTTGGTATTTTCGTCTAAGTTATTTTTTGTTTGTTTGTTTTTACTTTTGTATCATTGTATTGCTTTTTGTTTTCTTACTTGTTTTCTCATTTTCTTGTCTTGTCTTTTCTACTGTCTCTTTTTTATGTTTTTGTTTTTCTTATGCTTAAAAAGGGGGGGATGGGGCAGGGGCTGACAAGGATTATGATTATGAACGACGAGGTGATGGTGGTGGAAATGAACACGATATTATCTTAAATAACTTTCTTAAATCTGAACGGATTTTGATTTATTTGATTATTGCATCAAAATTTTATGTCTTCTATTTTTTCTTGTTTTCTTCTCTTCCCTACCTATTTATGAATATATACGTTTTTGTGGCGGTTCTTTGACTATTTTTGTTTTGTTTTTTTTTCGTTTGTTTGTAATTTCCAATTATTTACAAATAAATTATATTTTCAATTCGTCTAATAATAAGAAAAACCTTTTTTGTGTTATTTATTGCAGGATTATGGTATTAAGTAAATGCTTCGGTTTTTTGTTAAGTATATGTATAACTTTGTTCATTACGCCTCTTTGTTGTTGTTGTTGTTTGTATTTTTTTCCAATTATTTACAGTGACTTAAAAATAACAACTTAACATTTATTTAAAGAATTATATTGATTTAGCTTAAGGTCTAATATTTGAAAAACGACTTTATATGAAATGGTTCTATGGGTAATGAAATGTGTTTCGTTGTTGAAAGCTAATTCGAAATAGGAATTAATTATGATAATCGTTTGTTTACTTTTTTCTCCTGGAGATCAATTTGCAACTCTTGCGATTGTTTTAATTTTTTTGGAGAGTTATTGTTATAGATATATAACAAAACTGCATTATCGGCAAATCAAACTGTTAATGCCTTTTTCAGCACCTTTAAAGATATATTGCGAAAATTTCTTTAACGATCGGTTGTTAGATTTTGCTTTTTAACCCTAAAGAGTCATCCTTCGTCAAACTGACATAATAAGAATGACTTTCCAGGTTTAAGAGACACGTTAATTTGACAAAAGTTCGTAAGACTTTGTTACAGAAAATTTGTGTTTTTCTTTCTGGGCGAATATTTGAGAAAAATGAGAGTCAAACTTTTTCCAGGTCCATTTTCGTAATATCTGGATACCGTTTTTGTATCGTGATGTTACATGCCCAATATGAGATAAAAATGTTTGCTGGTTTGACTGTGGCGATTTCTTTTTTCATATTTGCCCTGTGTGACTGTGCCGTAAGAAATACATTGCTAAATTTGCTAACGTAAATTCCGTGCCGCTTTATTATCGATTGTTTACATTTTTCTCCCATAATATATGGCAAAACTGTATTATCTTCTCGCAGATTTTTCTAGGGGTGTATTTTTTAAAAGCAGAACATTTTCTTTAGAAAATTTTGTCAAAATTTTATTTCTATAGAAAATTTTGTCAACATTTTATTTCTATAGAACATTTCGTCAAAAGTTTATTTCTATAGAAAATTTTGTCCAAATGTTATTTTTATAGAAAATTTTTTACAAATTATATTTTTATAGAAAATTTTGTCAAAATTTTATTTCTATAGAAAATTTTGTCAAAATTTTATTTCTATAGAAAATTTTATCAAAATTTTATTTCTATAGAAAAATTTGTCCGAATTATATTTTTATAGAAAATTTTGTCAAAATTTTATTTCTATAGAAAATTTTGTCAAAATTTTTATTTCTATAGAAAATTTTGTCAAAATTTTATTTCTATAGAAAATTTTGTCAAAATTTTATTTCTATACAAAATTTTGTCAAAATTTTATTTCTATAGAAAATTTTGTCAAAATTTTATTTCTATAGAACATTTCGTCAAAAGTTTATTTTTATACAAAATTTTGTCCAAATTTTATTTCTATAGAAAATTTCGTCCAAATGTTATTTTTATAGAAAAGTTTTTCCAAATTACATTTTATAGAAAATTTTGTCAAAATTTTCCAGGGTTAAAAGACACATTTATTTGCCAAAAGTTCGTAAGACTTTGTAACAGAAGATTGTGTTTTCTTTCTGGGCGAATATTTGAGAAAAATGAGAGTCAAACTTTTTCCAGGTCCATTTTCGTAATATCAGGATACCATTTTTGGATGGTGATGTTACATGCCCAATATGAGATAAAAATGTTTGCTGGTTTGACTGTGGCGATTTCTTTTTTCATATTTGCCCTGTGTGACTGTGCCGTAAGAAATACATTGCTAAATTTGCTAACGTAAATTCCGTGCCGCTTTATTATCGATTGTTTACATTTTTCTCCCATAATATATGGCAAAACTGTATTATCTTCTCGCAGATTTTTCTAGGGGTGTATTTTTAAAAAGCAGAACATTTTCTTTAGAAAATTTTGTCAAAATTTTATTTCTATAGAAAATTTTGTAAAAATTTTATTTCTATAGAAAATTTTGTGAAAATTTTATTTCTATAGAAAATTTTGCCAAAATTTTATTTCTATAGAAAATTTTGTCAAAATTTTATTTCTATAGAAAATTTTGTCAAAATTTTATTTCTATAGAAAAATTTGTCCAAATTTTATTTCTATAGAAAATTTTGTCAAAATTTTATTTCTATAGAAAATTTTTCCAAATTTTATTTCTACAGAAAATTTTGTACAATTTTTATTTCTATAGAAAATTTTGTCCAAATTTCATTTCTTTGACAGAAAACAAACCCCATTTTATTAGAAGTTTTAACGATTAGTTAGTCGAAAGAAAATGACGTTTGTCTAAAAATTTCGTTCCTAAGAAAAGAAAAAAATTCTTTCAGTATATATAACGAAGACGTATAGTCCGACATCTCCCATCAGTAAACGCGTATTTTCAGCGTGAAATTTCATAAAAAATAAAGGGATCCTTTTGAATACATTCAGTCAGTCTTCGTATGACCAAATTATTCATCATGTTACCGACCTATTCATTTATTCAAATATTTGATAGTAGGTGTATTTAACTGTATTTTTTTTTTTGCGTCCAATCTTTATAGAGTGAAAACGGTTATGGTATCTATAACAAAGGCTTAGCAAATAGTGGGAGCTATATTATCGCCATGTACCTCCAACGAAAGTACATATTTGCTTACCGGGCCTCTAGTGTAAATTCCGCTACCCTTAAGAAATGTATAGCAATATTTTTCTTATCAAAAAATGATTGTTTAGATTTTGCTCCCATAAGACATCAATGGCTAAACTGCATTATTGGCATTCTAGCAGCAGCTAGAGGTGCCCGTAATGCGTCTTACAGACTATAAGTTTTTCCGGACGGAATGCCTGTGTTTGTAAAGAATCTTAAAGTGTGTCCAATCGCTACGACAATTCGTTTATGACTAAATAATCGTTAAATGTGTTATCGATTCCATAAACATGCAGCGGTATCGATTATGCCTTCGGACTTATCTTACTTATAATGTGGCCAATATATGGGATATGTTCGACACGACCACTGGCGTCCGGATGAACTTATAGTCTGCACGCCGCATAAGAAGTACATGTAAAATTGTGTCGATGACAAAGAAATTTTCGCAAGAGATGTATAATGAATATGGATTTTATTTTAACCAAATGGTTATTATACAATAGCATACTAAATCAAATTTTCGCGATTTTGACTTTTTTGGTGAAAGTGTTCGAGACATTTTATTTTTTTATGAAAATTAAAAATACTCATAATTGATTAATTTAGTATACTATTGTTTAACAACTTCTATATAGTATGTGTATCGTAGCAAAAAATCAGTCAAGAGATAGTATGTTCTTTAAGAAAAAAAAAAAAACAAATAGGAACTATTCAATAAAGGCTTCAAAGGAAGCCTATATTATTCGCTTTATGTGAAAATATATTGAGCATAGATATTAATAACTACTAGTACGTTTTGCTTTTCCCATCGGGAAAATAAAATATCTAATTTAATCAAATAACTGATTAAAATTGAAAACAAATGATATGTGTTAAGAAAAAGCAAATATGTAAGTAAATAAATAGATTAGATCTCTTATACGAATAGTTCAAAATACATATATCGCTTTTTTATTTGTGAGTAAACAAAACACCAACACACATCTGTAAAACTGCCCATTCAAATACCTAATCGATTGCTTGAATTAGAATGGTAATAAAAATAAAAACTCCAATTCAAATAAGTCGTTAACCATTTAGAACCTCAAAAGCATTTAAAATAAAAAATAAAAAAAAAACATATTTACTGCTGTTTTTGTGGTTGAATGTGACGATGATTATACCCAGGAACTTATCTTGAAGTTACTTCGATTGGTTTACTACTAACTGTGTTTACTCTATTCACTGTATGTTGTGTATTGGCTTTGGCAGTAGTAAATCAAACCAAGTGGCGGTGTGTGGTTGTCGATTGATAACTATTTGTTTTACTGTATTGTATTTGTATGTTAGAACTAGTAATAAAAAAAATGTTATAGATTAAGAAATTATACAAAGGTTTTTCCTATCATTTTTTTGTTTTTTTTTTTTATTTTATTTATTTGTTTTTTATTCCTGATCATTAAATTATGTTTTTTTTGTTATTTTGTTTCTCAAGGAATTCACAAATTTTAGAGAACACAAAAAGTGTTTAAAAAGATCCCTTAAATTTAAAAAGATCCTTAAATCAATATTGTCCTAAAAAATATTTCTAAATACGGTCATGCATAGTCATTTAAGATAACGAAGATTCCGCTGGGTGTTATTATCGATTGTTTATATTGTGCTCCCAGAAGGTATACATGAGAAAATGTATACCTTCGGGCCTTTACCGAAGTGGACATATTTTTATTGGCTTACTAATGGTGTTTCTTTTTTTTTGCATTGTGCATGGAAAATTTACTTTCTAAAAAACAGGCAAAAGTGCGAAAAGGCTTCGAATTCTGTTGCGAAAATAGTGCCACGCATAGAGGCAAATTGCGGTCATTTTCAGCACTGTCGACAAACGAGAGTGCTGCGACTTGCTCCTTTGAATTCTTTTCTGCTCGCAGAAATGATAGCATTTTTTTAAGTTGCTGACAACATTTTAAAAATGTACATTCTGTACAGAAAAAATGAAGGCAAAGCACTTTTTTCGGAAAAAAAGTTTGTAGCCTCTGCGGGGACCGCGGATCCGATATAAGATTAGTTGTGCAATTGATCTATAGCTAAGAATGAAGCACATAATGAAGCCGCCGAGTCGCGCCGCCGATTTTAGCTGCCGCCGACCATTTTTTGCCAGTCGACGCCGCCGCTGAATATGTCGACTCATCTCGACTCAAAGTTAGCCGCCAAATAATCAAAAATATTGATTGATTGATCAGAAAAATGGGCTAATAATTGTTTTATTTTTTTTGCAAAAATTTTAAATTTTCCACCCACAATCAATCAGTATCAAGTTGCTGTAATAATTTTGCAAAAATTTAGCTCAGAAAATTTGAATGAAATGTAAATTTGATTGTAAGATCGGTTGCACAAATAATCTTATTAACATTCGGATAACTTCAAATTGATTTTATAATGGATAATTGTCCACCGACGAATAGGCAAATTTATATCGACCTAGCCGTTAAGCCGCCACCGGCCGTTAAGCCGCCACCGGCTGACACTTGACACTTTGAGTCAAAAGCAAATGGCAGCAATGTTAAATGTTACACAGCAAACTATTTCTGACCGATATACCTGGTATATTTTGATTAATTGGCGGCCACAATCAAGGCCGTAGTCAGGATTAAATATTCATTTAATCTCATGTGTAGAAAATTTTATTTATGCATAGGTATGTATACAATATTTTTATAATATTAAATTGAGCCGACGGGCTTTTTGGGCAGCAAATAAATCAATGACTTCTTCAGTCGGCACATTTATTCGGCGATGAACCGACATTAATGCCAATCCATTGAGTCTACTCTCGCTAGTCGAATTTCTAAGATACGTCTTTAATCTCTTCATTGTTGAAAATGAACGTTCGGATGAGCACGTAGTAACTGCAGGGATGGAAAATGCAGTACTATAGTACCTTTTTCAATACTTTTTCACCCCGGTCAGTACCGTAGTACCCCCGCGAAGGATTTAGTACCTTTTGTGTAGACATTTTTGAGTCGATATCAGATTTATGGTACAATAGCTTTGACAAAATATTTTAATATTTTGAGAAAGTCTTTATCAACCTTATTTGCTAATAGTCTTTTACAAATATGGCAAAACAGACATGTTCATGTGGGAAGAAAATCTCGATTTTGTAAAAGACATAGTCAAAAACAGGATTTTATTGAACTTCAAGAATGTTTTAGTCGAAAAAAGAATGCGATTCTATATTATCGATTTTTTATTTTGGTAGAAAATGTTGTCAATATTTTATTTCTATATAGAATTTTTGCAAAATTTTATTTTTATAGAAAATTTTGTCAAAATTTTATTTCAATTGAAAATTTTGTAAAAATTTTATTTCAATTGAAAATTTTGTAAAAATTTTATTTCTATAGGAAATTTTTGCAAAATTTTATTTCTATAGAAAAAATTTTGCAAATTTTTTTTCTGTAGATTTTTTTTGCAAAATTTTATTTCTATAGAAAATTTTTGCAAAATTTTATTTATATAGAAAATTTTGTCAAAATTTTATTTATATAGAAAATTTTGTCAAAATTTTATTTATATAGAAAATTTTGTCAAAATTTTATTTTATTTAAAATTTAGTCTCTTGACTATAATTTTCCAGTGAAATTTTTGTTGAAATTTAGTAAAAAGTACCTTTCCGCTCAAAAAATACCTTTTTTGTACTTTCTTAAAAATTGTATTTTCCATCCCTGAGTAACTGGCAAAGTGACCAAAGTTTTTAAAAGAATATGCACGTTTGGAAATATCTCTTTATTGCACTCTCCAAGTGCTTCCATCGCTGAATTAGGCAGGTTCTTTTCGCAGTTTTGCGCCATTTCATTTACACATGTGTGTTTGGCTGTTTCGTTGTTGTTGCTAAGGCCAAACAAAGCGAGTCATGTTCACAAAAAGAACAACAAACGCACATAAAAAGCAGAAAGACATTTTCCAAAAATGAAATTTGTGGTGCGAGAACAAAAACAATTTGTTTTTTTCGACCGTCGTTTGACGGGCTTTTCAACTAGTATTCTAGGATTTGTGCAAGTTTTATAGGTAAGCGTTTTTCAAAATAAAACCTTCAGCTTTTCTTCAACATTTTCGATAAGATTTTTCTATGCAGCTAAAAATATATATTTATTTATATAAAAACATTCATTCATTTCGGGGGGGTTTGATCCCCCTCATCCCCCCCGCCCCTGAATACGGCCTTGGCCAACATTCAGTCGTTGGCGGCTTAGCCGGCCAATTTTCTCCAGCTGACGATTACATCGACTTAGACTGAATTTTAACTAAATTACTAACCACCCATTCCCTGGAAATACCAAGACTTACGAGGGGAAACTAAATGAAAATTGTGATCTTATCAGTCCAAAATAACAAATTTGCCAATTTTCGTCCAAATAAAACTATGGACGGGGTCATCTATCCCATAAATTAGTTGGTGTATCATACGAAATTGATTGGATATTGAACACCATTTTGAAACTCTTACTTTCTGTGAATTCCCTAAGCTTTGTAAACGTGCTAAGTTATGTATATTGTAATATATGTATACTTTTTTATTGAAGTTTTTATGTGTAGATGATGATAGTAAATAGCTCATAACTATTGCTTATGTTTTCAATTAAAAATAATCTCATGTTTTTTTTTACAACTGTAACAGACTTGTTTAGATAAATATTGAAAAAAAAAAACAAAAATAAAACAAATAATAATTATCATCTTTTGCAACTTAAGACATAGACATTCTTATTTCCTGGTGGTATGCAAAGATAAAAGAATTGATTTAAGCAAATAAGTTCCTTAATTTTATTTGTTATATACCCTCCACCAAAAAAGGACGGGGTATATTATACCAAGATAAATTCATTTTTGTTTTTCTCTAGAAAATTTTGTAACATCATTATTTGTATGTTCGGCTAATTTATGTCATATATAAAGTATGTATAAATGTTTATTTTAATGTATGTATAAATGCGTATATATATCGCTTTTATTTTTTTCTCTTTAGAGGGGGGGGATATTCCTAAAAAGTTTTTCGTTATTCATGCATATAGTTTTTTTTGTTTTAATATAATCGATAAAAAGAGGGAGATAATATTTTTGTTTAATTTTGTTTTTTTCTTCGTTTTGTTTCTTAATTACTCGCTTTACGTTTTTTTTTCATTCTGAATATTGGTGTTGTAATGTGGTTTTTTGTTTGTTAAGCTTAATTAATTAAGGTACATCCAGTTATATTAAATAGCTGCCTACTATTAAGATTTCAATTTCATCCATGTATTTATTTTTATTTATGCAAAATATTTCCCTTTTGTTTTGGTATTATATTTTCTTGGTATATGCATTTTCCAATAATGCCTGATAATATCTCATATATATATTTATAAATTTTGAAAGTATTTCAATGAAATTCATTTAAATTGTACAATGTATATTCACATACACATATAGAGAGAGCTCAGAGTTTAGCCAATTTTATAGATAATTTTATTCTATTGAAGACATTTAGATATTCGTACCCGTCATAGCTTTTTTTTTTGGGAAAAATGTGATTTTATTACATATAGATAATAAAGACAAATATTTAAAAAAAATTGTTTTATTTAAATAATTAAAATACTCCCAAGTTGAAATAAACAAAATGAAATAATATAAATTAATGCGTAATAGAAATAAAAAAAAAACAAACAAACAAAAAAACAAACAAACAAAAAAAAACAAACAAAACAAAAAAATTAATAAAATAATACTCAAAAAAAAAAAAACAAAAAAAACAAAAAAACAAAAAAAAAACAAAAACATACAAACAAAAAACAAAACAAAAAAATGAATAAATTAATGCATGTTCGATATTAAAAACAAAAATGAATAAATTAATGCGTGTTCGATATTAAAAAAAATACAAAAAATTAAAAATTCTTTCTATGAGCTTTAAACAAAATTATAGAAATGAAAATTAAAATTTTAGAAATGGAACTTTCATTATAGCAGTTTCACGAAATCAATTCGACCTAATTCTTTGTCTGATAGAAATGACAATTAAAATTTAAAAAATGTAAATTAGAAATATAAATAAAAGTATTAAAAGAAAACAAATTGAATTTTATCTAAAATCTTGCAACTTCAATCATCACAGTTTTATAAAATTAAATCGATTTAAATCTTTGTCTGGTGAGTTTTAAGTACTTCCAAATAACTGTTTCGAAGGGTTTTACTTGCAATTTATCTTAATCAAAGGCCTTGACCCTATTTCCAATGACATGTTTGTAGTTGGAGCAATAACCAGAAATGCGCAGTTTATTAAGCTAATTTTCACGCAGCTAATTGCCCGCACATCAAATATATTATTTCTTTTAACTTAATTGAATTATTAATTAACAAACAATTGCAATATCAATCTCCAAAATAAATTGGAAATTTATTTGAATCATTTTTTGAATTTACTATTTTAATTTCATTTTTTTTGTGATCAGAAAAATATAAATATAATTCCATTGGAAGATTTTCAACTTTCACAAAAAAAAAAAAAACAAACAAAATTACCAACATTTTTCATTTAAACCTACTGCACGTATAATAAGGTCCCTGGGATGTTTTTGGTTCAAAGACCAGCTCGAAAACAAAACGCTAGAATTGGTAAAAATTTGACGTAAATCGGGGTGAGCCTTTTCAATGTTTCAGAAAAAATCAAACATTTTTTTCATTTAAACCTACTGCACTTAAAAGTCCCTGGGATATTTTTGGTTTAAGGACATGTTCGAAATCGGAACTTTTTACTAGGAATGGTAAAAATTTGTCGTAAATCGAGATGAGTATAATTTCACTAGCCCAGGGGGCGGCTAATAGGAAATTTAGACATTTGTTGAAAATTCTTGACATTTACAACATCGAATGACCTTGACTATCTCAAAACAAATAAAAAATAGTCTTATTTCCTAAAGAAATGAATAGCGGAAATTAGCAACTTGTTCTCAGGTTTTGAACAGACCTGAAATTACAAATTACTACCTGAAGTCATAAACCATAATTTGAGACCATATAAAATACAGAGTTATACAGAGATAATAGTCCACACAGGAAGGTTAAAGTTAACTTAGCTCGTTGAATTAATAAAAATCTATCCAATTGAATAACTTCAATCATTTCTCCTCCTATCTAAAAATGGAAATGAAAACAAAATAAAAACACAAAACATATATAATTTCTTCAATATATATTCGATGATTTTTTATTTCCATGACTTTCAAATGTATATGTAAAAAAATATATATATCACTACGACAAACCGTCGTATTTTGTCCTCAAAATAAAATTTAAAAAATGCTTGCATTATTGCATAGAACTAATTTGAAATTAATTATATTCTTACAGAACTAAATGGGATTTCGACAAAAAATATACATATTTCAGAGGCCAGTAATATTTGTTTTGCATAACATTCTCAAAAGCTGTGATTGAATTGAATATTTTCGATTTACCATTGATATTAAAATATGAACGAGGTTTCTTAAGAAATATCTCTTTAAAATGTGGTGGGTTTAAAATAATGCAAACATGTTTTGAAAAAGAAATACATTTGTTTTGCAAAGAATTTACCAAAGTTGTTATCGTAGAACTTTTAAATTGTATGTAAAATATATATTTTCTTTATTTTAGAAGACATTCGGCTCTTACACTTTTTTGTCTAACTTCCTTTGGGGGGAAGGTAGATAGAAAAACAATATTTTTTTTTTTTAAATTGCATTTTTAAAACTACATATTCAATTACAAAATAATTTATTTAAAAATTTTTTCTTTGACTTTGAGGAGCCTATTTTCCATCCATATCCTATTTAGCCTGTTTTCCAGTTGCCATATCCTATCTAAATCTGTTAACTGAAAATTGGAAAAATCGACTTCAACTCATATTTAATGGTATTTTCTTTTCTTCTTAAAAATGCGCACTTTTTTGTCTTTTGCCCGCAAAATATTCTTTCTTTTCTAAAAAAAAAATAAACTGTTTCTTTTGAATAGACCGATAGATTTTTATAATGCCCATAATATACATTTCATGCGGTATCGAAAAACCATAACCCCAATTTACTTCGAAAGTCTAGTTTTTCATATGTTTTATAAAAACAAAAAATGGTCTTTAAAAAGTTGAAAAGTCGGCATTCTCGAATATTTATAAAAGAGAAGAATCGATTTAAAAAAGTCGACTTTGTCACATGTGTTTTCCCAATTCTTAAGGACTCTTTGTCGATCTACAGATCTTTTTTTATCTGTAGAAAATTTTTTGAAATGTATTTAAAAAAATCCTAAAAATAATTTTATATAAACTGTCATATTAGAGGAACAATTTTAGTAATTAACATTTAATTTATAAAAAAAACTAAAAAACTGATTTACAAGAAAACATGCCTTATACTAGCCATCAAAGCTGATGAACGCAATCTTAGAAGAATTTTAGAGAATGCGGTATTTAAGGTACTTTCTCATATCAGAGAACATTTTACAGAAGAGGCAAAGTCCAACAACATGAAAAGTATAATTTGCATTATAATCCGTGGTAAAGTTTTCAATAGCGATTTAAATGCCCAGATTCCCATTTTCGACTAATCGATTTTTTATAAAGTCCTATATTCACAATCTTTAAAACCGTTTGACCGTAATTTTCAAAATAGGCAAATTTGTAATCGAGTTTACTCGTTAGTCAAAATTAAGTAATCGATATTAAAGTTGGTAATAATCGACCAGATGAATTTTAATTCAAATAAATCAGCTAAAAATTTAAATATCGCTATACACGTAGCCCGGATGTAAATTTTCTTTAATAATCGCAAAGTCAAAAAGTCATCTTTGCCTAAGTTACAAAAAAAAATACAATTTCCAAAATTTTATAAAGTCAAAAGAATTTCAAAACTATTTTCAAAATAACCTCCCCGCTTATACAACTATTTCATATCCGCTCTCCGCCTTCTACGAAAACTATTTGCAAATTAAAACAGCTCCATAATTTCGTACATGAAGAAATTTTCACAATTTTACTGGCCCCGAAAATCAGTGATTTTATTCCAAATTTAATTTCTATAATTCAACATATGTAAATAAAATATTAACTTAAATAACCATGCAAGTTCTGGCAATTTAGTCTTAAAACAAAATACTAATTACAAACGAAAAACTGTTTCGAAAAAAAATTTATATAATATTAAATATCTTCACATTCTATAAAAAAATATAATTCACATAATTAAAAATTAGAATAAAACAAATTGGGGAAAATACTGATTTTACAAAATATTTATAAAAAAAATATATATATATATATAAACACAAACTAAAATATTTTGATTAATGGTCAATGATCAATTTTGTGGGTGGGTGTGGTGTATATACTACATTTGTATAAATATTGTATGCATACGGGTATTGAATTTCAATATAAATTGGTGGAGGGTATACTAGATTCGGCCCAGCCGAATATAGCTCACAAATTTTGTTCTTCCTTCAAGTGTTTTTGTGTATGTGTATATGATGGTTGTATGTGTGTGTCGTTTACGAAATTTTGAATTATTTGTAATGATTTTCGTTCAGTTTTTTCGGCTTTTCTTTGTTTAAATATATAATTATTGGTAAAAAAAATTATATGTATAATATGTACATACTAAATAAGAATTAAATGCAGTTTGCGGTAGCGTATAATTGTAATGTTTTTTTTTTTGTTTTTGTTTCGTTAGATTAATAAAATTGCTAAATTATGGTGTCTAATTGCCTGGCTTGGTGTAAAATTTTCTTTTGATGACCTACTAATGTAATACCCATATCCGATAGCTGTTGAGCAGTTAATCTTGAGATCTGTTGAGCTGTCACTAGATTAGCCTCTTTAAAATGTTGAGAATATCGTGACATCTTTATGTTATCCAACCACATGTCGGTGCTAATGAAGATATTATGGCCCCGCTGGCTGTCCATAATGTGAGAACCATCATTTTCTGGGGAATTTCGTGTGGTGAGTAAAGTCTGTGGCTGTCTCGCCAAATTATCCAATGTCGAGACTATACTGGCAAATGATGGCCGATGAGTACGTTGCTTTTGCCAACAATCCAACATCAATTGATACAAGGCCTCTGGGCAATCCATGGGTGCTGGCAAACGATAACCCTTCTCAATACTTTTAATTACATCCTGATTGGACCAATTCCAGTAGGGACGTTCGCCATACGACATAACCTCCCACAAGACCACACCGTATGACCATACATCGGAGGCCGAAGTAAATTTCCTAAATGCTATTGCTTCGGGTGCTGTCCAGCGCACGGGGATTTTTCCTCCCCTGGTGGTATATGCATCACTGGCATTCTCAATTTCCCGCGATAGACCAAAATCGGCTATTTTACATATAAGCTGGGTATTGACCAATACATTACGCGCTGCCAAATCTCGATGGACATAGTTCATTTCACTCAAATAGGCCATACCACTCGCTATGCCGCGTAGCATAACTATCAGTTGTAGTGTCTGGAATTTTCCATCGTTAACACGTAAAAATGTATCGAGGCTGCCATTTTCCATATATTCGGTGATTATCATAACAGGATTGGATCGAGTCACTACACCCTGAAGATAAATGACATTGGGATGATCAAACTGGCCCATTATCGATGCCTCGGTCAAGAAGTCGCAACGAGCCTTCTCCGAGGAGCCTGGTTTAAGGGTCTTTATTGCCACATCAATATCTTGAACAAAATTAGGTGGTATTTTCAAACGCCCTCGACATACATCTCCGAATTCTCCACCTCCTATGATGGCCTCAATTGTTATATAATTGGCATCAATTTCCCTAGCAAACTCACGTATGGCCTGATTAGGATCCTCATACGTGTGGGGATCAACATAACTTCGGCTATTGCCAAAAAGTGGGGTGGTCACATTCGATTGTATTGTTTTCACAATGGGCGTTGTGTCCATGGCATGTATATAGGTAACCACCTGACCCTCATTGCTGGCATAGTCCAATGGCAAAGGCATGTGATTGCTCGATTTCTTATCAAGATCATCCTGATTTTTCGATCGTAAAAATACCACAGTGGCTATTATAACCAAGACCAAAATAACAACTACAGCAACCGTAGCACCAGCCACAATACGCATTTGAAGATTTTCCTCATACACTGAACCCACACCGGGCTGGGTGTGAGCATATACGATATTGCTATATGTGCCATAGCCGTTTATGGTCTTGTAACGTACCTGAAATCCATATTCAGTATTTTCATTGAGGGCCTCAATGTGGGCCTTGGTATCCTTGGTGGTCAACGCCGTCTTATTAATGGCATCGAAATCGGGTTTGGGAAACCAACGGACCTCATAAAATTCTATGGGTGCATCACTCTGCACTGGCTTTTCCCATATTAAATCGACTTCGTTACTTGTAGCCAGCACCACTCGCACATTACTCACTGTTGACAATATGGCCGACTCAGTGGTGGTGAAGGTGATTTCATCCCATTCAGTCTTGATTTGACTTAAATCTATAGGTTGATTATTGCTATTGTGTTGTTGTTGTTGTGTGGTAGAAGTAGGGACTGGGTGTACTAATGGTATTTCATTATCATGCTTTCCACCTCCATTCTCTTCGGAGCTAAATGAATCGTTAGCATTTTTCCCCGACCTATCATCGGTTGTGCCATTTTCTGCAATATATGAAACGCCATTCATTGAATGTATTTGTATGGTATATGTGGTCATGGGTTCCAAATTGGTTAAGGTCAATTTGGTATCGTTGAAGGTGTCCGTGTTGGGTGTTAAGACCACATTGGAAGAACAGCTGGAACACACTACTTTATAAACTATATCGCTGCGATACATATTGTTGGGATTTGTATCGGCATTGGACTGATCGCGAACGGGAGCATTCCATGATAATATTGCACTAATATGATCAACAAACAGCAGGGTAAGATTTGTGGGTGGTCCCGGTGGTTTATAACAGGGCATATGTTTACCATCTCTGGGGTGTCGATTGAAACCGGGCAAGCATTTGCAAAAGCTTGAGGCTGCTTTGGGGGCATTCGAATTTGGGGGACAGGGAATACATTTTCCCACTTCTGCTGAACGGAATGTGCCCACAGGACATTCATTACATGTTTTATTCGCATAATCGGGTTCATAGCCACCTTTACATCGGCAACCTCCGGTAAGTATGGTCCATTTGCCATCTCCCTTACACAAATAGGTGGGCTGTTCATAGGGTTCGGCATTTTCTACGCATGTACCATTTTGTTTTTCTATTATGGTAATTTCACGTCCCGTTGGTGTCTCATTGAAATGGGCAAAATTCTCGGTTACAGCAGGACATGTAATATAATAGACCTTTACGGCCAGCACACTAATACAAGCTCCTTGATCACGGAAAGCAAAATATACACCCTTTTTGGTGACAGCAATACTCTTAACTTCGGTATTAATATCGACATCTGAGTTCTGATTGAAACGCCCCTCACCTGCCGCAATACGGGCTATTAATTTGTAACTATCTGTTTGCCAAGGAGGAGGTTCTCGTGTGGCAGCATCAAATTCATAATAGAGCAAACTAAATGTTTCCTTACAAGACAATGCATTACCCGGAAACAGTGAGCAATCGCGTATGGTAAATTGTATTTCAATGTAGAGTCGATTGGCGGGACCACGGTCTATAAATGGTGACCAAAGCCAATTATTAACATTGTGATAGGCCACATCGCATACGACATAACTACGCCAATTTATGCCCTTAACAAAATCAGTAAAACTTTCCTCCACCCAACCGGGTGTCTGTGCTTGAGGTCCATATGGATAACGGGTCCATTCTAGGGTAGCTTCCCGCGTTGTATCGAGAAGTATCACTTGATCGGCTGCAACAGTGTGTAGCTGCATGAGTATTAATAAAACTAGAGTTGCTGCTATTACGGGGTACTGATAAATAAAATGTGATTTCAGAGGTGATGAAGGAATTGTTTGTGATTTCGCTGTATCATTTCCAGGTTTTGTAGAGTGCGATCGGGTGGAAGGCTTTAATCTCTTATTCTCTGTGCTGGCATGAGTGGGCATTCTTGAAGATTTATTATTGCAATGCAAATGTTGTTCTATTTTGGGTGTCACAACTAAACACTTGTGGCAGGAATTTTCTTCGTTTACTAGCGACGACGACAATGGTGAAGCCTCTGTCATTAAAGTAGGTGAAGATATTGATGACGATGATGATGATGTTGATGATGAAAATGGCATTGGTGAAATATTCGATACACGCCTTCGATGTTTGTTTTTGTTTATTGTGGATGATGTTGAGGTCACCGCTTTAGGTGATACCCATGCTCGTCTCCATGATAAAGAACAATTGAATGATGTTGCATATATCAACGTTGTTGTGGCTTTTGTTAAAAGCAATTTCAGGGCACATGTTGACGTTGCAGCCGTCACAATAATCGATGATGACAAAGTTTTTGTTATCGTTGTGAAAATTTGCGTTGTCCTTGAACAATCATCAATTGCAACGACTTGATGTTGCAGTGGAGTAAAGTCCATTGTGGTATATTCTCGCCGTTCACTTGCAATATTGGAAGCATAATTGTTATTTTCAAAATTATTCATTCTAGTATTTGATTTCGTCTTTTTGGACAGTCTTGTTGTCATCGATGGAGATAAGACCATAACCTTTGTATGGCTTAAATTTTTCTTGGGGAGGCTGGAATTGCTAGTACTGTTACTACTTCGACTACCCACCATAATACTGATACTCCTCTGAATTTGATTACATTTTTGTAAAATTTCTTTTAATTGTTTACTCCATTCGAGTGATCTTTCATTTAATGTAACTGGTCCAAGTAGTAGTAAGTGATTCAATGATAATTTTAATGATCTTGCTAATATTTGCTGCTTCTGTCCACTTCCACTTTTTGTTGGATTTTGTTGATTAGTACTAATGATATCTTTGACATTTTCATGGACACGTTCTGAGATGTTAGTACAACAATGGCATTGCGCCGCCACTATATCCGGAGGTTTTTCGCGCTGTTGTTGAGTGTTGTATTTTTTGGAATGTTGCAGAACATTCATAACTGGAAAATTCGAAAGTTGTTTTCATATACACATGTTTTTTAAAGTGGTCGTTTAACGATCTTAGAAAATATTTAAATGAATGAAATCTGAACGGTTTTAATCGAGTAGGCTGTTAAGTAAAAAAAAATTTTAAGTCATTTCACATTTGAACCCTCATTTACTTTACTCGAAAAGTTGTATACCGCTTACCAGCCAGCATATCTTGAAGATTTTACAATAAAAATTAAAGTTTTACTTTGAAATGTGGTGATAGCATTTTTGTTTTAATAGACATAAATGTTGTGATTATTTATGAACGAATCCACCCCCCGCACAGTGGCGCTATATCACTTTACACATTTCTACAAACTAACTGTCATTGGTTAATTTTTATTGTAGAATAAAACGTAAACCTAATGGCAAAGTGTTATAGAGATAAATATCATTTGAGAATTGATTTTCCATCCCATTTTCTTGTATTCTGATATAATTTCTGTATAATGGAAGTTTCTATATAAAGGAATAATTTTCATGACCCGTCAAGATTCATTCGTAGGAAAGTTCGACTGTATTATTATAGTAATATAAAACGAAATTTCAATGCCAAGTATTGCAGTACAGGAAAACTCAATGAGGATTTCAGTTGGTAAAAAAATCGATTTTTGGTAATCGTCTTTTTATACCCTCTATCACCATAGGGTGGAGTAGACACTTTGTTTGCAAGTTTTACATTTTTAAATTTAACCTACGTGGACTTCGCGCTGAACTATGAATTTATTCCTAGCGACCTAATGGCCTCTGTTTTTTGGTATGCGCATGGAATAATTTTTATCGATTATCTTGAGAAGGGAAAAACCATCAACAGTGACTATTATATGGCGTTATTGGAGCGTTTGAAGGTCGAAATCGCGGTAAAACGGCCCCATATGAAGAAGAAAAAAAGTATTGTTTCCACCAAGACAACGCACCGTGCCACAAGTCATTGAGAACGATGGCAAAAATTCATGAATTGGGCTTCGAATTGCTTCCCCACCCACCGTATTCTCCAGATCTGGCCCCCAGCGACTTTTTCTTGTTCTCAGACCTCAAAAGGATGCTCGCAAGGAAAAAATTTGGCTGCAATGAAGAGGTGATCGCCGAAACTGAGGCCTATTTTGAGGCGAAACCGAAGGAGTACTACCAAAATGGTATCAAAAAATTGGAAGGTCGTTATAATTGTTGTATCGCTCTTGAAGGGAACTATGTTGAATAATTAAAACGAATTTTTACAAAAAAAATGTGTTTTTCTTTGTTAGACCGGGGACTTATCAGCCAACCTATTATTCTCATGGGCTGCAGATAAAAGGTTAATCGAGGAAGGCACCGATGGATATAGCGGTAATGGATTATTTTACATGTTTCGTGGATAAGAGAAAACGATTTCTTAACCTACTATTACCCACTTGACCTATTTTAGTCGCATATTGTAAACTTTTTGGCGTTATGTCACTTTTTGTGGTACTTTGTTTTTAATCTCCGAAATGTGCAAATAAAAACGCACACAAATAACATATTTAGTTTTGGTCAATTATCAACCCAAAAATCTGGAATAGAATATTATGAAGGCGAATACGAGAAAAAACACCATTTCATGAAATGGAGCTCTAAAAAAAAGGTAAACAAGACCAAGTATCCATTTAGTCTTGTACGTAAACAGCTTTTATCCATTCGAAAAACAAATCACAGTCGCCGTCATGTAGGAACAAGGAAGTATATAGAAAGCATGGAGCATTCTTCAGAGAAAAAAGGCTTAAGTTGGTAGAATATTTGCCTATTCGTGTCAGTCAATGATGTTCGCAAAACTTAAAGAATAGGTTAAAAGTTTAAACCAAACAATATTTTTGGACATAAATTTACTGGACATAGGAGATTGTCTTCCATGTAGTGGAAAGAAGTTATAAAGAAACTAAACTAGCAAATTATATGAATAACGGTTCTACTGAATTGTGTGCAATAAGGTGTCAAAATATTTCTTTATGCTAGTGATTTGCTTTTATATTCTTTAGTGAAACGTTTTATTTATAATAAAATATCTTAAAAAGGCTTCTCTTCTGTTGACATTAATATTCTATTTATTCCTGGAAGAAACCATGGCTCTTTCTATGCAAAGCGACCAAATTGCATCATGGTGCACTAGCGTGGTGCCTGACGATAACGCTTTATATGGGAGGTTTTCCCTGGTGTGAATGGACCAGTCCCCATTCTGGTCAAAACGTATCGAAGGGACCGGTCACTTTAACAAACAAGCACACGTCCTGGGCAGTTTAGTAAGATCACCATAAACCTCAAAAGAAACTCCTTCATTCTGATTATCCGAATCGCACTAGGGAAAAACTTTTGCAAATTATTGAACAATAGACTCCTCAAATATTGCGATAATCCGAAGCATCGGTATCAGTCCTACGATAGGTTCGTCATTGGCAATTTACACCAATTAAATAAATAAGTATACAGTGAAAACAATGGAAACTTTTTACTAAAATTTCATTTTTCAACTTTAAGGCCCTCCAATGTTTTTACTTATGAAATACTGTTTTAACTCAATTTGCTTTAAATTACTAAAAAAAAACATTAGTATTTAATGAAAGTTTTAGAATAATTTATAATAATTCGTCGGACTGTAGGTCGCCGAGCTGATGAAGCTGGTCTTAAATGTTACCAGTTAAAAGTGTCCAGCAAAAAGAACATTACCATTGGCGGTGGTAATATACCATAATGGTGTGAGTTTTGGCTATAAACAAATCCTCAATGATATCATGTTTCCACATGCTGAAGGAAACATGCCCGTAGCGTGGAGGTTCCAACATAATAATGACCAAAAAACACCTCCAAGGTTGTTACCTAGTGACTATTTTCGACATACACTTAAAGTTTTGAAATGGCCTCACATTTAAACCCCCATAGAAAATCTGTGGGAAATAGTAGATCTCAAAATTACACCAACAAATCAGTTCTCATAGAAGCTGTTACTTCGGAGTGGAATAAGGTTTCTAAGGATATAATCGACAATTTAATTAACAGCATGCCTCAGCGATGTGATGCTATGATCAAAAATGAGAGAAACCCAACAAAATATTAAAACTTAATACAAGATTTTTTTGTTTTTTTTTTACTACGACAATTTCCATTGTTTTGCCAGAACATACAAATGAATAGAATGACATTTTTTTTAATTCTTTTTGATTTTGTATTAATATTTTATTTTTGTTTAATAAATAAACAACCAACAAAATATTTTTTTAGTTGTTCCTTCCTTTTCAATTGCAAATTGTGGCTATTTTGCAAAACAATCATAAAGAATTAAACTATAGTTTAAAATTTCCATTGTATTGTCACTCACTCTATATAGTTGTCGTTTCGAACCTTTAGCCATATAAATATAAATGGAATTAGTGTAAGCATTTAGCAATTTTTTTCTGTTAATGTAGATCTTAATTTATTTTTTTATTTATTTTATTTATTTAACTCATTTTACAACCAAGCCGAAATGGCCATATAGTTTTGTCTTTTGTTTTTGTCTTAATAAATTGTATTGTCTTAATGAATTGAATTTCCCGTAGGGTTAAAACTGGCAGACCCCTACTCCTACCCCATATTTTCCCTCACAAACAATGAAAATAGGGCTAAGTGTGTTTCACATGTGGAAACCAAATTTAAAAGTGCAAAATAAAGATTCGGGTTTTCTTTGCTAATTTCACAAATCTTGGTGATAATGGTCCAAAGTATCAATTTACTTTTTCTCTCTTTAAAATAAAATAGTTAAGAAAAATAACATCTAGAACTTCATCTGTGAAACATGATCTTAGTACCACCTCCCTAATACTGGAGTACTTCCATAATAAATCGGAAGTCGAATAGCATGATATAGAAGTCATGGGTCTGATATACCCATGCCAACCATTGTGTCGTAGTAATTTCCATTTACAAAATTAAAAAATCCATATCGACTAGAATCCTTAGTTGTACAATGAAATGTCAAAAACATTGTCTCCAAAAATATACACAAATTACTTCCACATACCATATAAAATTTGTTGACGAAAATTCACGACAGGCGAAAAATCTCTCATGAAATTAAAAGCTTATATGGGTGTTTTTGAATGTCATTACTTCAAATTTGAAGACCTACATTTCATTTGCAATTGAAGCCTGATATTACTGGAATACTTTTGTGTGTGTTTATTAAACATTAATAATATCGCAATATTTAATAGGAGTATAATAAAATACAATTTCACACCATTTGGGCACAAAAAAATCTCTGCACTACATAATATACAAAGGCGACAATGCACGAAGAAAGCACAGAGCAGTTTTGAATGCACCACCGGTCGAAAAGATTTTTGAAGGGATTTTGGTATTTTAAGTGGTATTCCCACGCTATCTCAACGAAATGATATCGATCGGAATGTACAGGTACATAATATGGGTTCGTAAGTACAAAAACCTGTATGTTGTTAGTAACAAACAGCAGCAACTATAAAATCCACATTAGATAATTTGGACATTTACCACAAAAGCCCCACCACATTACAATTGGAAACTTGATTCATATTTTACCGATTTACCGAATTCTTCTTTTGCGACAATTTCTAATGGATCTTACGATTTGCACGCCCCCCAACCCCCCACAAAATGTGAATTCGTTTGTTCATTCGTTGGGGCATACAACAATATACACACACGCACACACATATGCTCCTGCCTACCCGCCGCACCATTCAACCACTGTCAGAAAACCATCATGGAGGACATAGAGAAAAGCAGCCTGGGGTTACAACAGCAGCGAATATGGACTCGTTGTCACACAAGAACCAAAAAAAGATACTTGTGTATGGTATGCGCATCCACACTTTTTTTTTGTTTGCTACCGATTTTCAGCCTCGATTTTAACAGATTATTTCCGATTTCATTCATTCAAACATCTTGTTTTCTAATTAAATCTCATATATTATAATTACTTTTTTCCGTTTTCGACAGCCCTTTAGGCCTATTCCACTAGAAGATAATCATTTTACAGCGCTCAACTTTTTCCAGTTTTTTTTTTCCTCAGAGGAGGAATTTCATCGAATACACATTTTTTCTTGTTATGATTGAGTTTGGGGTACCAACACTAGCAGCAAGTTTTTTAACTTCTATTTTTATCGAAACGCGTTGATTTTTAAATAAATTTTGATTAAATTTCAATAGAATATACTTTTGATTTTCATAATTTAAGAGTTTTGATTATTGATTGCTGGATTTTTAATGGTTTTTGTTTATCCCGTCTCAGTTAAATACATTTTTTGATTGCACAAATACAATGCTGCTGCGGCGACAAAAGTAATCATTTGTATCTGTGTATACTCATCTTCAAAGTAATCATTATTTGTGTGGTTGGTTGGTTATCTTAAGGGTTGCCAATGCTTTTCGATGGTGATACACGATACGGCTAAAACACAATACGGTCGCTTAAAGATATAGGCCTTTTATACACAGTTTACTAGTTTTGCGGCATTCATATCAAATACAGGCATTCCTTATGTGAATGCAATCGTAAAAAGACACTAGGTACAGTGTTGCCAATTTGGTGCTTTTAGCACCAAATTTAGTGCTTTTTGATTTCTAAAAAGCACCAAATTGCCTTTTTGGTGCCTTTTCAAAAAAAGCACCAACTTGGTGCTTTCTGGCATTTTCATTTAGTGCTTTTGGTGCTTTTTTTTATTTTGAACAGTATTAAGTTTAATTGATACAAAAATTTTGATTAGACTTTCAAGAGCACAAGAAACTCAAATTTATTGCCAAATATAGAATTTGATTGTTATGAAGTTGGTATTGATTATTTTGTAATTAATATTGTTATTTAGGGTATTCTGTAGGAAAGTCGAGCGATGAGTGTCGAATTTTTGAATTTGGTAAAGATGTCATTAAAAACGTTTGTATTAAATTCACAAAAGCACGCACAACTGAAATAAGCAATAGACTCCTTCCATATACAAATATTTTCAAAGTTGAAAAACATCACTGATCAAAATGAATTGGACGAAAGCAATAAAACTGATCAAAGTGTATACTTGAATAGCGGTTCATAATGGTGAGTACTAAGTTCGAGTTTTGCCGCTAAAGTGAAAACTATATCAGTAATAAAGGCATAAAATTATGCATATTTGCTGCAAATTTTATTATAACTTGATGGGGAATAGCCAAAAGCAAATTTTCACAAAGTTTGTATTCCTTAAAATTAATTATTAAAGAAAAGTAATTGTAAAAAAATTACTATTTTAGCAGCTAAACTCGATCTTAATACCCACCTTAACTTCTTAAAATTCACAAAAGTTCTATAATACATCTTCAGAAGTTTTTTTTTTTAGAGCATTTAATTTTCGATTTTGTGGTGGAAGGTGGTATGTTAGAATTTATAATCATGTCTGTTCTGGGTCACACCGCATTGTGCACCACACTATACACTTTCTACACACCACACACAAAGTTAGTTGTTCTGAGTCACACGTGTGAACACTTTTTTCGGACTTTTAATCGAAAAATGTGACAGCTGATTTTTTCTGCAAGCCATATTATTTGCCGACAGAAATTATAAACAAAACATATTTTGCCGGTACTCAAAGCCATAAAATGCCTGCCGGATTTTTGTTAGCAGTGAATAATGTAAGGACAAGAGCAATTTATCAAGAAAAAGGAGACAATTGCGTGATGCTTCAAATGTGTTTTGATTTGTTTTTTTCTATCCCTCCTCAATGTTACTCATGAACAAACGATCGCCGTGTCGTTCTCGTTTTTGTTTTTGACGGCGGAGAAGTTTTTATTTTGGTTTTGGTCAAACCGTTTTTAACATCCATACCTTAAAGGAAATTTAATTATAGTGGGCATAATTAACTATTCTGTTAAGGTTTTTCTCATTTGTATTGCTTAAATATTTACAATAATATTGCAAACAAATTTTCTATAGTGGCGGCCTCAATGTGCAGAAATATATTGGCGGCGTTAGTTTTTTTTGTAATTTGCTCAGTGATTTGTGCACCAAGAACACTTTGCAGAATTGAAGATGCCATATTTTTCATGCAATAAATTTGGTAAAATTCACTTTTCTTAGCCCATTGATTTTGTAAAAGTTATAATTTAATTTAATATTTTCAAAAAGATCTTTGATTTGTTTAGGAATGCGGATAGTATTCACAAAAATCAAAGATAATTTTGCTTAAAACTTTTTTGTGTTAACTTTTAAAAATTGTGGCAACATTATGCTTTCGAACACACTGAAAATCAGCTGATTAAAACAACCCCAAAATTTATACACCAACCAGAGGAAATTTCGGTTCAAATTTTAGATGGATTTTTAAAATCGTGGTTTCTGACATATATAAGAGACTTTCCCAATAAAATTTGCAAATATTTATAAAAAACATATTAAAGTTTCAGAATCTGTTATTTATTTGTTATAAAAACTTCTAACTTTGCATACGATGGCTGTACACTAAGCCTACACAAAAGAAATGTTCGTGTACATTTTTCAGGTCTATGACGGTGTATAGTGTTGGCCAGAACACCTTTTAAGTGTGACACCATACGTAACTTGTACATGTGTGTACCAGAACAGACACGAATATATTTTGGTGCTTTTTGGCCTTGGGGAGTTGGCAACACTGACTAGGTATGTATGTCACGTATTTTTCCAGTAAAACCTGTCAAAAATAAATTCCAGTTTTCAAACTTTTTATCACAATCAACGTATTCTGGCTTTTTACGATAGTTTGTCATGCTTATTCTGTACATTTTATGATATTTCTCGACTTATATATTATAAATATTTCCGATACAACCAGGAGTTTATATTGTTGATGTCTAGAAAACAAAAATGTTTTTCCAGATCTGATATTTCCGCTCTTATTATTGGCATGTTCCGCTAGAGGATATTTTAGGTATATTTTATGGAAGCGAAATGTAAACAATCGAAAACAACAAACAAATATATCAATGCATGTCTTAAGGTAAGTACTATGTTCGCTTTTCGCGTTGAAATTTTCGTGGTTACTTTATTAAAACAGTTCAATATAAAGCAGACAAATCAACACAATTGATGCGTGGTTTCTTGTTCCTCTAGATTTCGGCAAGACTTTACAGGAATAAGTTTGTTTTCATTTATAATTTTGAATATTTAAGGAAAAGTAATCGCGAAAATAAAGTGGTTTTCAACTCGAAAACCGAACATAGTACCTACCCTTATGAGTAGCGGAAATTTCCTGTGAATGCCAATAATACAATTTTGCCAGGTATTTTTATGGAGGCAAAAAAAAAAAATCGATAATAAAGTCTCACGAAATTTTTATTGGCAAATATAGCATAGCGGAAATTTTGTTTGCATGCCAATAACACAGGTTTGTAATGTATATGTTATGGAATCAAAATGTAAACATTCGATAACGGTTCACGGAATTTTCGTTAGCAAATATATAGCAATGCATTTCTTATGGGTAGCGGAAAATTCATTTGCTTCTCGATAACACAGTTTTGTAATGTATTTCTTATGGGAGCAAAATGTAAACAATCGATAATAACGCCTCAAGAAATTATCGTTAGCAAAAATGTAGCAATGCATTTCTAATGGGTATCGGAAATTTCCGTTAGAGGTACATACCGGCCTTTTATCTCTATACTTACTGCTATTTTGTAGATTCTTGTCGTTTGTTTTGGCTGGGGTTCTGCTATTGTTGTTAATATTAGAATAAGTTGCCATTCCATTGTATATTAAATTCTTTTATTTACATTTGTATGCTCAGGTTTAAGAATTCTATGCAATATATTAATTGGCCGCGAAGGTTTTTATATTACAAGTCTAAAATAAATGAAAAAAAGGAGATACCAATTTCATCGTGGAAAAAATAACTTTTCATTATTCAAAACTGTAAACAATCAATAACATCGACCCAACGTTATGAAATGTGCCCACGCATTTCTTATTGGTAACAGGTTGGCGTCGCTAGTATTAAATGCATATTATTTGTATATAGTACCAACCTTCAAATGATTCGTGTCATGACGTCTGTAAGTCAATTAGTTTGTGAGATAGAGCGTCTTTGTGCAGCAACTTTTGTTATTGTGAAAAAAATGGGAAAAAAGGAATTTCGTGTTTTGATAAAATACTGTTTTCTGAAGGGAAAAAATACGGTGGAATCAAAAACTTGGCTTGATAATGAGTTTCCGGACTCTGCCCCAGGGAAATCAACAATAATTGATTGGTATGCAAAATTCAAGCGTGGTGAAATGAGCACGGAGGACGGTGAACGCAGTGGACGCCCGAAAAGGTGGTTACCGACGAAAACATCAAAAACATCGACAAAATGATTTTGAATGACCATAAAATGAAGTTGATCGAGATAGCAGAGGCCTTAAAAATATCAAAGGAACGTGTTGGTCATATCATTCATCAATATTTGGATATGCGGAAAGTCTGTGCAAAATAAGTGCCGCGCGAGCTCACATTTGACCAAAAACAACAACGTGTTGATGATTCTGAGCGGTGTTTGCAGCTGTTAACTCGTAATACACCCGAGTTTTTCCGTCGATATGTGACAATGGATGAAACATGGCTCCATCACTACACTCCTGAGTCCAATCGACAGTCGGCTGAGTGAACAGCGACCGGTGAACCGTCTCCGAAGCGTGGAAAGACTCAAAAGTCCGCTGGCAAAGTAATGGCCTCTGTTTTTTGGGATGCGCATGGAATAATTTTTATCGATTATCTTGAGAACGGAAAAACCATCAACAGTGACTATTATATGGCGTTATTGGAGTGTTTGAAGGCCGAAATCGCGGCAAAACGGCCCCATATGAAGAAGAAAAAAGTGTTGTTCCACCAAGACAACGCACCGTGTCACAAGTCATTGAGAACGATGACAAAAATTCATGAATTGGGCTTCGAATTGCTTCCCCACTCACCGTATTCTCCAGATCGACTTTTTCTTGTTCTCAGACCTCAAAAGGATGCTCACAGGGAAAACATTTGGCTGCAATGAAGAGGTGATCGCCGAAACTGAGGCCTATTTTGAGGCAAAACCGAAGGAGTAGTACCAAAATGGTATCAAAAAATTGGAAAGTCGTTATAATCGTTGTATCGCTCTTGAAGGGAACTATGTTGAATAATAAAAACGAATTTTGACAAAAAAAATGTGTTTTTCTTTGTTAGACCGGGGACTTATTGGCCAACCTGTTAGCTGTAGTGCATACCCGACTTTAGATAGAACCTTTCTAAAAGAAAAAAAAAAATCTCTAAAGGAAAGTACTATGTTCGGGGTTTCCACCAAAATAGTAAATTAAATTCAAATTTATATTAAAATTAAAATTAAAAGATCAAAAATCCAGAACATTGATTGCCGAACATTTCATTGATTAAAAAAAGTAACCAAGAAAACTAGATGGTTTCCAGCGCGGAAAAAAACGAACGTAGTACCTATCTTAACAAATATTTACAACTGAGCTATGTTAAATTTTCGAGCCGAATAACAGCTATTTTTGTCGCTCACTTTTTTGAATGAATTTAAGTGTTCAAATATCATGACTAATGTCTAGTTTTAATTGGAGGATATTATTATTTTTACATTGACTTGGTAACAACACGAGCGATTTTTCGTCCAGATAACCCATGTATTTTAAATATTTCGAGTCCAGCTTTCTGGGATAGATTTTGACTTTTCGATGGATTTTGACTTTTTAACTCCAGAAATATATAAGAAAAACAAATATAATTATTCCATATTAAATGATATTGAATTGAAACTTCTTGAGAATGCTAACTAAAATTCTAACTAAATTCATTTTTCAAATACGAATATTAATAATTAGAATTAATAAGTAGTAGAATGTGGCTAAGTTGTCAAAAATATTTATTTTATTTTTATGTTTTTATCACTTTGTTATAGTTCTCTTTTATGTTACTTATTGTTAAAAACTTTTTGTAATTTATTATATGTATATTTTTGCATTTTTAAGTTAATTGCTAACGTTCTATTTGTTATTTATTACTACTTTTATAAACGTCTTAGGGTCTCATCGAATATATTACGTTCATGAAGAAATAAAATTAAAGAAAATGTTAGATTTAAATCTACAATGCTGGTAAATGTGATTTGCCATAGCTTTCCGTAAAGATGCGTGTCTATATGTGAAGCATATGACAATGAAGCATTTATTACTATCAATACCAATTGAACTGATTTCGGCACTTTTAATGATATACAAAAAATGACATTGACTAATTGGGTATAGTTTTAAATAACATACATTAACCAGGTGGTTGATAAGTATGATTAATTCATTATAATTATGAGCAGCCATCTGAAACCTATGACTGAAATAAAATATCAGAAAAATTGTGTTGTACTTACAGATCAGAGCTGAATTTATTTGGCTTTTGCGAAAGCGAAATTCTTTCAATTTTGCACGAACTTCATCGCTTATATCACAAATTCTGCTATCACCCTGAAAAAAATTTACAAACGTATTACTTGAAGGCGAAACAACACATGATTACACATGTAATATTAAAAAGACTCATTAAGTTCCTAATTATTACATTTAATATAAGAAAACGAAATAAAACAAGGATAAGACCATTCAAAGGAACCCTGAAAACAATAGTTAGCGATAACAGATTATAAGCTTAAGGAAAAATAAAATAGACACTTTATTGAGGGGGGAGCCACCGTGGTGCAATGGTTAGCATGCCCGCCTTGCATACACAAGGTCGTGGGTTCGATTCCTGCTTCGACCACCTCAGTAATGCTGGTGACATTTCTGAGGGTTTCAAAGCTTCTCTAAGTGTTTTCACTGCAATGTGGAACGCCGTTCGGACTCGGCTATAAAAAAGAGGTCCCTTGTCATTGAGCTTAACATGGAATCGGGCAGCACTGAGTGATAAGAGAGAAGTTCACCAATGTGGTATCACAATGGACTGAACAGTCTAAGTGAGCCTGATACATCGGGCTGCCATCTAACCTTGAGGGGCTCTAATAAACCAGATACCTAAAACTCTGCTTGACCATTTTTGCTGCAGAAGACAACTTCATGTTCCATACATGTAAATTTGTTCAATTACACAAAGGTTGAAAGACTCGAGGTTCCCTATTAAAAAACCAACTTCTTTGTTCCCAAAATATAAGCTATTTCCATCAAAATCTAACAAATGTAAATTTAGCATTCGGGAAATTTTGCTCTTGAATGTTAATAAAACCCTTCTCAATAATTAATAATTGTAAAATTACACTATTTACTCGTTTTACTTATTCACAAAAAAATGTCTTCGTGGGATAGTTTTTATGGCCCTAATAAATTACATTATTTACTCGTTTTACTTATTCACAAAAAAATTGTTTTCGTGGGATAGTTTTTATGGCCGTAGGGGAAACGGTAATCAGGAGAATGCCTTTTCACGAATAGATATAAAAAAATGATTTGTCCTTTTCCAACTCAGGAGCATTCCCTATTTTCTTCAAAAGTTTGAATAAATTATACCATTTACGGATACTATATATTGAAAATTTCAAGTAAGTTGGCAAAATATGTGGGCCAGGGAGATTTATTTATTTATTTATTTATTTAGTCAACCAACCCAAGATTTCAACGGCAAGATTTCTCTTGCCCAATTTTTCAGAAAGTCATTATTATTATTATAATTATTTACTGACTGTTTTACCCTAAAGCCGTTAGCAACAAGCGCTTTTCTGGCAAATTATCAACGTTGAACTTTCACCATGTTTATTGGCTATTTAATTTATACAATTTGCCCTAGGCCATTAATATTTCATAGAAGATACAACGAACAGAAATGTTAAAAAAAATAACGCACAGAAATTTTTTGTAATTGCTTGTCATGAATTCGATTAGATCCAGTATTGAATATGCAATATATCAATATTGGAGTTAAACACATAAGAATGCCTAAGACTTGTACGAATGAAAATGCGGTACGCAATTCATTCCCAGAATGAACAGATCCTCTTTTTCTTCTTCTTTTCTTCACTTTCTCTCTGGCCACTGTGGAATAGAATTGGACGAGGTTTTCGACCCAGACAATGCAAGATCATGACTAGAATCCTTAGTGGTTTTTGCTATTCTAAATCAACACTATTTGACTCAAGGTTATGCCTTTACCATTGTGTGTCCATTGCCAAATCGGGGAATCAGCGAATCACATCATATTTCGAATGTATCAAATATAGCCAACTACGGTGAGATCCTGAGCCACTGAATTGTGATAATATTTCAAAATTCATTGGCCAGTATGCCTTTGATAAGCTGTCGACAATTACCGATTTTCTCGGTGTAGCTGGAGTATCTCTCTGATTCATGGCTGGTTAGTCCAGCCCGATTTGCAATGGCGTTCTACATCATCTGATGGGCCAAAACAATCTTCTTGCTGGCTTCAAACTTTAACGATTAAATAAATTTGTAAAGAATTGAAAAACTTAAAAAAACACACACATCACCGGAAAACCTTAACTGGGAATGGTAATGCAAAATAATTACTCATATTAATTGTTGTATTTGAGAAACTTCATTATCACTAATGTTTTATGCCACCACTGCAAAACAAAAAAAAAACAGATAAAATTCTTATCATATGTGTTGTTATTGTTTAACACCAACACACCCTAATTAACAATAACAATAATTAACGGCAGCAGACTGAGAGACTGAGTCACTGCATTAATTAATTTAACTTGCACAATTTTATCCATAAATTTTTGTAAATACGGTACTAAAATCTTACCATTTTTGGTATTAAGTTAGTTAAATATATGTTCTTATATTTAGGAGAATTAAATGTTTATGCTGGTGAACAAAAACACAAACTACCGATCACACTCATCTATTTCGATATTTCGTAGCCGTTGCAATCGACTACTCAAAAGATATAGACAAAGGAATGTTTGGATTAGCGAAATAGCAATAACATTCATAATATGTTAATAGATGGCGCTTTTTAATTCTCGTTCATAAACTTATTTTCGTCCAATAATGTCTTCTGATAAAATTGTGGTGTTTATAGGTAGGAACTATGTTCGGTTTTCGAGTTGAAAATCACATTATTTTTGCGATTACTTTTCCGGAAATAATCAAAATTATAATTAAAAAACAAGCATATTCCTATAAAGTCTCGTGGAAAACTAGAGGAACATGAAACTGCGCATCAATTGAATTAATTTATCTGCTTTATACTGTCTTATTTAGTCATCGCCGACATGTCGTATCGATCCGACACATTGTAAGATTCTTTACGAAAACCGACATTCCGTCCGGAATAACTGATAGTCTGTAAAGCGCATAAGATTCTTTACAAACACCGACATTCCGTCCGGAATAACTGATATTCTGTAATGCGCTTTACAGACTATCAGTTATTCCGGACGACAGTGCTCGTGTCGAACATATCCCATATATTGTGCACATTATAAGTTAAGTCCGAAGGCATAATCGATACTGCTGCATGTTTATGGGATTGATAACACATTTACCGATTATTTAGTCATCGCCGATAAGTCGTATCGATTCGACACAGTGTAAGATTTTTTACAAACACCGACATTCCGTCCGGAATAACTGATAGTCTGTAAAGCGCATAAAGCGCATAAAGAGTATTAAGGGCACCTTATACGGTCGGATAAATCCTGCGACACAACATGTTGCGGCGACAAATCCGATAGTATATGGTCGTGTTCGGCTGTCGCGGGAACGTGTTGGCATAAAATCAACACAACTTTGATTTTTTTCTGGTTGGGTGGTACAAATCATTGAGTGTAAGGGGATGTTCGACAAACATTATCAAAGACAAATTTATTTTTACATTAAAAACAGGCATTTCTGAAATGAAATTAATGATGGATCGCCAATTCTGGTTGAAAATTAAAGAAATATATAAATCTAAACCAGTATTGTGGCAAAAACGTGGAAAATTTCCAATCAATGGGAAACCAGGCGACAAGTATTTTGAAATTCATCAAGTAATTTAGTAATATATTAAATGTGGATTACTTCAGGAATCATTGTTTTGACACATATATCAGGATTTTTTTATTATTTTCTTCCATTTTTTCAGTAAAAAATGGTTTCACCCATAAATCTTCGTACAACTTCATTGTTTGTTTATGCTTCTTCTTATTTTTTCATGTTGTCATCACATTTGTTCGTGCAGTGTAAGGGCAAAACTTGAACGAACACACAACAAATAGACGAACCTCTGTCGGAGTGTTTATCCGACCGTCTAATGCGCTTTACAGACTATCAGTTATTCCGTACGACAGTGCTCGTGTCGAACATATCCCATATATTGTGCACATTATAAGTTAAGTCCGAAGGCATAATCGATACTGCTGCATGTTTATGGGATCGATAACACATTTACCGATTATTAAGACATCGCCGACAAGTCGTATCGATTCGACACACTGTAAGATTCTTTACAAACACCGACATTCCGTCCGGAATAACTAATAAAGGTAAGTACTATGTTCGCTTTTCGAGTTGAAATTTTCGCGGTTACTTTATTAAAACAGTTCAATATAAAGCAGATAAATTAACTCAATTGCTGCACATTTTCTTGTTCCTCTAAATTTCGGCAGACATTACGGGAATATGTTTGTTTTCATTTATAATTTTGATTATTTCAGGAAAAGTAATCGCGAAAATAAAGTGTTTTTCAACTCGAAAACCGAACATAGTACTCACCTTAAAGGTAGGTACTATGTTCGGTTTTCGAGTTGAAAATCACTTTATTTTCGCGATTACTTTTCCTTAAATAATCAAAATTATAAATGAAAACAAACTTATTCCTGTAAAGTCTTGCCGAAATCTAGAGGAACAAGAAACCACGCATCAATTGTGTTGATTTGTCTGCTTTATATTGAACTGTTTTAATAAAGTAACCACGAAAATTTCAACGCGAAAAGCGAACATAGTACTTACCTTAATCTGTGAAGCGCATAAGGTCCGCTTTAGCCAATTGACGCACCGCCGTTGATTGTACCTATGCATTTCCATTTAGTAGAAGCCAAGTAATTGGCAACACTGTTGATTAACGTTGATAATCGGTAGTCCGGAGAAATTTATACATTTTCGTTGTAAAGGTAAGTACTATGTTCGCTTTTCGAGTTGAAATTTTCGCGGTTACTTTAATAAAACAGTTCAATATGAAGCAGATAAATTAATTCAAGTGATGCGCAGTTTCTTGTTCCCCTAGATTTCGGCAAGACTTTACAGGAATATTTTGGTTTTAATTTATAATTTTGATTATTTCAGGAAAAGTAATCGCGAAAATAAAGTGATTTTCAACTCGAAAACCGAACATAGTACCCACCTTAATTTGAAAAGTTTGTTGGAATTTTTAGTTTGTATTATCATAAGAATAGCTCCGTTCGAGAACACGATAATTTTTGATAATTGTTACAAATTTTTACTGGAAGTCGTTCGTTTACACCAAAACGCCACCAAAAGAGAGCCGGAGAGAGACTACATTTGACAGTTATGAGATAGAGAAATTGCAAGTTTTTGCTAGAGATTTTTTCCCCAGTAAAATCTTGCAAACCATAGCATACGTTGCCAGCTGGTTATTGATAACAAACAAAGTACCAATACAATGTACATGTTCGGCAACTACGATTGGAAGTTAAATATACATGATTCGTTTTTTGTTTTCAATGTTTTAGCAGCTGAAATTTTCAATGTGCAAATAGTTACTGGATACCGTTCGTGTACTTTTCAGCAATTTTAAGCAAAGAGTGTAAAATATACTCTTACTCTCTTGCTAGTTTTTACTGGATATTTTTTACTGGAAAAGTACGCGAACAGACCTAATGATGTAATATTAAATTTATTACATTTTTATTTACTCCAGCAATGACTTTTGACCAATCTCTAATAAGTTGTCACAAGGACGGCGTGTATGCCGTTGCTTGGATGGCAGGATCGGGATCGCAAGCTTTATCGAAATATTACAAAAAGCATGATATTGAATCCATAAGTGTTCCAAAAACATGGTAAAGCTGCGTTAACTTGTAATTGTAACACTATTAAACATTAAAAAATTGTATTGTAGTGAAAAATTGTGTTTGGCTCTTCAAGCAAACCCACTGAACTCCCAGATGAGTACGACTGAAGAAGATGCCGTTATTCCTTTTCGAGTTTGCACTAAATTATTGTTTGGAACTTTGAAAATTTACCAACAACAAGTTAGCTCTTTATTAAGTAAGTATGGGAAATGACGCTTCATTTTTGTAATTGAGGTTATGTTTGAACTAATTAAGGTTGTGATTTTTGGGCAAAACTGTTCGTTTTGCAGGCTCCACATAGCCTTGGACAGTTGAGAAAATGTTGGAGCCCGAAATTGTAGTTCTGAGCAGATGCTGAATAGGACAACATCAAAAAATATAACTGAACAGGCTTTGTAAATCTTTAGAATTAAAAAATGTTTTGTAGAGAAAGCCATAAAAACTTAACGGAAGAAATTAAACTAAAATTAATCTAATCTATGTACTTAGTATTAAGTTTTATATATATGTCAAATTTGTCTTTGATTGTAGTCCTATTTATTTTATTTTAAGACAAATTTAAGGTATCTTCTTTATGATAGTTATGTCCGCATAAACCGCATTGCTGAGCATTTAAAGCCGTATTCATATTATAATTTTATATACTGTTTCTAGGACATTCTGAAGATCTGGTTATACGAAGCGCCAAGTATGATGTTCAGCGAATAGGAAGTACCACTAAACGAAATAAACCTGGGTACTTGGATTTAGCATTTAAATAATTTACACACTATAGTCTTAAATTTGCAGTAACCATACCATTATTAAAAAACGAAGATTGGACATTCCAGATGACAGCCTTAATATCAGCAATATTAATTACACAGAAATGTTGGGTGATTTAGAGAGATTGGCTGCAGATAGTCAAGACATAGAGGTAATTCATTGCCCTTTGTTGTAACAAAAATACAATTGTTTGTATAATATTTGTAATCTATTCATATGAAGTGCGATGAACACTCTAAGCCTTCAACAAGCAAAACCACATGCCACTTTCGAGCAGCTAAATTGCAAATTCGGGAAATAACGATACGAGAAATTAATGCCACGTACAACGTGCCTGAGTTGGATGATGACTGTGGCTTTGGAGTAGCTAGTGCTGAAGAAATATTTCAATTCTTTACACATTCCAGTGAATATAATGGTAAATATGGTAACAGCTCATTATATTGTTTAAATATAAAAAGAATAACATTTGTTTTCGAGTTTTTTTTTTAATAAGAATTTATTCTAGTTTCGCGAATAAATTCAGATACAAGATCTTTTGTTGGTTTATAAACATTATAATGATATGATTGTGATTATTATTTTGGTCCGTTTATTAGTTTCTAAATTTTCCCATATGATTAAGCTATGAGACCTAAGGTTGTTTTCCGCAAATCAATAGATACATTTATCTTGTTCCCTACAATGCAATAAATAAGTGTTTTTAATTTAATCATATGGGAAAAATTTATCATGTACCAATGTATCTGGTAAACATTACATACAGTGGTATACTTCAGAGCTTAAAATACAATTTTTTCACGGTGTATTTTTAGATTGTGAGAATAATGTATACTGTAATAAAAGGACACCTAAGAGAAAGGTAAATAAAAAAAATAAATAAAATTAAAGGAGACCACAACAACTCGGACAATAATTTTTTTATTTTAGGCTACCTATCACGATGCAATTCAAAAAACGCCAAGCCAATTAGACCATGGTAAGGATGCAAACTTATAATAACAACTTTTAGAAAATATTAGGGTTTTCTATATATTCCATAGTTTCTCCAAAGGGGACACCACGCGAAACATGTACTGACATGTACACAGATGAAATAGCAACTCCACCACGTTTTCATGTAGGTTACCAAAAATTATATTTTATATTCAAAAATACTTTTGTACAATAATATATATTTCAGAACGCGTATGAAGAGAAAGGAGATTTAAAGATTAGCAGTCAAGGTAATAATTTGTAGTAATTCGTAGAATAGATGATTTGTTTATATGCATTCATTCATTAATTTATATATTTCGTTCAAAACTAATTTATAGAAATACTTACGGATGGATATCATACACCGATCTTTGAAAGATGTGCGTCTAAACGAAAGGTAATGTGCGTAAACCTTGACAAAAACTGAATGAAATAAAACATCTTTTTTATTTTTAGAGTGATTATGAAGATGATATTCCAGAAAAACGGCTTCGATCAATCCATGGTAAGTGGAAGCAATTTATGATCTATATGGCAGCAAATATTTTGTATGCTGTTTTGCTTTAATGTTAAAACATATATAGTCTTAGCTCAACATCTATTCTATAGATATTGGGCCTTGGCATTGACATTTTTTTTAATTCTTAAATTTTATTTAAGATTTGAAATTCGACACTAAAATTTTTGACTTTACATAATACACAGAAACCCCTAAAAAGTTGCATAGCGGATTTAATCCTATGGACAATGATTCAATTTTAACTCCAATATGTAATAAAAACAATAGGTTTGTTTATAAGTCCCTTTACTTTATTCCAAGTTCATTATTCAAGTTTGTTATTTGCAGCTCAGTTAATACATTTAATGTATTATGTGACGGTAATGTTTCTATTAATGAAACTCCCATTATAAAAAATGAAATAAAAGATGAAATTGATACCGATTACGAGCCTATACCCACAGCTCGTGACATTAAATTTGATACGTCACATCCGCTTAAAGACACACTGATGCCTAAGGACGGTATAAAGAAATCCAAACTTATCATCGATCCATGTACTAAAATAGAAAAACAAGAGATGATCGATCAAATACATAAACAAACAAAAGATTTAAGAGGTATAACTATAGGAAATTTTAAGAAAATGAAAGCTAAAAAAATTACATCTGCTAGAGATTTACTAAAACGATTCAACAAACGGTAAATATGTCATATAAATTACTAAGACAAGAAAGGAAGATTGATTTTTGAGATTGGTTTTTTAGAACATTGTTGTTTTGTACGAAATTGAAACAAAAACAGAGTGCTGCTATGAGCCACTCAAAATTTCAACAGGAATATTTGAATTTATTAAGGGATATATTGTCTCCAAATTTCAATGAACAAATGGCAACATTTGTCTACCCAGAATGGCATATGGATCACGCAACGAAGAAACCCAAGGCAATGAAGAAATGTGTCAATAAAAATGATGATGTTGAGCAAATTGAAAATCAGCAAACTGTTAATGAAAATTGCAATGCTTGCACATTCAATGATATAGAGAATATTGGTTGGAATAATGTGATTTCATCTGGTAAAAATGTGCCAGAAAAACAGGAAGAGCTTCATGGAAACACAGTAAGTATCTCACAAATTCTAATGCAAAAGAACAAATTACTTATTTATATAATTTCTGAAAAACTAACAGGTTGGCTGATAAGTCCCCGGTCTAACAAAGAAAAACACATTTTTTTGTCAAAATTCGTTTTTATTATTCAAAATAGTTCCCTTCAAGAGCGAGCGATACAACGATTATAACGACCTTCCAATTTTTTGATACCATTTTGGTAGTACTCCTTCGGTTTTGCCTCAAAATAGGCCTCAGTTTCGGCGATCACCTCTTCATTGCAGCCAAATTTTTTCCCTACGAGCATCCTTTTGAGGTCTGAGAACAATAAAAGGTAGCTGGGGCCAGATCTGGAGAACACGGTGGGTGGGAAAGCAATTCGAAGCCCAATTCATGAATTTTTGCCATCGTTCTCAATGTCTTGTAGCACGGTGCGTTGTCTTGGTGGAACAACACTTTATTTCTTCTTCATATGGAGCCGTTTTGCCGCGATTTCGACCTTCAAACGCTCCAATAACGCCATATAATAGTCACTGTTGGTGGTTTTTCCCTTCTCAAGATAATCGATAAAAATTATTCCATGCGCATCCCAAAAAAACAGAGGCCATTATTTTGCCAGCGGACTTTTGAGTCTTTCCACGCTTCGGGTGTATTACGAGTTAACTGCTGCAAACACCACTCAGAATCAACACGTTGTTGTTTTTGGTCAAATGTGAGCTCGCGCGACACCCATTTTGCACAGAGCTTCCGCATATCCAAATATTGATGAATGATATAACCAACACATTCCTTTGATATCTTTAAGGCCTCTGCTATCTCGATCAACTTCATTTTACGGTCATTCAAAATCATTTTGTGGATTTTTTCGATGTTTTCGTCGGTAACCACCTCTTTCGGGCGTCCACTGCGTTCACCGTCCTCCGTGCTCATTTCACCACGCTTGAATTTTGCATACCAAACAATTATTGTTGATTTCCCTGGGGCAGAGTCCAGAAACTCATTATCAAGCCAAATTTTTGCTTCCACCGTATTTTTTCCCTTCAGAAAAAAGTATTTTATCGAAACACGAAATTCCTTTTTTTCATTTTTTTTTCACAATAAGAAAAGTTGCTTCACAAAAGACGCTCTATCTCACAAACTAATTGACTTACATACGTCAAATTTTGACACGAATCATTTGAAGGTTGGTACTATATAAAAATAATATGCATTTAATACTAGCGACGCCATCTATGTGTCAGACCGGGGACTTATCAGCCAACCTGTTATATCAGAATAATAATTTAATAAATTATTACACTCATGAAAAAATGTCTGATAACAGCAATCGCTGTTTGCTATTATATTTCGGTACATCGGGGTATAGGGGACATCAATTCGTACAATTTGTTAAAGGTTGAATTTTCAATTTTCAACTTTTTAAAATATTGAAAAAGTGAAATAGGGTCGATTTAAAAAAAAACCTATTGCGTTGATTACTATGTATGTATCGATGTTATCGAAAAAAAACAAGAATGGCTAGCGTGGTCATAATAAATTAAATCTTGGGTAATGTAGACGCATCTCAGACATATGTCAGAGCTCGACCGAAGCGTTTTTTTTTTTGCGAAGCCGATGTTTGGCAAAAAAGCAATAATCGGCTGAAGCCGATTATTTTCTTGAAAATTGTAATTGAAGAATTTTCGTGCGTTTTACTTCTTTATTATTTATTCAACAACGACATAAAAAAAACAACGAATTTAATTCAGTCCATGGGTTATAATATACTTTTAGAACTAGCAGACATTTTAGTATTCAAAATTCAGTAATTTGATATTATAATGACAAACAAGGAATTTTCTTTAAATCTGCATCGGTGTTTTGACTGCACAGAAAAAAAATCCACGAACATTTTTCCAATTAAAGTCTTAATTTAGCTTTAAAAAATATTCAATTAAAAATTTAATTGATTCAACAAATTTTTTAATTGAAACAAAAATTAATAGTATTAATAATTTTTTTAATTTATACTATCATTTTCGTGATTGAAGACATTTCAATTAAACAAATTAATTGGATCAATTAATTATGTGAAAAAAAATTGCGTGTTCGTTAAGAAAAAATTATTCAAACTGCTTCTGCTTCGGTTAATCGGCCTCTTCATACCGAAGGGCGATTACCGATTTGTGGCCGAACGCCGAAGCCGATTCTTCGGTCGAGCTCTAATATATGTGCACCTATTACTGTTTTAAGAACCCACAAAAGTCATTGGTAGGCATATACAAGTTTCAAGTATTCATAGACATACTCTTGCATACTCCATTTCAAATCATTTTTTTCCGCTAAGTCAATTAGCATGATAAGTCTATTTTGTCCAACACCAAAATCGAATGGCTGATTTAAGTCGAATTATAATTATTATTAACTAACTCGATTGACAGTTGTTTAATTTTTTTATTCAAACTAAAAATGTATTAGGAAAATCCGCGGCAGAATCTACGTAGATTTTATGTAGTCTTATAATCGTTTTGTATTTTCAGGAAAATTATATTACTTCTAATGAATGGCGTCCAAATGGTATAATGATAAAATTACTTGAAATATGGCGATATTCCATTGAGACTAAAATTGATGCTAATGAATTTTGTCATTCAGCAAAACTCTGTATCGATAAAGCTATTGCCTTTTCATCATTGCTGAGTAAGTCCGTTTTGTATATATTTTTATTAACACCGATAAAATTTTGAATATTTCAAAGCATTTAACAAATTAATTGGTGCAATTACATTTTAGTAGAAAGTGCTTCAATAACGAAAATTATAATCTTTCGCACAGTTTCAATTAATAGTGTTATTGATAAAAATTTGTATATAGAATTGTTTCATTTGATTGTTTCAGATATTAGATGATGACTTTTTCCAATATATATTTTTACTACGTTATTATTTTGTGCGACATCACTTTCTACTTTTTGTAATCCTCTATCTCGACTAACCTGTTTTTATTGTTGGGCAAAATCGGCTAATCAACTTTCTATGTTGATGTGGGCTAAAATTTAATAATCATTTTTTATCGGAAAAAACATCAAATAACCGTTTTTGATGACCATTTTTTATGTACTTGACGGTAACGGAAGTAAAAAGATAATTGATCGCAAATAATTTCCTGATAATTATTATTTGTAATTGAAATACTTTTGACTTTCTGTCCGATCTCATTAATAACGCGTATGTATTTTTTATTTTTAGTTTTAACGAAATCGCGTTTTATATTTATTACCAATAAATACAAAACCATTGAAATGGATCAAATTCTACTGGGATCTATGGCCAAAGAGCTAATAAAATCAAATTAATAGATTATTATCTTATACAGAAATGTTATTTTTTATTTTCGATATACACATTTCAGTCTCTATGTTGCTTTATAGTTTTGTTAAAAAAATGTCCATACATGTATCTCTATTGGCATCGTTATAAAAAAATGTATTGAAATGTTTGTCTATATCCTTAGCTCATCATATAAATAATTCACCCACATTATATGGAATTTTTCAGTAATAGACCAATTCCACCCATGATTCTAACATAAAATTTGCGATCAGTTCATAAAAAAAACGAGTTAAGTTTTGTACACAGAAGAAAAATTGTCAAAATTCGTTCAGTTAAAAGCTTGATTGAATTTGGGAAATTTTGATTAGAAAATAATTGGTTAAATTTTTAATGAAAAGAAAGATTAACTCAACCAATTAATTTTTTAATTTGACCAAATATTTTTTTTTGTGATGCAAGGAATTCCATATAAGAATTTAATGGATGAATTAACTCGCAATTGAAGGCAAACAAAAAAACTATTCTTGCTGTATAGAACTTCAAAGTTCAGAACGGAGGTTCAAGGATTTCATCGACATTTCAAAACATGAAATTATTTAATATTTTATATAGCTTTAAATAAAATATTTAAGTGATTTTTTTCTTCTAATTTGTTATTACTCATAATTTTTTTGTTGCAGTTAATTCTCGTATTAACTGCCTAACAAATATCTCGAGTAACTTAAATAGTATTTAGACACATAGATAGGTAACACAAATTCTAAGATTTTTGTCATTTGTTAAAAAAAAATATATACCTATAAACCGTATGTAGCATATGAAATCATATACAAATAAGTTTATGATAATAATTTGTTAAATATATTCCATGTTATGGGTATCGTTGGTCATCATTCGAAACATTAAAATCCCGCTGGTATAGATCAATAGTCTATTTTTAATTTCTAACATTTGTTCATATGTATTGTCATAAATATTAGGGGTACAAATCTATCTTGTGTGTTAATTCACTTTTTTTTGATATTCTTTTTTATTTAATTTTTTCTTATTTCCATTACATTTTCCTAAAAAGTTATAATTCAAAATGAGTAAATTTTTGGTGTAAATTAATTTTGGCCATTTCTGTGTTGTTAAATTAAATGTTGAATTTATGACGATCTCTAAGTTTCGATATCCATCTACCAATTGGAAGGATCGTATTTGATATATTTGAATCAGACCGAAAAATGATTATTATATATAATCAGGTCTAATTAATATAAAATTTGGTATGATAAGATCTAAAATATGAGACAATCCATGTAGATTGCAATTGAAAGATTTAAGTTTCTATGGTTGTATATGACCGGATATATATTCATATCTGAATATATCTGGTATCATTTTTCACTATCTCCCCCATTTATTTTTCGTTTTTAAGATCCAATGGTATCGAATATGATCCCTCGTTTTTACTAGAGTATTTTTCATGTCATATTTTTAACTTTATCCTATGTTACATCAATGTTTCTTATATTTCATACTTATGTTCATATTTACATATTCGTCTACTTTTTTCTATTGTTTACATTACTCCCTTGTTTCTTCATTTGTAAGTTTTCCTTATTAATTAAATAAATTGTTTCCAATATATATTTTGCTAGCAATCTTATTTCGTGGGTATATTAAAGGACATAAATCTTTTCAATAGAGTTGTTACACGGCGAGAAAAAAAATGTACTCCAATGGATTTTGTAAGTTCAAATATGTCTGATCAAAACATAATAGGTAATTTGAAAGGTCCTAAGTCAATCTTAGAGGCACTAAAATTATATCCATATGATATGATTAGTTGACCCTAACGTCTCAGACTCGTGTATACATTTGACAAATTATTGGATACAAGAAAAATGCGAAATAGCACTATCGGTTGGTGATACTATTCTTGTTTTTGGAAAGTAAATCTTGCAACATAATCAAATAGTGTTATGTTGCAAGATTTGTCTCAATCGAAGGCTAACGTAAAAAAAGATTTACTAAGCAATTTTTAACTTTTAGGTTTGTCTGGCTACCACGTAGGATAAATTGAGAAAAATCCTCAATCTCGTATTGACAAGCCGACAACCGAATATGCACTCGTTCAGCGCAAAGACAATACACTTTAGAAGATGGGAAATTGGCTTGCGTCATATCAAATGTTGCATTGACGGCGCTAGGTCCATATGTTTGTAATTTTTTTATTTTCATTTTTTTATGAAAAACTTAATTTTAAAATTGAACATTGTTAATTTTTGAGCAATAAATAAAAAATTATATTTTCCTGTTTGTGCCAAGATGTTTCCAAGTCTTAATTTCTTTTTATTTGCATTTTAATGTGTCGAACCAAACGCGTAAACGACAAGTTGGGACCTAGCGCCGTCAATGGTTTGATGTTCTCAGCTGCCAATTTCTCATCTTCTAAAGTTTATGTCTGGTTCAGCGACTCGATTTATGCAAAGATAATAAACTCTAGGAAGATAGGAAATTGGCTTGCGTCATACCAAATATTGCATTTACCACGTTAGTTCCATACATGTTCGTAATTTTTTATTTGTTTTTCGTTTCCTTTTTTTTTTTTTTAAATGAAAAACTTAATTTTCTTAATGAAACAATGTTAAATTTTAGGCAACAACAAAAAAATTACATTTTCCCCTTTATGGAAATTTATTTCGTGCACTTAATTTCTTTTTATTTGCATTTTAATGCTATGTCAATACTTGTCGTATACGCGTTTGGTTCGAGTATGAAACTAACACGGTAAATGGTTTGATCTCCTCAGTAGTCAATCTCCTATCTTCCTAGAGTTTATTGTCTTTGGATTTATGTTGGTGCTTTTGTTTGGTTCGATGAGCAATGTTTTATTGATCTCGATCGAACATTCAGTTCAAATCTCTGGTTCCATTCATTTAGTAACAAAGGATTATCAAACCAAAGATTATAAAAGAGGAAGATGGGAGATTGGCTACTGAGCACATCAAACCATTTACCACATTAGTTTTATACTCGAACCGTATACGACAAGTATTGACATAGCACTAAAATGCAAATAAAAAGAAATTAAGAGCACGAAATAAATTTTCATAAAGGGGAAAATGTAATTTTGTTTGTTGTTGCCAAAAATTTAACATTGTTTCATTAACAAAATTAAATTTTTCATTTAAAAAATAAAAACAACTAAAAGATTACAAACATGTATTAAACTAATTTGGTAAATGCAACATTTGGTATGACGTAAGCCAATCTCCCATCTTCCTCTTTTATAATCTTTGTATCAAACACGCTGTTTGGAATTGAATGAACGAGAGTGAACTTTTGTTTTGTTTTCATTTGAGTTTGTTCGGGACATTTGATTATTCAACGCAAATTATAGATTGCAGAAGATGGGAGATTGGTTACTGAGCACATCAAACCATTTACCACATTAGTTTAATACTCGAACCAAACGCGTATACGACATGTATTGACATAGCATTAAAATGCAAACAAAAAGAATTTAAGAGCACGAAATAAATTTTCATAAAGGGGAAAATGTAATTTTTTTGTTTTTGCCTAAAATTTAACATTGTTTCATTAATACCTCATTCACATTATACTTCCAAAATCCACTTTAACTAGATTTCAACTGTCATTTGCTTTATAAAAAGGGGATTTCAAATCCACTTTTACTCGATTTCGAGCCTAATGTGAACGAGTTATAAGAAAATTAAATTTTTTCATTTAAAAAATAAAAACGAAAAACAACTAAAAGAAACATGTATTAAACTGATCTGGTATATGCAACATTTGGTATGACGCAAGCCAATCTCCCGTCTTCCTCAAATCTATAATCTTTGATTCAACGCACATTCAGACCACTCGGTGCACTAAAAACAACTAACAAAAATCTGTTTTTCTGGAGTTGTTTGTGTTTTCTTGGAGTTTGTTTGTATTTTCGAGTTTTTCATACTCCAAATGGGGCTTTAGGTTAGGTGGCAGCCCGATGTATCAGGCTCACTTAGACTATTCAGTCCATTGTGATACCACATTGGTGAACTTCTCTCTTATCACTGAGTGCTGCCCGATTCCATGTTAAGCTCAATGACAAGGACCTCCTTTTTATAGCCGAGTCCGAACGGCGTTCCACATTGCAGTGAAACCACTTAGAGAAGTTTTGAAACCCTCAGAAATGTCACCAGTATTACTGAGGTGGGATAATCCACCGCTGAAAAACTTTTTGGTGTTCGGTCGAAGGAGGAATCGAACCCACGACCTTGTGTATACAAGGCGGGCATGCTAACCATTGCACCACGGTGGGGATTTGCAGTTCTTGAGCAGAGTTGAAAAACTCACCCCAAATGGGGGTTTGAAGTCATTGGACAGAGTTGAAAACCCTGTGTCCAACCCGGGCCGGACCATAGACCCGACTGCAATGAGGGCGGCTCGTAAAATAGTTATTCATTTTCATATTGTTAAACGAGTTTTCAGTGCATAGCAAAGGTCTCACAATAGGTTTTCTAGGATCCTGGAATTGGTCTTATTGTTGGTTTTGTGATACTCCTTTCATTTGTTATTTTTATGTGATCCCTGCAGTTTTGGCAATTGTAGGCCAGTTCAGAAACAAAATCAACCCCTTATGTATATGACATCTCCGCTTAACCTTGACTAATATTGCCACATACGCCTACAATTTATTGCATCGATCGAATGAGGTTCGGGAATTTACACAAAACTACCATCGTAGAGCTTCTCTTGGACTTCCCTAATAGAACACTCCAAGAGAGTTTTAGAGGCAACATAACGATTATTAATAACTCAAAAAAAATATAGAAACTTTTAATTATTTACCTCATTGATTTATTCTATTTTCCCACTTTTGTTATTCTATAGATACAATTAGTTGACTAAATTGCAATATTAGCGATTTTTTATAAAATTATAATTGATTAACATTGAACATGGCGCAAAAATTTGCCATGGTTTCTACGAAAAAATGGAATTTGAAGAATTAAACATAATACTTCATATTCCAATTTTTTGTGCCAATCCAGTGTACACATGCAATGTTACAAAACCAATCAATGAAGAAATAAATGCTTTGAAAGCTATCGTAGACCAGATTCCAAAGCTCAAAATGCTTAAAAGACCATCGAGCCATACACCCTTAAATACAGTCACTACCAGCAATAGAGTAACTAGTGGCTTGAAAGTTTTGTTCAGATCATGGCGAGTGAATAACCAAACCAATGTGGCTGTGGTAATGTGTTGAATCTAAAAAGAATATGCAATTTTTACAGTTTATACTCCTTGGTTTTTTTTAAACTTCAACTCACCAATAGAACATTTGATTCCAGACATTTTTGTATATATATCCAACTGAACTCAGTACCTCTAGCACCGACCCATAACATTATGCCTCGAGATAATACAACTTCAGCGGCAGCCCAACCTAAACCGGCGGTAATTAATTTGCTATGACCCTTACCCGGAATACGTGAAAGTATTACACCAAAACCCAAAAGATCTGCAACATCGACACTACAACGTAAAAATTCCTATAGAGTAAGACAAATTGAGATAAGAATATTCATGAGATAAACTTTTTCCCCCAGTATTAACCTACTTACCGCTAAGAAATTAAAATCTCCAGTCCCCCCTCCCAATGAATCAGAGTCAAAGAAAGTGGCGAGCACCAGCATTTTACAGAGCTGTGTAAATACATATATACCACCAGCCTGTATGCACTTCCAAAATGCTCCATATTCCGACCTGTAATTAATGAGTTTCATTAATTTTCTCTATCCCTTGAAATTTAAATTAGATTAAATATATCGTACAAGCCAGAGTATTTATAGGTCATGTAATATGGCACATAAACCAGTGCAACACAGTTTCCAAAATGGTATAAAGTCATTTTACCGGTTGTATTATATGTAAAGGTATAATAATAAAAAGTTTTTAATTAATGAATATCTTTTTTCATTGGTTAGCACGTCGGAAAGTTTATAAATTAATGAGGTGAGAAAATAAATGACGGATAAAAGTGTATGTGTGTGTGTCCGGCTGAAAAAGTGACATTCCGCTGCCCTTTAAATTAACCTAGATGAAGGCGCACAACGGCATATCCACCGCATTACCGACAATGACGTCGGCTCAAGAATGAATTGATTATTGAAACACTAGATGTCTCCGCCAACATATTGGCATAAAGAATACATCGATGTGTCTCTCAAATGTCTTGCAATTTGCGTAGGAGAACATGAATGACATTTCAGTGTTTGATAAATTTATGAATTAAAATCGACCAAAATTTTGGACGACTTTAAAATGAAAGTTTGTGTGAGTGTTTATAGGGAATTCTTGAGCATATTTGAAAACAAGTTCTCCTGCTTTACACCTTGAAATTGTTCAAAATGAAGACCTACGCTTCTATTAAGATGGCATATGAGATTTTTTATTTTGAATCCCCAGATTTTTCGGGATCTCGAAGAAATAATACCAATTTGTAAAATTTATGGCTTTTTAGTATTTTTTTATTAATGACCAGTGTCGACCGTGACATGTGTGTTTAATCCATTTCTTATATCGATAACAAGATAAGATCTTAGAATATTACTTAGAATGATGAAGTACAAAGAAAAATTAACACACAGGTACAAAATTATACCTCTATTGTTACAAGAGCCATTTTATATTTTGTGAAACACCAAGCGCAACTAGCTTCTTATAATTTATTTAAATATAATCGATAATGAAGTGCTGAAAATATAGTTATTTCGCTTAAAATTGTAAAAGGTATATTGGTGAACAATTTTTGACTTTCCAAATGGAATAAAGAGATTGTTTTTCAGATATTTTACAGACACGCTGCCTCAATCGAGAATAAAAACACTGGCTGATAGACGCATTTGGGCGATAAACCGCATTTTCATATTTAAGAACATAAAGAAGTACATGTTTATGGTAGTCCCCTGCCAGCATTTCAAAGTTCCATTTCATACTCATCGCTACAGGCCGGTATGCACCTCTAGCGAAATTTTCGGTAGCAAAAATTTATTTAAGTCTACAACAAAAAAACAGGGCTGTGTACATAAATTTTAAACCAGCTAATCGCTTTTAAAAATTGTTAATATATGTTCCAAATATTCCTCAAATAAATTGTTTATTATTTACATACCTTTTAAAACTTTTACGCACACAATGATTGTAATAAATTAAATGTTTGCTGCCAAAATATGCTTTTGACAACCCTGTTATTTTCATTAGAGGTGCGTACCAGCTTTCGAAATTGAACGCTACCGAAAATTTCGTTAGCATAAATAGCAATGCATTTCTAATGGGAATGAAATTTTTCGCTAGAGGTGCATACCGGCCTTACCACAGACTCGTAAATGTCACCACAACCATCACGAACTGTGATGGGGGAAGCATATCAAAAAGTACAAAATGTACATGAAAGTATTTTGCCATCACTACTGTTAGAAGAGCCATTTTATTTTTTGTGAAACGCCAAGCGCAACCAGCTTGTTATATTTTATTTAAATAAAAACGAAAATAAAGTTTTGAAAACATAGATATTACGCTTAAAATTGTGAAAGGTATATGGTGAACAATTTTCGACTTTCCAAATAGAATAAAGTGATCGTTTTTCAAATATTTTTCCAGGCATGCTGTCTCCATCGAAAATAAACTGGCTGATAGACGCTGCAATATGTAACTTGCTACTTAAAACTCAACATCATTCTTTTATTAATGCAAAAAATTATGTTAAATGTGATGAGATAAACCGAAAAATTTTATATGTATAAGAAATTATAAATGTTTAATCAAATCAATAAACAACTACACAATCGTGTTTTACTTGACCACAATGATTCTTCTACAATTATCTTAAAATGCACTTTTTCTGATAGTTTGCAGGGGTTCTTATTGGCGTCCTTCGAAATTGATCTAAATAGGCACCTAATAATTGCACTGATGAGAAACTTTTTCTTAGTAACTTGGCGTGGTACAACTTCTCAATAGTGACGGCGCTTTTCCGACGAGTTTTTGATGTCGTATATGATTGTTTTCGACGTAGTGGCGATTCTCAGAAGCGCCCCCAAATTCAAAAAATGTTGGCAGGGTCTTGTCACAATCTGAGCAGAAATGTCCGATATTAGGAGCTATAGTTGATTTTACACCTACAGAGTTAGTATGACAGTAATATTGAGTGCATTATTAAAAAAAGAAGAAATCGCTTAATTAGTTGTGGGCAATAAATCCAAATTTGTAAAAATCGGGCAATAATATTTTATAAGAGCTACATGCAAGTCTACATACGATCGGCTAGTACATCAAAATTTGAAATTTGAATAACATTGGTTAATAAATAAGATTATTGTGGCCAAATTTGGGAAAATCGAACGATGCATATATATGGGAGCTATATCTAAATCTGGACCAATTTGTATAATATTTTGCAGGTATGATTAATATCACAGACGGTTACCTTGTGCAAAATCTGATCAATTCGATCAGTTAATAAATGAGGCCTCTATGGTAAAAAATAAGATTATTAGGCCAAATTCGGCAAAATCGGGCGATACATATATCTAAATACATACATATACTTATATCTAAACTTGCACATAAAGTTAGTGCCATAGAAGATTACATTTAGCCAAATTTGAGTACAATCGGTTCATAAATAAGAGTTTTACGGCCAAATTTGGCAAAATCGGGCTATACATATATATGGGAGCTATTGTTAAATCTAAACCGATTTCGATGATTTTCTGCACATATTGTTAGCACTATAAAGATTAGATTAAGCCAAGTTTGTGTAAGATCGGTTAATAAATAAGGGTTTTATGACCAAATTTGGAAAAATCGGGTAATACATATATAAAGGGTGATTTGTTAAGAGCTTGATAACTTTAAAAAAAAAAAAAACGCATAAAATTTGCAAAATCTCATCGGTTCTTTATTTGAAACGTTAGATTGGTCCATGACATTTACTTTTTGAAGATAATTTCATTTAAATGTTGACCGCGGCTGCGTCTTAGGTGGTCCATTCGGAAAGTCCAATTTTGGGCAACTTTTTCGAGCATTTCGGCCGGAATAGCCCGAATTTCTTCGGAAATGTTGTCTTCCAAAGCTGGAATAGTTGCTGGCTTATTTCTGTAGACTTTAGACTTGACGTAGCCCCACAAAAAATAGTCTAAAGGCGTCAAATCGCATGATCTTGGTGGCCAACTTACCGGTCCATTTCTTGAGATGAATTGTTCTCCGAAGTTTTCCCTCAAAATGGCCATAGAATCGCGAGCTGTGTGGCATGTAGCGCCATCTTGTTGAAACCACATGTCAACCAAGTTCAGTTCTTCCATTTTTGGCAACAAAAAGTTTGTTAGCATCGAACGATAGCGATCGCCATTCACCGTAACGTTGCGTCCAACAGCATCTTTGAAAAAATACGGTCCAATGATTCCACCAGCGTACAAACCACACCAAACAGTGCATTTTTCGGGATGCATGGGCAGTTCTTGAACGGCTTCTGGTTGCTCTTCACTCCAAATGCGGCAATTTTGCTTATTTACGTAGCCATTCAACCAGAAATGAGCCTCATCGCTGAACAAAATTTGTCGATAAAAAAGCGGATTTTCTGCCACTGATTTTGGTAATAAAATTCAATGATTTGCAAGCGTTGCTCGTTAGTAAGTCTATTCATGATGAAATGTCAAAGCATACTGAGCATCTTTCTCTTTGACACCATGTCTGAAATCCCACGTGATCTGTCAAATACTAATGCATGAAAATCCTAACCTCAAAAGAATCACCCTTTATGAGAGCTATATCTAAATCTGAACCCATTTCGATAAAAATTTTGCAGACTTAAAGGGTGATGTAAAATTTTACTTTGTGCCAAATTTGACGATGATCGGTTAGTAAAAAAGTGCAACGTGACCCCATTTGTCGAAATCTTGCGATACATATACATGGGAGCTATATCTAAATTTGATCCGATTTCTTCCATATTCAATAGCGTTCGTCCTTGTGACCATAAAAACACCCTGTATCAAATTTCATCAAAATTAAAGTTAATAATTGCGACCGGAATCCTGTAAACAACAAATACATGGACAGACGGACGGGCGGACGGACACCAAGCGCTAGATCGACTTAGGAGGTGATTCTGAGTTGACCGGTATATATTTTATGGGGTCTAAAATCAATATTCCTGGTAGGCACATTTTTTGGCCGATCAAAGTTATTATACCCTGGCCACTATGTGGTTTAGGGTATAATAATTCAATCAAATTCTAGAATTGGCATTAAAGTTGAGTTTCTTAAGCTCTTGAAAGTCTAATCCAAATTTTTAAATCAATTAAACTTCATACTGTTCAAAATGAAAATGTCAGCGCCAAGTTGGTGCTTTTTTTGAAAAGGCACCAAAAAGGCAATTTGGTGCTTTGTAGAAATCAAAAAGTACTAATTTTGGTGCTAAAATTACCAAATTGGCATCACTGATATAATACGCGTTAGTTTTGTATGATTCGGCTTTGTAGCCACGTATCATTTTCAATGGTTTAACTTTGGTTTTTTTTTTTCACAAATTAATTGAGGAATTTAATATGGTTTTCGAGTTTGATCCTTCCGATGTAGTTATTGAGCGATTATAATGCAAGTGATACGTGTGTTTGGAAAATATATTTAACACTTTAAACAGGAACGTGAAAAATCTATGGAAGTTATTTTTACTGAGTTCACATACGAATAACAAAAAGAAAAAACGAAATACTACAATCACTTACAGGGTGATACCTTAATTACGAGCTTGTGAATGACTGTTGGTTCCTATACACAAGGTCAGAATAGATTGACTGATATAGGCTTGGAGACGTTTAGATTATGAGATGCAAACACGACGACGTTTACATCAACAAGATCAAACACAGGAAGAGGGCTATTCTCTAATACCACAACAGCAATCGACGAATATCAATTATTCCAATCCTCTGTTCGTTACAACGAACGGTGTTGGCACTCCCGCCACATCGCCTCTATTGAATTCCAATACACAACAGCAACAAAGTATCTACCAACAGCAGGCATCCACACTTATTGGAACAAGCCATAACCAAGTGCCTATAGAGGACGCGGACGACAATAAATATTCAAAAGCAGGCCGTCAGTGGAATCTTCGCTCGTTGTCCTCTCGTATACAGTCTACGTCCGGGCAAGCTTTGCGTAATTTTATCCAACAACCTTTGAGTGCTGCAGCCGCAGTAGTTACTGGTAGCTATCAGGAGGAAGTCACACCCAACGGAATAAGTGTCTACGAAAACAACAATTTTTCCGGAAAATCTCATCCCATCCAAGAAATTGAAGACGATTTAGAAGATCTTTTTGACAAAGAGAGCATTGTAGTCATGGCGGCCAGAGACCGAACGGGAGAGTTTAACAATGCGATTAGATCGCTGCAATCACGGAATATATCAAGGGCTGTAAATATACGAGATCCACGGAAAGCTAAACAAATACAGAGCTATTCGGAATTTATGATGGTAGCCAAAATGATAGGGAAGAATATTGCAAGTACATATGCCAAACTGGAAAAATTGACAATGTGTGAGTAAAATGTGGTCATTTCAAAAATAAGGATTAGGGAATATTAATTTGAAATTTCATTTGTTTTAGTGGCGAAAAAGAGAACACTGTTCGATGATAGACCTCAAGAAATCCAGGAATTGACATATATTATAAAAGGCGATTTGAGTGCATTGAACCAACATATCGCAAGGCTACAAGAAATTTCTAAAGATCAGCAACGTACAGTCCATGGAAAGCATTTGGTATCACATTCCTCTAATATGGTCTTGGCTTTACAATCGAAACTTGCCAGCATGAGTACCGATTTTAAACAAATCCTTGAAGTTCGAACCGAAAATCTAAAACATCAAAAAACACGTCGTGATCAATTTGGCCATTCTTCGGTGCCCATTAACACAGTGCCGCCAACAACGGCTAAGCAAGGTTCATTGCTATTAAGTGAGGAAAACATCGAAATTAGCATTGATATGTCATCGACCAGTGATACCTCTCCGTTGCTTGGTCCTCCGGCCCGAATACAATCCCAACAACAATTGGCAATCTATGACGAGTCCGATAATTATGTCCAACAAAGAGCGGAAACTATGCAAAATATAGAATCTACAATTGTGGAATTGGGTGGTATCTTCCAGCAATTAGCACATATGGTTAAAGAGCAAGAGGAAATCGTCGAACGTATCGATACCAATATACAAGACGCTGAAATAAATATCGAAGCGGCTCATGGTGAAATTCTTAAATATTTCCAATCCGTATCGAAAAATCGTTGGCTTATGATAAAAATATTTGGCGTGTTAATATTTTTCTTTATATTCTTTATTGTTTTTATGACATAGTAAACCAACCACACCATTATCATACATTATGGGTCAATTGTGTGTTATCTGAAAAGGATTGATGCTTTTGTCCATTATAGATAAACACCCTTCACCCTTAATAAAAAGTTATGCTATATATATTTTATATGTAAATGTAAATCTATGGTGGAAATGTCTTACGAAAAGTTTTAAACGAAATATGTGTAATTTAATTTAAAAATCCGATGTGTATATGAAATATAACATAAATAAAACAAATTTGTTAATATTTGAAAAAAAATCTTTTTTAGCCTTTTCGATGAAGGATCAATTAAGTTAGTTTAGGTGGCAGCCCGTGGCGAAATTTTTCTCGTCCACGATTGCAGCCCGATTCTTTGTTTTGCTTAGGGACAGTGGTCCTCCTTCTATAGCTGAGACTGAACGTCGTGTTAAGCAACCAGGGGTGATAAACCACCACGAAAATCTTTTTTTGGGTTTCAATTGAATCACAAAATCATTTTTAAAAGTTCTCAAATAGCAGAAATTAACTGGACTATGAAATTAAACACTATCGAAAGGTCAATTTTTTTAATTTGACTTTCTTGACTATCAAAATTTGGAAAAGCCGAAAATAGAAATCATACTATTCATGAGGAAGCTCTTTCCAGCGTTTGGGGAGTGTTGAGCCCAATTGTTTGTGTGGACTCATGAAAATGGATGAAATATGCTACATAATTTAACTCCGAAGTATAATCGACAGCCATCCAAGTGGCCTAATGAAGGGCGAAATGGCCGAAAAGGTCGAAAGGCATGTACCGTTTCAGTAGTCTGTGAAAACTGTGACAAAAGTATTGGTCTTGGAATTTTTTCCATAATCACCCTGATATTCCAATCTGGCGCCCACCTAGGTAAAGTTAGTTTAGGTATAACGGCAGCCTTTTATTTAGTCTCACTTTGACTATTCAGTCTATTGTGATATGCGATGAATTTCTCAATGGGTGCTGCCCAATTCTATGTTTAGTGGAACAAATCTACTTTATCAAAAATTTTTAAAAACAAACATTTTTTGAGTGTAGGAGAAGGGATTTTAAAGCGAAAATGTTAAGTAAAGAATGTGTCGGAAAAGCCTAGTTTTCGAGATATCGACACCTAAAAATTCTTATATCCCTTTATATTTTTGTTAATTCTAGCAGCATTTTTTCATGAAATGAATGAAATTGCGTTTTTTGCGTTTTTGGTAAAAATAGTACATTTTAGAGAGAAAATATTAAGTAAACATTTTGTCGGAAGAGCGTAGTTTTCGAGATACCGACCCTTGAAAAGTGCGTATAGGGGGGCCTCCTTCGGCCGGGGTTTGGGGCTAACGCGAACCCAAAGTGAACAGGAGGCAGGCCTTCGGCCGGGGTTTGGGACCTTCTCCTATAGACAGAATCCAAAGTGGGCTAACGCGAACCCAGGACCTATCCGGTTCCATGTTATTCTATATATATATATATATATATATATATATTAATTTTTGGGATGATTATGTGCGATGGATACTAAATCCAATATGCTTGATAATGAAAACTTTAGGGACCCGTAACTCCGAAAATAGGTCTTTCCGACAAAAAGTGGTATATTACATTTTGTGTTTAGAAAAATTGGACCAATCGGACCACTTGTACTAAAGTGAAGTTGGTTTTTTTAAAAAAGTGGAGTAGATTGAATAAAATTGAAGTAGCATACATTTTTGAAAACAAAACAATAGAATTCATTTTATTAAACCCACCACCATAGGATGGGGGTATATTAATTTTGTCATTCCGTTTGTAACACATCGAAATATTGCTCTAAGACCCCATAAAGTCGTGGTGAAATTCTGAGTCGATCTGAGCATGTCCGTCCGTCTGTTGAAATCACGCTAACTTTCGAACGAAAGAAGCTATCGACTTGAAACTTGGCACAATTAGTTGTTATTGATGTAGGTCGGATGGTATTGCAAATGGGCCATATCGGTCCACTTTTACGTATAGCCCCCATATAAACGAGAAGCAAATTTCATCCGATCCAGCTGAAATTTGGTACATGGTGTAAGTATATGGTCTCTAACAACTATGCAAAAATTGGTCCACATCGGTTAATAATTCAATGATTAAAACCGCTATGTTCATCGCAATTAAAGGAATAGGAAAAACAATTATGTAATATGGGGAAAAATTTTAAAATATGAAGCAGAACAAAAAGTGAAGCAGATTTTTGAAAGAAGGAGTGACGAAGTAAATTTTGTGAAAATGAAGCAAAATACTTCGATTGAAGTAGTAGCGGCAGCACTGGCTATAGGTTAGGTTAGGTTAGGTTAAAGTGGCAGCCCGATTAAGATTCAGGCTCACTTAGACTATTCAGTCCATTGTGATACCACATTAACTAAAAGTACCTATTACATATGGGCACTTCTAGTTTTAACCGCTGAACCTTCCTGATTATTTTTCTTTGTTGAACCAACCAGATTGTTCCAAAAACATTAGCAGACTGCTTAAGTTAACGTTTTCCAGATCCGCCAGTAATCTGAAGCTATATGCTCCTAAAAGTTGCTTGCGCTTTACACAAAATGCAGGACACTCACACAAGAGGTGTTTAATTGATTCTTTTTCCTCCGCATCATGACAGCTCATACAATAGTCATTATACTTCGCGCCAATAGTTTTTGCAAAATCGCCTATCAGGCAGCGACCCGTTATAGCAGATATCAGGAGTGATATCTGACGTCTCGAGAACATTAGCATATCTAGTGTGCGGTTTAAGTTGAAATGGGGCCATATTTGCTTGGTGTCGTTACAACCCTTGCAATTCTCCCATCGAACATTTGCCATCCTAACAGCCTTCTCACGCAGCATGAGCTTGCAGGTAGCTAGGGGCATACCAACAAATTCCAGTTCCCCTGGAATATGTAAGGTAGTCCCTAGCCTTGCCAACTCATCCGCTTCGCAGTTCCCCGGTATGTTCCTATGGCCAGGCACCCATATTAGGTGAATATTGTACTGCTCAGCCATCTCATTGAGAGATTTGCGGCAGTCGATGGCCGTTTTCGAGTTGAGGAACACAGAGTCCAAGGATTTTATTGCAGGTTGACTGTCTGAGTATATATTAATGCCAATATTTGTTGGAACATTACTTCTCAGCCACTTCGCCACCTCTCTTATTGCTAATATTTCTGCCTGAAAAACACTACAGTGATTAGGTAATCTTTTCGCTATTCGAATTTCAAGATCTTTAGAATATACTCCGAACCCCACTTGTCCATTCAATTTGGAGCCATCAGTATAGAAATCTATATATCCTTTATTCCCCGGGGTCTGTGTACACCACGCCTCACTGTTGGGAATTAGAGTTTCAAACTTTTTGTCGAAAAGTGGTTTTGCCAGGGTATAATCCACTACGTTAGGCACATCTGGCATTATTTTGAGGACCGAACTATGACCGTACATTTTTTCCGACCACAGCGATAGCTCGCGCAACCGCACAGCCGTTGTTGCAGCTGACTGTTTGGCCAAAATGTCTAAAGGCAATAGATGTAGCATGACATTAAGGGAGTCTGTTCCTGTCTTACTAAATGCGCCTGAGATACATAAGCTCGCCATACGCTGAACTTTATCTAAACAAGTCGGTTTCTGAAGTGCCGGCCACCAGACTACAACACCATATAGCATTATAGGTCTAACTACTGCAGTGTATAGCCAATGCACAATTTTTGGTTTTAGTCCCCACTTTTTCCCTATTGCCTTTTTGCACGAGTACAAAGCTACCGTGGCTTTTCTCGCCCTCTCTTCAATATTAAGCCTAAAATTCAGCTTCCTGTCCAAAATAACGCCAAGGTATTTTGCACACTCACCAAAGGGAATTTCAGTACCCCTAAGGAAATGGGCCTAACCGTGGGAGTTTTACGATCTTTGCAGTACATGACTAGTTCTGTCTTTGCTGGATTTACACCAAGACCATTATCTTTCGCCCATTTCTCAGTCATCCGGAGAGCTCTCTGTATAATATCTCTGATTGTGGATGGGAATTTTCCCCTGACTGCTAGCGCCACATCATCTGCGTATGCCACCACTTTTATCCTTTCTTTTTCTAGGGAAACCAGAAGGTTGTTTATAGCAACATTCCAAAGAAGAGGTGATAGAACTCCTCCTTGGGGAGTGCCTCTGTTCACATACCTTTGTATGTTTGCTTGCCCTAGTGTGGCTGAAATACGTCTCTTTATTAGAAGTTCGTCTAACAGCCTAAGTATACCTGGATCAACATTCAGAGTTGTCAGTCCATTTAATATCGAGCTCGGATGGACATTATTGAACGCCCCTTCGATGTCTAGAAACGCCACGATTGTGTATTCTTTGACAGATAGTGAGCTTTCAATAAAGCTGACTAGTTCATGCAATGCGGTCTCAGTAGACCTGCCCTTCGAGTATGCATGCTGTCGTTTCGAGAGCAAACTTGAATCCACGCTAGTTCTAAGATACATGTCTATCATCCTCTCCAGGGTCTTAAGTAGGAATGAGGATAAGCTGATTGGTCGGAAATCCTTCGCACTCGAGTGAGAGGCTTTTCCTGCTTTAGGTATGAAGACGACTTTTGTTTCCCTCCACTTTTCTGGAATATATGCTAAGTTTACACATCGTTTATATATCACCGTCAACCAGGGGATAACTCTTTCAGCCACTGCCTGTAACTCCGCCGGAGTAATTCCATCAGGTCCGGGGGATTTGAATGGTCCAAAGCTATTTAAAGCCCATTTTATTCTAGATTCCGACACAATTTCCTCGATAGGAAATGATCGCTGAGCCTCTGTTACACCGCCGGAACATGGTTCAACCGTCTGATTTCCAGGGAAGTGTGTGTCCAAAAGTACCTCCAACGTCTCCTCACTGGACGTTGTCCAATTTCCCTCCGATGTTTTAATGAAACCCGGAGCGGTGTTAGTGGATGCTAGTACCTTCCGTAGTCTGGAAGCCTCTGACGTATTCTCAATACTGCTACAGTAATCATCCCAAGAGTTTTGTTGAGACCTTCTCAGTTCTCGTTTATATTCTCTCAGATTCATCTTGTAAGTGTCCCAATCCTCCGGAGCTCTTGTGGACTTTGCTTTGTTAAAGAGCTTCCTGCAGGATTTCCTCATATTACTTAACTCCGTAGTCCACCATGGCGGCCGATTTTTTCCCCTTGGCTTTCCTCTAGGGCAAGCAGCTTTCAGTGAAATGTTGAAGGCCTTAGTAATCCGCTCCACTGCGTGTTCGATATCTTGCACAGTGCCCATATTTGTCTCCGGCATTTCCGGTATCATCGAATTGAACGATTCCCTATACCTATTCCAATCAGCTTTCCTAACATTTGGCGGAAATATGGTCTTTGAAGTACGAACAGCCAATCTGAAACTGATGTAGCGATGATCTGAGAAGCTATGTTCCCTCAAAACTTGCCACTCAGATATCTTATCATTCAGTTCCGGAGAGGTCAACGTTACGTCCAAAACCTCTTGTCTGTTCCTGGTGACGAAGGTTGGTGCATCTCCCTTATTGCAAACTACCAGGTTAGTACGCAAAATAAACTCTATTAGCGACTCTCCCCTTGCATTAGTATCACTACTTCCCCAAATACTATGATGTGCATTTGCATCGCATCCCATAATGAGTTTTGTCTTTGTTTTTAGTGACTCCTCAACTAAGGTCTTAACGGCACAGGGTGGCATCTCCCTATCATGTCCCATGTAGACCGAAGATACCCAATATTTGCATGTGGATATCTCTAGACTGGCTACGACAGTGTCTGCATTGCTCAATGAAGGAAGCAGAAACAAGTTTAGTTCGTTTTTAGCAATTATACATGCTCGATTTATATCGGTACCGGTATTATGCAAAAGTTTGAAACCCGGAGTGCTTAATTCACAGATCTTGTCCTTATATATGTGTGGTTCTTGAATAAGAACTATATCTATGTCTCCTTTCATCAGGAGAACTTTTAAGGCAGCACAAGCGGCCTTACAATGGTGAAGATTTATCTGGAGGAACCGTAGAACCATCCAAATTTTCAACCACCGTCACATCAGCCGCTTCAATTGAGTCATCAAGGGCTTCCTCTTCACAGATCTCGGTGACTCTCGCAACAATCCGCGGTTCAGTTTTGGTGAGGCTTGAGCCTGTAGAAACTTCCCGCATATGATTTTCGCCATAGTCTGCAGGTTTTATGTCTCCTTCGGCTTCGCTAGGAGATTTTTCCACTGCTGACTCTACCGGAGGCTTGTCCGTTTCGGAATCCTTTGGCTGATCGCTTTTGTATACCTTCATATGGATATCATGAAAGCCATAACTTACGCGTCCTTGGGTCTGGGCTAGATGTGGCAGCGACTCTATGTTTAATATAAACACCGCATGTCGTCTTGGTCCATCCACCTCATCCAAACGACCAACCTTCCAATCGGCGGTTGGAAGATCTGGGTTACATTCTTTTAGTCTCTCTAGTATTGACTCAGGATCAGGAGGGTTTGCCGGTATCCATGCATGTGCTCTAGGTTTAGCCGGTATGTCTTTTTTATCGACTAACTCCAAAGCGGCTCCTTCCCAAACTTCACCAATTAGCATCAATGCAGCTTTAAAGCAATCCATAGACCTCTGGTCTGCAAAAGCTATTAACTTATATCGTCCTTGATACCATCCAGCATCTTGCCGTCGAGGACTTGGTCCGGGAAACTTTTTTCGCACCTCTGAGTAGACACCAGACATCGCGTTCTCAATTTCCCCCCATTTTTGCCTTGGAATCATACCGTCCAATGCTCCTTTATTAATAATAGCCATCACAAGGCTGTCTTTTGCAACTGAGGCAAACGATCTTTGATCCCGTTTAGAGGATGGCAGCTCATCCGGTGATCGTTCCCTTTTTCCAGCTTCAAGAATTCCTTGAGCCCATTTTAAGGAATCGCTTTGCTTAGCCGACAACGTGCTTGGGTCGACTGATCCTAATTTCTTTAGGATAAACAAAGCATTTCTTCGTACCTTGAATCTCTTTCGAGAGGGATTGCCTCCTTTTGATGTCGTCACCTTAGAAAAGGTTCGACTTGCCAAAGTGTCACCGCCAGTCGACCCGTCTACAGGTCGACTAATTGGGCCTAGGGTTGCCAGATGATGGTTGCCGAAATCCGGGACATTGCGCCGTACATTCCGGGATTTGTCGGGACAAGCAAAAACAGTCATATTTTTCGATTTTAGTTCCCCATATTTTATAACTTGGTAAATTTGCATAAACGCCATGGCGTAGTCGTAATTATCAACAAGCTTTGAAATTCCTAAATATATTGGAGCCTCTGAAACTTTCTCCCAAGATGGCTGCGACGATTTTATATAAAACGTAAATAATTTTGGGAATATTTTTTTAAACGGAAACCTAAACTCATATTTACTGGCATATTACTTTCGGGTTTGACAAACAAACTTAAGCTCTGAGGTGACAATCGCTGCTTCTTTTGTAGTGGCTTTCGACTGGACTGGGAATTTGGATATCGGCATGGACATGGTTTTAGGTATATTTCGTATCCGAATTGGGGATTGTTATAGTGTCACTAAAGGGTCTATGGTAATCACAGGATAAAATCGAACTTTGAAATGATGGCAGGAAGCACAAACTTGATTTATAATTTGTTAAAATGCATTTTGCAGAAAAACGTGAATTGGATATTTGCGTATATTTTTTTTTTTACATTTACTACTCAAGTGACAGCTGATGATTCGCAAGACAGTGATTTGATTTTTTTCTCAAAGTGGTGAGATTAAATGAAATGGTACAAAATCGGACAAACAAATGTACATTTAAAATGTATGAAAATCCAAAACCAAAAATATTTTTGAAAGCGATTTAATTTTAAATCGTTTTCATTTTTAAGAAATGTAATAAAAAAAAACATATGCCTTGAGTAATTGAAATTCCGGGATATTTGGTAAATTTTGTGAAAGATCCGGGACACTTCCTAGAGACGAAATTCCGGGACAATCCAGGCGAATCCAGGCCATCTGGCAAGCCTAATTGGGCCTGACTCTTGGTCGATGCCCAAATTTATAACTTCAGTCGTTACCCGTCCACTGGGCCCTGAAGTTAGCAACCCAGTGGATGGCTTTGAATTTCGCTGCATGGTGGTTTATTATTTCCACCACACGTGAAATTCGTAATAAGTACTTATTACGATGAAATACTCCGCTATTAAAAAAACACGTCCGTTCAGTTCGACGGTTGAAGAACAATTGGCTATAGTTGATTCTGAACCTACAGATTTAGTATGCCACTAATATTGAGTCCATTATTAAAAAAAGAGGAAATCGCTCAATTAGTGTGGTAATAAATCCAAATTTCCGAAAATAGATCAATAGATTTAAGTAAGAGCTGCATATAAGTCTAAATATATCAGCTAATACATGTACATTTGAAATTTGACCAATATTGGTTAATAAATAAGAGTATTATGGCCAAATTTGGGAAAATCGATCGATGCATATATATGGGAGCTATATCTAAATCTGAACGGATTTTGATGATATTTTCCAGATTTGGTTGATACCACAGAAGGTTACCTTGTGCTAAATTAGAGTAAGATTGGGCACTAAATAAGACTATTATGGTCAGAAATAAAGTTATAAGGAGTACATTTCTCAAAAACGGATCCTAAAAATAAAATAAATAAAAAATATAAATATAAATAAAATCGGATCATAGACCTTATAATACATAGATGGGCCATGGGTGTCAAACTATGTTTGACAGTTCCGAAGATTAAGAATAAACGAGAAAAATAAGAGCACGCTTACAATCTCTTTCGTTTTCCTTTTTGTAGTTTGCCAATTTTACACAAAATTAGACCGTTTATGATGCACCAGCGGATTTATAAATAAATTAATATATTAAAAGTTCATATTTGAACAAAAAATTGTGACCAAAACCGCGAAAATACGAAATTTAATTTTGAGCAGCATTGCTCTTTACGAACAACACAAAAGCAAATGCACGAAAATTAATGTTTAGGACTGACTCTTTACGAAAAAATCAAAACGAAATGTCCGAAAATTAATTTTTGGTACTGACACATTTTTTTTAAAGAGACACATGGCTTATCTATATAACATCTATTGTCTATGGGTCGGATGGTATTGCAAATGGACCATATCGGTCCACTTTTACGTATAGCCCCCATATAAACGGACCCTCAAATTTGGCTTGCGGGGACTCTAAGAGAAGCCAATTTCATCCGATCCAGCTGAAATTTGGTACATGGTTTCAGCATATGATCTCTAATAACCATGCAAACATTGATCCACATCGGTCCATAATTATATATAGCTCCCATATAAACTGATCCCCCGATTTGGCTTGCGGAGCCTCTAAGAGAACCAAATTTCATCCGATCCGGCTGAAATTTGGTACATGGTGTAAGTATATGGTCTCTAACAACTATGCAAAAATTGGTCCATATCGGTTAATAATTCAATGATTAAAACCGCTATGTTCATCGTAATTAAAGGAATAGGACAAACAATTAGGTAATATGGGGAAAAATTTAAAAATTTGAAGCAGAACAAAAAGTGAAGCAGATTTTTGGAAGAAGGAGTGACGAAGTAAATTTTGTGAAAATGAAGCAAAATACTTCGATTGAAGTAGTAGAGGCAGCACTGGTTGGCACATACCCCAGTAACTTACAAATTTTCTGGCAACTCTATTCCGATTGTTGTTCTAGTCAATTCCAGCTGATATGATATAAAAACCCATGTTACTAATCTTTGTTGTATTGAAAACTTCGTTCGAACCTTGTGCTTTACTTTTCTTTTGTAATTCCTTACTTAAAAGCATCCAAAATGATGCCCGAACCAGAAAATTGTCCGGGAACACAAAGTGCCAACGCTGGATTGGGAAGTGCTTGTCAGGGGTGTCCAAATCAACAGATATGCAGCGACCCAAACAAAAAACTTGAAGATCCCGGCAAAGCTCTAGTGGCCGAAGCCATGAAAGATGTTCGCAACAAATTACTTATATTGTCCGGCAAAGGAGGAGTGGGAAAGAGCACGGTTACTATGTTGATATCGCGATATTTGGCAAGAAATTACAATGAGAAAAATTTCGGTGTGTTGGACATAGACATTTGTGGTCCCTCACAACCCCGTCTATTGGGTGTCGAAGGAGAAAACGTGCATCAATCTGGATCTGGATGGTCACCTGTAGGTGTGGATGACAACATATGTTTAATGTCAATAGGATTTCTACTAGGCTCCCCGGATGATGCCATTATATGGCGTGGTCCAAAAAAGAATGGAATGATTCGACAATTTTTAAGTGAAGTCGATTGGGGCAATTTGGATTTATTGATTTTGGATACACCACCTGGCACATCGGATGAACATCTTTCCGTGGTTTCCTATTTACGAAACGACCAAGATCCAAATAGCCTAAAAGCTATTATTGTTACAACACCACAAGAAATTTCGTTATTGGATGTCCGAAAGGAAATCAATTTTTGCAAAAAACAGCGTATTGAAATTTTGGGTGTAGTAGAGAACATGAGCATATTCCGCTGTGGACATTGCGGTAATACTTCGGAAATATTCCCTGCGAAAACTGGAGGTGCTCGGGCTATGTGTGAAGAGATGCAAGTGCCTTTTTTGGGATCACTTCCTTTAGATCCAGAACTAACTAAAGCTTGTGATAAGGGTGAAGACATAACAACTCTTAGAAACGCAACAACCGAAGCCTTGGAAGAAATATGTAAAAATATTGCCAAGATATTGTAAAAAATACCTTTTTTTATAATTATTCCGACAAAAGTGTTTATGTAAATAAATTTTCAGAAAAAATCATTTCTTTAAGAATTTTTTCGAAAGAAATTTTTCTAAAAGAACACTTTCGTTTCTATAGGAAATTAATTATCAGATGTATTTTTTTAGGAAATTTTCCAAAATTTTCAATTATATAGGAAATTTCAAAAAAATGTTCATCACTATACGGAATTTTCAAAAATTTACACCTCTAAAGGAATTTTTCAAAAATTGTCTTTTCTATAGGAAGCTTTCAAAATTTTAACTCCTTTGGATATTTTCGAATTGTTTAATTTTTATTTTATCTCTATAGGTAATATTAGAAAATTTTTATTTCTACAGATAATTTTCACATTTTTCATTTCTATGGGAAATTTTTATCTAACAAAAATTTTCAGTTCTATAAGAAATTTACATTTTTTTCGAAAATATTTTAAAAACTGTAATTTCTATGGCGAAATTTTCATCTAAGGGAAATTGTCGAAAGTATAGAAAAATTTTATCTCTGTAGCAAATTTTCGAAATTTTTCATCTCCATAGACAATTTTCGAAAAATGTTTCATTACAATACGTAATTTTCGTACATGTTTATTTTTGTACAAAAATTACGAAAATTTTTTTATTTCTTTAGGATTTTTTTTTTGAAAATTTTCATTTCTATTGGAAAATTTTCAAAATTTTCCATTTCTTTTGACTTTTCTATTTTTTTTTTATTTCTATAGGAAATTTTCGAAAATTTTTACTTCTATAGATAATTTTCAACATTTTTCATTTGTATAGGAGATGCTCATCTCTATAAATAATTTTCGATAATATTCATCTCCATAAGTAATTTTCGCAAATTGTCATTTCTAGAAGAAATTTTCGTAAATTTTTTTAACTTAAAGCAAATAAGTATTGGAACTTCGATTTTTTTTTTATTTCTACTGGAAATTGTTAAAAAACTTTCATTTATGTGGCAACTTTCGACATTTTTTTCAATATGAAATTTGCGAAAATGTTAATTTCTATATACGAAATTTTTTTCTCTATGGGAAATTTTCGGAAATGTTCTTTTCTATTGGTAATATTCAAAAATTGTCATTTCTAGAGGAAATTTTCGAAAATTTCCATCTTTTACATCAAAATGATCTCTGTAGCAATGTAACATCGAACATTTTTCGTTTTAAAATTTTTTTTTTAACATTTTTATTTCTATAGGACAATTTCGAAAATGTTCAATCTTTATAGTAAATGTTTTCTCTATAGGAAATTTTCGAAATTGTTTCATTTCTACAGGAAATTTTTGAACATATTTTTTCATTTCTATTGGAAATGTTCGAAAATTTTTATTTCTATAGGATATTTTTGAAAATTTTCAATTCTATAGAAAATTTCGTTTTTTTTATTTAGAGAAGACAATTTCGAAAATGTTCATGATGATGAGGTAATTTGCGAAAAATTTCATCTCAATAGCATTAACATTTCATCTCTATAGCAAAATTTCGAAAAGTGTCATCTCTATTTCCATTTTTACAGGAAATTGCTGAAAATTTTACATTTATATTCACAATTTTCGAAAATGTTCTATAGAAAAATTTCGAACATTTTTATTTCTATAAGAAAACTTCGAAAATGTTCAGCCAATGGAAATTTTCAAAAATGTTAATTTCTTTTAGAAATTTTCGATTTTTTTAAGGAAATTTCGAAAATGTTTATCTCTATAGGCAATATTCGAAAATTTTTATTTCTATAGATATGTTAATTTCTAGAGGAAATTTTCGAAAATTTGCATCACTAGAAAATTTTTGTAAGGAACGAAAATTTTCCATTTTTACAGGAAATTTTTATTTCTATAGGACATTATAGAAAACTTTCATCTCTACACAAAAAAAATCTGATTCAAAAATTAATTGATCAAATTAAGTTTTTAATTGAAATGTCTTCAATCACGGAAATGATAGTATCAATTAAAAAATTAATTGAAAGTCAATTAACAAATTAATTGATACTATAAATAAAAATAAATAAAAATTTTTGTGATCGATTTTTCTTTCAATTAAAAATGTTTGTTTCAATTAAGCTCAACTACGACTTTAACTTGAAAAATGTTCGTGAAATTTTGTTCTGTGTATGGGAAATTTTCAAAAATTTTTATTTCTATATGACATTTTCGAAAATTTTCAGAAATTTTAAAAATTTTCATTTCTATAGAAAAGTTTGAAAATTTTTATTACTGTAAGAATTTTTGAAAACTATGGGTTAATTTTTCAAAAAATTATCTCTATAAGAAATTGTTCGAATTTTTTGAAAATTTAAATGTCGGCAGGAAATTTTTGGAAAATTTTGAATTCTCAAATTTTCATTTCTATAGCAAATATTTGATATAGCAAATATTTTAAAATATTTATTTGTCAAATTTTCAAATATTTTCATCTTCTATAAGAAAATTTTGTGATGGGATTCAATAAAATTCCTCATATAATAATGCCAAGGTTTTATTACATATAAGTGACATTTTTATTTTACTGATCAGATGTGTAAGATTTCTAAAACTAGTGATACAAAAAATGATGTTATGGGTGGAAAAATGTAAAAGAAACGAATGGCAAATACTAACTAGCAAAGAAAAACAAAACACATAAATCCCGTTCCACGGGACGACAAAACAGTTAATAAGAATGTATCAGTTACTAGTGGTTGTTGTTGGTGGGGATGTGATTGTGCTTCGCTTATTTGATGATGAGAGTACTTGACTTTGGGTTATATTGAGTTGTGTTTCGGTCAATGCGGTGCTTTCAATTTGGGGTAGAAATGTTAAATTTTGAGTGGTGGATAAAGTTGAACGCGTTGTGGATAATAATGAAAGTTTAGATGACGGTTGATAGTTTTCATCTTGATTATTTTCATTAGCATCTGTATGTTGTATTCCCAAGGGCGGGGCGGGCTGTTGTTCGTCTATTGTATCATCCAGACTGACAGATTTTCCTGCTAATACTGTGGTTATTGCGTCCTGCTCCATTGGTTGCTGCTCCGTCAAAGTCTGCACCGTAGTGGTACTGTCCATCAAAGAGTTATTTGCCGTAGAGGGTATTATATGAGCTGGTTGGGAATGCAAATGCTGGGTTTGTGTTTGCGTGTGTATTGAATCGGGCATTTGTGGTGGTTCATTTTGTATACACACCGAGTCGGTACAATCTTTAACTTTGTAAATACCAACTAAGTAATCGGCAAGTTCAAACATGTTAGATCTTAGGGAGATAATAATAAATTGGGCATTTTTTGTTCGCTCCTTAATGTAGTGAGCAACAATGGATATATTTTTAAAATCTAAGGCAGCATCGATTTCATCCATAAAATATAATGGAGAAGGCTTGTAATAATGCAGCGCGAAAACCAAAGCCAAGGAGGATAGAGTTTTCTCACCGCCCGACAAGTTGGATATATTCTTCCAAGTTTTCTTGGGTGGCCGTACACTAAAGGATACACCTTCTGTGAAGGGATCCATGGAATCTACCAATTCTAATTCGGCATCACCACCTTGTGTTATCATCTGGTACATTTCCTTGAGCTTACGTGTTATTATATGAAAACCTTGCATAAATTCATTGTAGCGTTTTTTACGCACATCATCATATAACTGACGCATTTCATTACGTTTGCAGGTGATGTCTTCCAATACTTTTACTCTTTCCAAGTACACATCACTTTTTTCCATATACTCTTGGATACATGAGAGGTTGGGTTTCTTTTTCAACAGTTCCTCTTGGACGCTCTCTTTGTATTGGATGTCTTGTAGAGTATGAGTTGCCAATTCTTCTTCGGTATATTTTTTTAGAGGGGCCAGTGGTTCTGTATCGCCTGGTATTTCATTTAGACGCAATGGTTTCAATTGATCACGCCAATGGGGTATTTGAGATTTCACTTCGGACATTTTGGCTGCTACGGTCTGTAATTTTTGTTCGATTTCCACACGTTTTAGTTTCAAATCACTTTCCTTTTTCTGTATAGCTAATATTTCCTTATGAACACCCGACGATTCGGATTTGGCCTTATCGATTGCTTCTTTAGCTTCCTCAAGTTCTTTTTGAAGTGCAACAATTTCTTCATCGTAACCTTGACGTTTTTCCGAAAGCTGTTTTAACTCCTCCTGGGCTTTTTCAATTTCAGCGTTCAGACGTTCAATTTGATCTTCCAATTTTTTGACATTACGAGCAACATTGGTAACCTCAACCTTAAGTTTCGAGACATTAGCTTTCAGTTTTTTAATTTGATTTTCTAAACTTGTGATTTTGGATTGAACGGTTTTTATTGTGTCTCCATGTATACTGTCTATTTTCTTTTTAATTTCGGTGATTTTTTTCTCAATCTTTCCAGCCTCTTCTTCAGCCTGTTTCAAAGTCTCCGTTTTCTTGACAATCAATTCTTCAACAGTTTCCACTTTGGCCGAATCTGTTAATGTTTGGTCCATACGTTTCTTTTGAGCTTCCAATTGTTTGAATATACGTGGCAATTGTTCCTCCAAACTTTTAATGGAAATCATTAATTTTTGCACTTCAGCTTCGGTGCGCTGATGTGTAATGTTTAGCTGTTGAATATCTCTTTCTAAACGGCCCTGTTCCTCCTGATTATAGTTAATTTGTGATTGATATTCTTCGCATTTCACTTGCATTTCTTCCAATGCCTGTTGTGAGATGCCTGAATTATCCAAAGATTGTCGAGTATTTGTACGAACTTTTGTACCCATTTTACCACGAATCTGTGTCCGTCCACCGCCCGACATTGTACCAGAAGTTTCGATAAGATCACCATTTAAAGTGACCACACGAAAACGTTTTGCCCCGTAGGCAATACGTGTACCCTGTTCCAAGTCTGTGGACACTAAGGTGTTACGAAGAGCAAAATAGAATGCTGGTAAAACACGTTCGTCGTCAACGCGTACCAAATCATAAAGTCTAGCTGCATTCTCTGGCCTGAAAAGAGCAAATGGAAAATTATCATCCTAAAAAATTTTGTTTTAATCACCACCACCTACGTTTTTATTGGTCCTGATTGGTTTTGTAAATAGGACACCTTTTCCAAGGCAATGAACGATGCTCTTCCTACATCGTAACGCTTTAGATATTCAATGCAAGTTTGGGCGGTATTTACAGTATCGACGAGTATATTATCTAAACGACCACATGCCGTAGAAATAGCAACATCATATTTCGAATCAATTGCTCCCAAATCACCTAGACGTCCCAATATTCCGGGAATTTTTCCTTCAGCTTTCTGACGCATTAGAAAGTCCAGTACTTTATTATTGGAACGCATAGCTTGAATACTAACCGTTTTTTCATTGATCTAAAATATAAAAATTAATACTATTTTTTAAAATATTTAAATTTTAAAATATAATCTATTGCTTACCTCTGACTTTATCATTTGTATTTTTTGCCTCAACTGTTGTTCATCTTGTTGTAGTTTTTGTAAGGTTTGTGTTTTCTCATGTATTTCTTTTTTGAGTAGTGGCAAACGTCCCTTTAGTTCACCAGTTTTTTCCTTTTTATCCTTTAAATCTTGTTCTGACTCCTCATATGAAGCCTTTAAAGTTTCATATTTACGGGTTTCAGCTGTCTCATCACTTTTTAAAATTTTCAATTCAGATTGGGATAAAGCTAAATCTGCTTTGGCTTCGTCAACATTCAATTTTAGGTCCATCAATTCTGTTTCTAGTTTCTCACGTTTTTCGATCAATGGTTTCGTTTGTTCCTCCAAAACCGTATAGTTACGTTGTAGTTCTTCTTCTTGTTCGGTTTTCTGTTTCATCAAACGTTCAAGCTTCTTTTCGCATTCTTCAATTTCCTTCTCATTCTTTTCGGGAACTTTACGAAGATCCTCAAGTTCTGATTCGTTTTTGGTAACTTGTGTTTTATTTGTATGACGTCTCTTATTCATAACGGTCATGGTTTCTTGAGTTTCAGCAAAATTGCCTTTGGCTTTCTCTAGTTTCTTTTCAATTTCTTCTTTTTTCTTGCGTAAATTCTCGTGATTTCTAAATTAAAATTGGAAATTATATGAATACAATATTCCAAAGTTTGTAAAGTTGTAAATTTGTAAAAAATTAAGGTTTTATAATTTTCTGAAAATAGGAATTCGCCAAAAACTATCTCTTGTCAATGCCAGAGAGTCGAATTTTAACGAATCAATATGATTTTTTTAAAAAAATTTGGTTTTGCAAATGCAATTAGAGAAGAGCGAATCCATAAAGTTGAAGAGCGAATCCATATACGTGCCTGGGACCACAAACCCCAAAGTTCTTAGAAGGAACAACTTTTAACATTGGCCCAAATATACTAATCATCGTGTAACACCGTAATTAGTTAGGATGAAGTCATATCTCAATTAATCGACTTTTAGATTTTTTTTTAAACTACTTTCCCTTAATAAAAATCAATTTTTTCAATGGACCAAAATCGACTAATCGATTTTTGATATTGGCCAAATTAACCTAATCTTGGAAATTATTTGTTGACAATATTTGTATACAAAGATAGCCATAAATGGCCAAACTTCCCAACTACACATGCATATTTTTATTTTAACTGAGTCTCATGCGTGTTATGTATTTCAGCAGCATTAATTTGAATTTGGCGAAATTACCAATTTTTTAAACTTAGTATTAAAAAAATTCCGATTCATCGAAGTTAACCCAACTGGCATTGATTTTTACGAATTTTTTAGATATTTTTACTTTCTTACAAAAAGCCGATAGGTCAACTGTATCAGCAATTGCCGATTCCTCGATGTTTGTCGACATTGAGAGTTAATTGGTCAATTGGGAATGATTTTGGGAGCTTACAATTCTTCTATCTTCTTACAAAAACTTGAGTTTAACGATTTATTTTGCAAATAAAAAAATATTACACTTACTGCATTTCCTTTTTGACAATCTCTTCTTTTTCTTCCCTCTCCTTGCGTAACGTCTCCACTTGGCCATCGTGTTCTTTGAGCTCATTGCTAACCTCCTCATGGTGTTTTGTATATTCTTCCAATTTTTTATTTTTTTCGCTCAAATATTTTTGAATTCGCAAATTTTTTGTGCGAGTATTTTCATTTTCTTGTCGTAAATATTCTACAGCTTCATTATAGGGTTGTTCCAAATCTTTCATTTCCCGTTCGGCCAATTTACAACGGTTATGCTTTTCCGTACGTTCCTCTGTTAATTGCTCAACACGTTCATTGATTTTTACCAAGGGTTCCTTATAGCGTGTGGTACCCACAATGTCTTCCAAGTATTCCAACATGCCACATTCACCTTCTGTCAAACCTTTGGGTTTCATCATAGATATCGATTCAACTTCGCCCTAGTTAATTTAAACGGAACAATTTATCGTTATGGTATTTTAAAATGATTTAAAATCCATATGACCTACCTGGAGAATTAGAAAGCGATTGTGATCTAAATCGACATGATGTTTTTTCAGAAGTTTTGCCACCTCTTTGAATTGTTTTCGTTTGCCATTGATTGTGTAAAATGATGAATTATCCCTATAAGCGGTTCTTTCCACAATAATTTCACTATCGGGAATTTCCTCACACGTTCCATCGTCTTTGTCAATAATTTGCCGAAAATGTACAGCCACTGAACACATATTGATATTTGGGTAACGAGCAGAATTATGCAAAAGTGTTGAGATTTTCTTGCAACGGATTTTATTGGCGCGATAACCAAATACAAACAACATAGAGTCAATAACATTACTCTTGCCACTGCCATTAGGGCCAATGATAGCTGTGAAACACTGAAATTAATGACGACTTTTAGAAAATATCACATATATCTCAAAACAATTCCATGACTTACATGATGAAAGGGCCCCAAAACTACCTTGCCTGCATAGCTTTTAAAATTAAAATTTTCAATTTTCTTTATTATCAAACGGGGTCCCTTGCTCTCTGTTGAACAATATGGAGGTATTGGTGGTGGTATATAAATGTCTCCGATGCGAGTTCCACCCTCTTCATCATCGGAAATGTTAGCATCATCCAAAGCGTCACCAGCCATTGGTTGTTCCGTCATTTCAATATCATTTTGAGAAGGTGGTGTTTGAGGAAGTTGTTTTGAAGTAGCCGCGCTACTTGTCGATTGGCGGGGATTGCTCGTACTCTTTCTGTGGGTTCCTTCATCTACTCCACTTTTTCTTCCCACTGCCACTTTGCGCCTCGTTGTCATTGCAATAGTTTTTTATTTCTTTTATGTATCGTTGAAGCTATTCACAGTATTTTTTTTTGCATCAGTATTTTGTTTAATTATAGCGTTTTCCTACCACTCCGATTCACAATTCCTTTAGTTTGCTTCAACTATGCGGCAGCAACAAAAAATACATGGCTTGTGTTTGCTGGAGCGATTTTAAATTTGGTAGCACAATTAAAGTTTCTCATTTTCAAAAATAACAACAACAGTGCTGACAACATGTACAAGCTAAATGCAAGCACTATACAGGGATGTAAGTTTCGTGCCTACAAGTGGGTAGCATGTTCGAGTTTCGAACCGAAATTAATCAATTTATTTAAAAGCAAGAAATTATAAATATTGTTGTTTATTAAAGAACTAAAATAAAACTTTTACTCGCAGAATATATATTTAATATTCAGGTAAAAGACTTTGTACAAAATGCAATGAAAATGTTCTATTTGGATCAGGAAGTGAGGTAAAATTTAGTTCAGACGCAATGAAATTTGGAGTTTTCATGGCACAGAAGTCATCTTAAAAAGAAAAAAAAAAAAAATCTGAGAAAAAGCGTAAAAAATTAAATTTTCCATAAAAAAATTAATCGATTAACTTTTCAAATATTTGGAAATTTCCATAATTTTATTTGCCTTTTTTGTACATAGTAAAAATTGGTAAATAAAAATTTATAAAACAAATAATTTCCACTTTTTGTAAAGTCAAAATTAAGACCATCTCTACAAAACCATTTTTGGATGGATATTAAAAATAATGACTTAAGGAGAGTACTACATATTTGGAAATTTCCATTATTTTATTTGTCCTTACTGTTTTGTACATAGTAAAATTTGGTAAATAAAAATTTATAAACAAATAATATTTAAATATCACTACTTCTTGTAAAGTCAAAATTTAGTCCATCTCTAGAAAACCATTTTTGATGTACATTAAAAATAATGACTTAAGGTGAATACCAGAGAACGGCTGCGATCTACCGCAACCGACCAGTGTATTTAGTAAACTTCAATATTTGCAATCTTAATGTGAGTACTATGTTTGGTTTTTCCACCAAAACACTGAATTAAATGTACAAAAATATATATGAAGACGATTACATTTTTATCACGTCTTGTGAAAATATGGATGGAAAAGTCCCAAGGCATAGATTGCGAAACATTTTATATTTCTAAATTGTTTCAAATAAGTAACCGTGAAAACAAGTTAGTTTTCAAGTTGAAAACTGAACATAGTACCTACCTTTATGGAGACTTCCATTTTTTTTTTGCTGGGAATATTTTTGAATACTCGCTTGAGACGTGTCTATTATAACCAAGCTTCCATTGGTACCAGCTATTTAACCAAAATCACAAAAGCAAGTATGAGGAAAGCGATTCATCTTATTATTGGAATTTGGATTTCGGATCCCTCACAACATTATGGATGAACAATAAATTTTGAATGACAATATTATTTGGGCCAAAAAAAGATAATTTGGGAAAAAGGAGTGTAACACTAGGGCAAGACATTTTCTTAAAAACGAAATCGCTATTAATGTTAGGTATAATGCCTGTATGTTGTTACAGAGTCCATTGTGAAACTACAGATGGTTGATCAATTCTTTGTTAAGTTAAGCTTGCCACACTACATGTAAAACAACTTAGAAAAGCTTAAAATACTCAAAAATGTTGTCAGTATTAAAGAGTGGAGATAGTCGTCTCCAACTTAGAGGTACTTCACAAATTGTCTATAGAAAAAAATTGACAAAATTAAAATGTTAAAAAATTTTCCTGCAGAAATAAAATTTAGACAAATATCCTATAGAAATAAAATTTTGACAACATTTGCTATAGAAACAATATTTTGACAAAATTTTCTATAGATAAAAAATTTTGCCAAAATTTTCTATAGAAAAAAAATTTACATTTTTAGGGGAAAAATTGACAAAATATTGTATAGAAATAAAGTTTTGAAAACAAAAATTGTACAGAAATAAAATTGAAAAAAAAAATGTACAGAAATGAAATACTGAACAAAATTGTACAGAAATAACGTTTCGAAAAAATTTTTATAGAAATAAAATTTTGATAATATTTTCTATAAACATTTCTTATAGAAATTAAATTTTGACAAATTTTTCTATAGAAAAAACAAATGCCAAAATTTTCTATAGAAAAAAATTGACATTTTTTATAGAAAAAAATAGACATTTTCTATGGAAAAAATTGGACAAAATTTTCTATATAAAAAAATTTACATTTTCTGTAGAAAAAAATTTACATTTTCTATAGAAAAAAAATTGACAAAGTTTTCTAAAGGGTGATTTGTTAAGAGCTTGATAACTTTTTTTTAAAAAAAAACGCATAAAATTTGCAAAATCTCATCGGTTCTTTATTTGAAACGTTAGATTGGTCCATGACATTTACTTTTTGAAGATAATTTCATTTAAATGTTGACCGCGGCTGCGTCTTAGGTGGTCCATTCGGAAAGTCCAATTTTGGGCAACTTTTTCGAGCATTTCGGCCGGAATAGCCCGAATTTCTTCGGAAACGTTGTCTTCCAAAGCTGGAATAGTTGCTGGCTTATTTCTGTAGACTTTAGACTTGACGTAGCCCCACAAAAAATAGTCTAAAGGCGTCAAATCGCATGATCTTGGTGGCCAACTTACCGGTCCATTTCTTGAGATGAATTGTTCTCCGAAGTTTTCCCTCAAAATGGCCATAGAATCGCGAGCTGTGTGGCATGTAGCGCCATCTTGTTGAAACCACATGTCAACCAAGATCAGTTCTTCCATTTTTGGCAACAAAAAGTTTGTTAGCATCGAACGATAGCGATCGCCATTCACCGTAACGTTGCGTCCAACAGCATCTTTGAAAAAATGCGGTCCAATGATTCCACCAGCGTACAAACCACACCAAACAGTGCATTTTTCGGGATGCATGGGCAGTTCTTGAACGGCTTCTGGTTGCTCTTCACTCCAAATGCGGCAATTTTGCTTATTTACGTAGCCATTCAACCAGAAATGAGCCTCATCGCTGAACAAAATTTGTCGATAAAAAAGCGGATTTTCTGCCACTGATTTTGGTAATAAAATTCAATGATTTGCAAGCGTTGCTCGTTAGTAAGTCTATTCATGATGAAATGTCAAAGCATACTGAGCATCTTTCTCTTTGACACCATGTCTGAAATCCCACGTGATCTGTCAAATACTAATGCATGAAAATCCTAACCTCAAAAGAATCACCCTTTATAAAAATAAAATTTTGAAAACAAAAATTGTACAGAAATAAAATAGAAATAAGTTTTAAAAAAATTTGTATAGAAATAAAATTTTGACAAAATTTTCCATAAAAATTTCCTATAGAAATAAAATTTTGACAAAATTTTCTATAGAAAAAAATATTTGACAAAATTTTCTATAGAAATAAAATTTTGAAAAAAAAATCCTATAAAATAAAATTTTGACAAACGTTTCTATAGAAATGAAATTTTGAAAAAAAAAATTATAGAAATAAAATTTTAACAATATTTCCTATAGCAATAAAATTTTGACAGAATTTTTGATAAAAATTTCTATAGAAAAAACTTTCTATTAAAATAACAAATTTTCTATAAAAATAAAATTTAACAAAATTTTCTATAGAAATAAAATTTTGACAAAATTTCCTATAGAAATAAAATTTTGACAAAATTTTCTGTAGAAATAAAATTTTGACAAAATTTCCTATAGAAATAAAATTTTGACAAAATTTCTTATAGAAATAAAATTTTGAAAAATAAGATTTTTTTGATTGGTAGTTTTTTGCTAATATTTTCTCCAAATTTTGGTAGATTATTTTTGGCCCCTGAATTGCCCCTCAAAAATATGGTAAAATATGTAATTTGTTCGTTTTCTCTTTTTTTATTATTCGTTTTGTCGGTTTAAATATAATATATAAATAATGCATATTAATTGTATGTGTGTAAGTAGTAGAAGAGTAGATTATTGTTGATCAATAAATATGACCAAAAATATGATACAAAAGAAAAATATTTATTAGAGCAAACTTAAGATTATCTATGAGGACTGAAGGGGCGACGGGGAAGGATACAATTATAAAATTGTATATATGAATGTATAAGTGATAATTTAGCATATAGCATAGATGTATGAATGTAAATATAATACAAATGTGTTTTGTTTTCTCTATTGAAGGAAAATAAAATTAATGGCTGCTTTTATTTCTTCAGCAAAAAAAAAAAAAAAAAAAAATACAGTACATTTAAGCATAGGCAAAGATTAATTATGAAGATTATTTCTACAATTAAAAATTAAAACTAAATATAAATACGCTATAATATAAAGATAGTATAGATACATAAGAAAAAATAATTTATGATACATTTGCTTTTCAATGATCATTAAAAAAAATTAGCTAAACAATTAGAGCAAATTAAAACGATTTCTCGTCTAGAATTTTACAATGAAATAAAACTTACAATATATTTGTTTTTATAGAATAGATCCTAAATAGTATGGGGCGAAAAGCGAGACAGGGAAACCGAATATTAATGTTATATATAGAAGGATAAGGCAAAGATTGTAAAGGACAGATAAGGAACATTTATTGATTCGTTTAATGTTGCGATGTCCAAAATTTACTATACTCTATAATGTTATAAGATTACTAATATAATTAAATGAAAAAAAATATTTCATTTTCAAAATCTTTTATATATTTTATATTAATTACTTCATTTGTAAAATATATTGCAGTCTGCATGAAATTCGAATATGTGTTTGCAACAAAAAATAAATAAAAACTGTACTATTTGGATTGGTTGGCCAATATCAAAAGTCGATTTTGACCATTTTTTGTTGAATTTGTTTAGCTATCATTGATCAATATTCTACAATTGGTGAACATCTCAAGTCGATATTACGATAATTTGAGCCAAGTTTGAAAATCGGTAAAAAGTCGATTACCGACAGATTTTTGTTTTTCAAAATTAATTTAAAAAAAACAACAACAAATAAATTTACAGATGGTTAAACCCCACGAAGTCTCTGACTTGTATGCATGATAAAATTATAGTAAATTAAACTTTTCCAAAAATAGTCTTTGAGACTAATGAACGATCTTCATATTTATTGACTAATAACGTAAGAATCGATTTGGTGGCTGAACTTTCCATGACCTCTAAAGTCAATAATTGAAAACTCAAACTGTAAGAGTAATCGATTTCTTGTAAGCAAAAACGGCGAATTTTTGTGATGTTTACAAATTTGTCGATATTGACAAACATACAACGTTTAACCCCAGCATCAATATTCGATTTTAAGATAATGAAAATTCGATTTTAGTCAATGTTGTCGTCGTAAATATATTTGTCAAAATATTTTCAATATAAACTTAAATAAGTACCCTTCTGAATAACGAAAAAATAATCAAAATGTGGAAAAAGCGAGCAGCTCGATGAATAAACATCTTGTAAACAAAAAAATTCAAATTTGACTCATAAGCTATTAAAGAGTTTTGAAAATGACTCCACTCACTCTACAAGTCATAATCTTTAAAATCAACTTTTGCTCCTTGCCAATCTTGAGTATAAAAATATTCAAAATGTCAATCCCAAATTTGGGGGCAAAATTAGCCTTTGCACAATTTGACACATTGAGGTACATATCCATACATTCAACAATTGAAAAATTCGAAAAGACAATTTTTGACTTCGTTTTTCAAAATTTAGTAAATTTCGATTTTTTAATTTCCGAAATATATATCCTCACTCAATGATTAAAAAATCGAAAAGAGAATTTTTGACTTTGTTTTTCAAATTTTTGTAAATTTGATTTTTTTTGTAATTTCCGAATTTCGGACCATTTCTAATTTTGATTGATTTCAATTTCGGGCTTATCCCAAGTGTAACGTTATTTGTAGTGAATTCTTTTTTGTTCTTAAGTAAATATTAAAATTCTTGCATTTGAATTTCATGCAGCACTTTTTTGTTCTAATTATGATTTGTGATCAATTTTACTTTCGAAGTACATGTGGATTTAATCATACCACCAAGCATAGTAAATTTTGAAATAAGGATCAAAAGATAGAAGAGGAGATTTTGGGAAAAATTATAGTTCAAAACATTTGAAAACTAAAATAATAAGAAAAAAAATTTTAGACAAAAACACGCATTACATTCGAGTCTCCTGCCGTAACAGCATTCGTTGTTGAATTCATTATGCCACAATCGGAAAAACTTCTCATAAGCTGTTGTTTTAATAATTTTTGATGTGATTTATTACCACTACCAGCAGCACCACCACCAGCGATAATGCTACTACCACTTTTCAAATGATGTGATGGCAATGATGTCTGATAGGGATTACTTCTGGTATACTGTTGTTGTTGTTGCTGTTGAGACATACTCATTAGTTTTCGTTTTCTTTCGTAAAAACGATTAACACGATTTATACGAGCTTGTTTCTCTGTATCATCTATAGATGATGGATTTGTTGTTGGATCATTACTGCCACCCCCACTGCCACCAAAAATGGATGAGGCACTGCCTTTGCCATTTATGATATCAGTTAACTTTTTGACCGTAAACTGGTGGTGCTGATGATGTGGTGGTGCCATTATGCTTGAAGTATCTGGCATTTTGGCTATAAGACTACGTTTAATGAATTTCGAATTTCTGTCAGAGCTTAAAGCGGAAGCACTACTAACGAGTATTGTTTTGGAATTATACGGCGAACTACTCATGGCGGCTGTACGGGCAGTAGTGGTCAAAGGTTTATGTTTAAGACTGGTCAATGATGGCGATGATGCAGATGATAAATTGGAGAAATTCACATTGTTATTAGCAGATCCACCACCACCTCCGCTCGATTTGCTGCGTCCTCTGGAAGGCATAGAGGAAACTGGAGATGTAGCTGATAAACTACTTCCGCCATTTGTTGTATTGTTCTCCAGACCACCACCACCTTGTTTTCCTTGTTGTTGATTTGTACCATTATTGTTTGCCTGTTGAATAGATGAACCTGTGCTCGAACTAGATGCATTTGTTATAGTTATACTCCCAATAGAAAATTCATTGGTCAAATTGGATGCATTGCTACTGCTATTACTCAAACTTGTGAAATAACTGGGCAATTGTTTGGGTGTAAAACGCCCTACCGAAGAGGAGGAGTTTTGTCCTACAACCCCATTTAATGCGCCGCTACCCAAAGACATCAGACTATTGTTGGCTTTACGGGCAGTCAATAAATGCTTACGAAAAGTTGTGGCCATATCCTGAGGTAGTTTTATTAGGCCAAAGCAATTGATGGCAAGAGGTCGTGGTATACCGGAATAGAAGAACACATTGAAGTACATATCTTCATGGAAACGATAGGGCGAATTCAATGAAGGAGTTGTGGTCGTCTCGCTCTTAATTGTTGTACTGCTACTAGAACTGTTGCTGCTACTGCTACTTCCACTACTTAGAGATTTAACAGTCTCAATCAGATGGTAATCATCAAATTCCATAAGATCTTCAAACAAAGTTTGGTGATTTGATACAACTTTTTGTTGCTGTATATGTTGTTGTTGCTGCTGCTGCTGTTGTTCATAATTGGATGCCGCCTGATTGAGAAATTCTGCCAGCACCCGCTGCTGGTGTTGTTGGCTCATATTCGTTACCGCATTATTTGTGGTAATGGCATATATCAATTGATCTTCATCCCCTTGCGCACCAGGCATGACATATTGTGTAACTTGGGTCTGTTGAGGCATTGTAGTCTGGGTCTCATCGTCCGTGAGCGAAGGAACATTAAATAGTTGAAACTGTTGTGAAACATCTTCGGGTATGGTTACAAATTCTCCAGTCTTTACCAAGTCATTGCCATCGTGTTGGCCGGCTTGAGTTGAACACAATTCTAGTATTTGCTTAGTATCTACCAGGGCACCTGTATTTGGATCATATATTTGCTGTTGCGGGTTTTGAGGAACTGTAGTAATGTTTAGGGCATTCACTATGGAACCCGTATAGGCTGTTGTATCCATAGTTTGTTGTTGTTGCTGTTGCTGCTGCTGTTGTTGTTGTTGTTGATACAACATTTGCAATTGCATGGGATCAATGGCGGTATGGTGATGATGATATTGTTGTCCATCTAAATTCATAGTAGTCGACATGGCAGCGGTGGCGTCATACTGGCTCTGCTGCTGTTGTTGTGGATAAACGGAAAAGTCTGTAATTTCTTGAACAGGAACATTTGATAATTGCTGTTGTTGACCTATATCTGTTGTTTCATCGTAACGCATGCGTTTGCTTAATGGCTGTTCCAGGTAAACCGCCGATGCTTGGTGTTGTTGGTGGTGCATCGAGGCTGTGCCTTCATTCAAAACATTCTCGAAATTAATTTCCGTTTCATTATTCAGTAATTCATTGATCAATTTACTGTCAAGCATGGCATCCAAAACATGATTTAACATGGCACTATCGTCAGTTTGATGGACCATTTGGTTATCGTCCGTATTAAGAGCTGTTGTTTGATGCATCATCTCTTGCGTATGGCTAGTTGTGGTGGAGATGGTGGTGTTCATACACTCTGGTATATTTCCTTTTTCTAGTTTTATACCCATTGCATTTGGATCCATATTTGCCTGGCCAACCATTTTATTATCCAATGAGTTAACGCTATTGCTAACATTGTTTGTGCCTCCAAGGGAGACATTAGTGACAGCGGCAGCATTGGTACCACCAGTAATCGAAGAGACAGCCTGATCTAGTTCACTGATTTGTGTTTCGTATTGATGTTGAGGATGTGGTTGTGAGTTTGGACACATATCCATAGGAGCTTTAACTATTGTGCTTTCCGGTGTAGCCACATGTTCCATACTTTCGGGCAGATTAAAGTTCGTTGGACTTTTAACCTACAATGAAAAAAGAATATCAATGTCTATAAGGGCGGTTTATTCCATATATGATGGACTTATAAGGGAAGCAGATATTAAAGACCCCATATGGGAGAATGTTAAATAACTTCACTACTCGTCCGATTTGAAGAAAAAAAGTAAATTCGATCAGAAATTTAAGTTTAGTTAGGTTAGGCTTGTTACTAGATAACATAGAACCTATATTCGAATAGGTGCAGAAGTGAATGTACTATTGAGAGATCGGTTTATATAAGGGGAACAGGACAAGTTTTTTTGCAAGACTTCTTGAAAAATTCACGCTTTTAAGATAGTTGAGAACATAGAAAGTCTTATATAGAGATTATAGCCTTATGCTCCAAAGTTACTCCCTTGACGACGACTATATGTCGTGCGTTTGAGGTATAAACTTGAAGTTTAAAAAGTGGGAGTAAGTTGAGAACCTAGAAAGTCTTATATAGAGATTATAGCCTTATGCTCCAAAGGTACTCCCTTGCCCTGCGTTTGAGGTATAAATTTGAAATTTATTTTGCCTTTATGGAATATCTGAGAGTTGGGGGATTAACGAAAATTAATAACATCGAAATGCTTTCTGGGAGCCTTACAGCAATTGGTCTTGTATAACGTGGTATATACAAAGCTTATCTCCTTGTACAAGGATTGAAGATTTTTTTCTGAAAACTATGATAATATAAACAAATCAAAGGGGCTAAATGCTAAAATCACTTTTTCAGAATGATATTTTACGAAAGGAATTTGTATGAATGCATCGCCTTAAAATATTACCAAAAATATATATGAGAAAAAATTACTTACCTTTTTCTTATCGGAATTACCATTCGGTAGAAGTTTTTCTTTGCTGCTGGTCTCCAAAACTGCCGGAGAGAAAGATGAGGATTCTGTCATTGTGGTCAATACACTTCCTATTTGAGGCGAATCTTGAACGCTAGGTGTTATCATTTTCGGTGTTGGTGGCAAAGAGTATGAAGAACTCGAAGAAGTGGAGGATGACGATGACGATGAAGAAGACGACGATGATGATGAGGACGAAGAAGATGATGAGATTACCCGAGCCATGACGCGTTTCATATCCCGGTCTGGCCAAACTGTATCATGAAAAGTATCATGTTGCAGATTTTCATGAGGCGTTTCCAGCACCGAATATCGACTTGTTTTTGAAGAAGATGATGTGGAATTTGTTGTTAGGGTAGTGGTATTTGTGGCCGTCAATAATTTGTTATCTATGTTTTCTTTTGATGGCATCGCTGTTGTCGTTGATCCCCTACTATTCGTTTCCTGTGTTGCTTCCAATATTCCCACAGTAGGTAGGTGCGTTGACAATGATGATGGAGACGGTTGTACATTTTGTTTGGAGGAAGTTGATGTCGAAGTTGTTGATAAATTATTGGCATTTGTACCTGTCAATAGTTTAGTCTCCACCGATTCTTTTGTAGGAGTTGTAGTCGTAGTCGAAGTGTTCGCGGTACTTGATGAAGAGCTTAATGTACTTGTACTGGAACCTTTTTTGGAAGATGATGAGGAGCTCCTTTTGACTGGCGTAGAAGGAGTTGTCACTGGTGGCGGCGTTCCTGCTGCACCAGGCGCATTGTGCGACATTTCCGCAATGGCATTTGACGATGTTGAAGTCGATGAGGAAGAGCCATGATGTTTACTTTTACTCCGCGAACGCCCTCCACTCCCAGAATTACTCCCACTTTTTGAACCACTTTTCTGCCGTGAACTACCCGATGTATGAGAAGTATTGTGATTCGTTGCCGGCGCCGCCGAAGATGTCGTAGACAATGAACTGGATGATGCATTAGAACATGTAGATATTGTCCCTGATAAATCTGAAGGAGAATTTGTGATTTCTGTAGTGATACCAGCAGATGTAGATATAGTTTCACCACTGCCACCTCCACCACTTCCTTTAATACTATCTTGGCTATTGTCATTTGTGCCAAAAGTTGTTTCATTTGCTGGAGGGCTAAACTTGGATGATATACTTGACCAGACGGATGGATGATGTGTCATGACGTGTTGATTAAACCCCATTTTGGTATAAATTCCCATGCAGACATTACAAACTACCACACCCATTGCTGTTTGTTTAGGCACAATGCCATAATAGTGCATATCAGTTCCACTCAGTCTTTGTACTTGGCGTAATAGCATTTTTCGCGATTTGCCTGGCGGGGAGGAGCTATTGCTGCCACTATTGGAATTTTTACCATGTGAAGAGTCACCCGAATAGGATCCCCCCGTTTTTCCTCTAATGTGGATTTTTTCCGCCATTCGTATTTGTTTGAGAACCTTTTCGAAATCGAAAATTTGCGACCATTTTTGACATTGATATTTTGCCAAAGGATGAATAAAATTGCTAGATGTGGTCGTCGTGGCAAAGGACGAAATGGCATCTTGATTCTCCGATGACGGCATATTTGATGAAGATTTTGAACTCGAATTCATTGTTGATGATGACGATGATGGATTAGAGGTGGATGAAGACGCTTTTGGCATTTTATTTATAGACATTGACACCTTATAGATATCATTCTACAGCTAATTCACATTAATAACAATAATGGTGACCTTAGTGTAACTATGTTCTCTCTTTTAGTATTAGACAGCGTTTATTCTGAAATGTATAAAAGAGAATTATTAAAAAACTATGTAAGATCGTATCCATAGGCGAAGTTCCTGGTAACAAGTCATAATTCAAATAAAATTATAATTCACAGTAAATTCGAGTAGTAGTAGTTTGCTTAATTGTATTATGAGGCGAAAATTTACCTTATTTAATGGCAACATTTCCTTCCTATTTAATTTCTAAAGGCCGGTACTATGTTCGGTTTTCGAGTTGAAAATCACTTTATTTCCGCGATTTTTTCTAAAAGAAACAAAATTATAAAATGAAAAGGTTTTTTTGGCCCTAGGGCTTTTGTATTACTTCGTGGATTAATAAATAAACAAATATATTCCTGTTAAATCTTAATCAAATCTAGATGTAAAGGACAATACGTATCAATGGAGTCAAATTATCTGTTTTTAATTGCACTATTTTAATAAAGTAACCGCGGAAATTTTCACGCGAAAACCGAACATAAACAGCCCTTAAGCATAGAAATTTTCATAAATGAGAAATAATGAAATTCAATCATTTTGAAACGTTTTTTTTTTATTTGAAATTTGAATGGATTATACCGTTGAAAATGAGTAGCACCATCTATCGTATTAATCATTTGTCAACACATGAATCGATCAGCTGTTAAAAAATGACAGCTGTTTGACATTGGAAAATGCGAATGGAATGAACTATTCGGGTGGGTTCGGCTTGCTATATATATATTTTTTTTGCTTATTTCTTTTTATTTAATACTAGTGTTTTCGCTGACAATGCGCAGTTGTTGTTAACAAGTACTCACCTCATGTATAGAGCAAATAATTTAAATATAGGAACTGAATTTTCGCACATTTATCGACAAATTAATGAACATATAAGCTAATTCTCTTTATCCTTACTGCTTCTTTCTGCTAGAGAAATATCTTTATTTTCCATTTGGATTTGTTTTTAGCACTCGGCATTCAGAGACAGCATTTACTAGTTTTTTTTTTTCTTAACACGCAGAGCCAATACAATGACCATTCAGGCAATGTAATGACGACTCACCTTCAATGTCTCCAATGCAAATTATATGTTCAATACATCTACGTATATAGTTATCTTCATTAGCGTAAAGTTTTCTTCGATTTTAAAGATTTTACAAACAAAAAATTACTTGTAAAACCTCAGTGTGTCGACTGATTTCGTAGAGATGGCAAATCCACGAAACAAATCGATAACGACTGTTATCGAAATTATATCGATTAAGCAGTCATTCATTCCCGTTCCATTGTTCATTTATCAGGCAGGACTTCGAAGGCGTCTATTTTTATTGAACCGGCTTTCGTCGAACCACTTTTTTTTAAGGCGTAAATGAAATGTCCAAAGATTATCTGATTAGAATTATAAAATCTTTGTCTCATAGACTTCAATGTTATGTAGATGATTCGTTTCTCTCCGCAAAATATGTGACTGTTCCAAAGGCCTGTGGAATATTCTGTGGGGATATTCTTCGGAAACGTTTGCGTGCTAATGACACAGTTTTCCCATGTATTTCTTATGGGAACAGTCGATAATAACGTCTACCGGAATATACATATATAGTACAGCTACATTTCCATATAGTACAGCTACATTTAAAAGCAATCACAGAAAAGAAGTGAAATCTTGCATTTTTATTGTATGAAATGCTCAAATTAGTAATAAATATTTACTGCTAAAAGAAAACAGCCCTATTGTCAAAATACGGGCTCTGTTAAAAAAGTTCATCAGGCAAAAAATACGTTCTGCGAAGAATGCCCTGACGTGCCACATCCCTGCCAGCATTTCAAGGTTCCATTTCAACCTCATCGTTACCACAGACTCGTAAATGTCACTTCAATCATCATGAAAAGGTACATCAAAAAGTACATGCAAGTAATTTGCCATCCCTACTGTAAAAAAAGCCATTTTTTTTTGTGAAACGCCAAGCGCAACCAGCTTGTTATATTTTAATTAAATAAAAACGAAAATAAAGTTCTGAAAACATAGATTATACGCTTAAAATTGTGAAAGGTATATTGGTGAACAATTTGGTGATTTTCCAAATGGAATAAAGTGATTGTTTTTCAGATATTTTACAGACACGCTGCCTCCATGGAATAAAAACACTGGTTGATAGACGCAGCAACATGTAACTCAAAGATTTTATAATTCTAACAAGATGTACAAATCGCTTGCTCTTCCTGTTAGATAAAAGTGCAAGAGTTTAATTTCATACATGTTCGTTATCTATTTTGGTTTTTGGCAGGTTCGATGCAACATATTAACGAATTTCTCTTTGATAATTCATTCGTAGAGGAGGCCATCTTTGAAAATATTTTCGCAAACATTGAAAAATTCGAAAAATTGAATTAAATTAAAAAATAAAAAATACAAATAATAATTAAGTTTTCAAGGATAAAATCATCATAAAATTAAGACAAAAAGTTTTTAAGTGAAAGTAAGTGGAGTACGTGAAAAACTTTTTGGTTTTCAATAAGTCGGTTTGATCTGTTACCAAAACCGGTGTTGTATAGCCCTCTTTGCTGTAGCTAGTGTGCAATTTAAAGACCGCCAGAAGCTGCTCCGTAACTTTTTTCAAGATATTCAACTGGACGCCGGCAAAAACATCCATCGATATTTCACCAATGCCCAATTCAAATCGTGACAAATCTCCTGGCAAGTCATCCTCCAGGCTGGCCAATTCCATGCGCGAATTATTCAACCCAGACGTTTCAATTTCCATGGCTATTAACTGCCTGTTCGTGGAATTTTCGTTCGCTTCGAGACGAACAATTCGTCAAAAATTCCATAGTGATATCTCGAAAACCAGATTCTGTGGAATCCTAATTGTTTCGATGTTCGATAGTAAATCATAAATAATGAGTTCATGACAAATTTCAAGATTATTATTAGTTTATTATGTTAGTTTCAATCTAGACGAACGATTCGTCTCGAGTCGATTTTGTTTCATGAACAGCCTGTAAGATGTTCAATTAGTTCCAAATTGCGTGGTTTAGCACCTTTCACATAGAGATCAGGACATTTTTCAGTTGGCAAAGAATTTTTTAAGCCTTATTGAAGATTTGAGTATTTTCTTTTGTGTGATATTACACAGAAAGCGATTGATCAAAGATGTCTTCGCTGGTGGTTTCAAGAGATTTCCATAATCAATGCCGCTGACATTTTGATATTGTATTGTATTTGAAAATGTTTGTATTGTATTTGTAAACAGAACTCACATTTGGATGTACTTGAATTTTTGTTGTTTTGTCATACCGCTACTAACTGGGAATTATTTACTATATATACACTTTTTAGGTTCTTCCAATTTTTGACACACTTAAAGGATATTTGTTGAAGATGAGGTGCATACTGTGCAAAACCGAGAAAAAATTGGGTGAGACCAATATACACTATTATAGTTTCCCAAAGGATTTATTACCCGTTTGGTGCCGCAACATTCGGATCGAAGAAAATCGGATAGCACCATCTGCCCGCATCTGCAGCAGGCATTTTGCAGCAGAATGCTTTTTGAAGACAAAGTTGCGGAAAGGTTCTATCCCAACTTTGTTGCTCGGTAAGCAAAATACATCTATTATATGTACACCATTTCACAAAACATATACAAACCACAAATAATCACATATCATTCACATACAAATAACTAACCAATAAATTAACAAATAAATAAATAAATAATATATTAACAATTTCTCCGCCTAATTCTACGACTTTAAAATGGAATAAAAAGAAAAACAATTACTACACCCTAAAAAATCGCTTCTCTAATACAGGGATGTCGAGACAATTTTTCTCGACTCCAACTCCAACATTTTTCATCAGCTCGACTTGGACTCCGGTGTCGACTCCGGGTAATATAACTAAATTGTATTATAACAGAACTACTTTGTACATAGTTTTATTGTGGGGATACCGTATCTGCCAGCGTTGCTAATTTAGCTTTTTTCCCGCTAGATTTGGCTTTTTTTTAAGTCGTTTAGCGGGGAAAAAAATGCATTTAGCTTTTAGCTTTTTTTCTAGCTTTTTTTTCAGGACCCTGTTTAGCTATTTTTGGCTTTTTTATTTTCGACATGTTTCTGTTGAAATATGGATAAAACTGGGTTTATATCTAAACTTTGCGGCCAGAATAAGTTTTCCACATATTTCAAAGCTCAATTGAAACATTAATAATGATTCCAGCCATTATGCTGGTATGTTTGCAGCAAATAAACCTGGTTGTAAAGTTTTTCCTCATATTTATAGAAGTTATCGTTAACTTTAAATCTACTTTTACCATACAAATTTCTTGGATAAACTGTCAGTAAATTATTGGGAATATTAGCATTTGACTCGTTTATCCTTGATATGTTATTATAATATTCTAAAGTTATTATGATATTAATAAATTAAACTAGGAGATGTGAATTGCTTTGTGCACTGAAAAAATATTGTCGTGTCGTGTATGTGCTTAAAATATAAACGCGAATGTTTGTTATAAGAGAATTTGTGAACTTTTTTTTTTATTTTGATAATAATAAAACACATAGAAAAGGAATATGATTATGGTCACCACCCAACAATAACATTTTGCTCTTAAAACATGTTTGAGGTGTTCATATTCCTTCTCTGGGTGTAGGGTATATTCTAAAACATGCTTGAACTTCATGAAACTAGCTCATGAAGAAAAGGCTGAGAAACGAATAAATTCAAATTTGATTCGGAATCAATAACAAAGTCATTAGTGTACAACATCTTTGAAACCGGCCATGCTTTTTTTCAGTGTATGTAAGAAATAATAAGGAAATAAATTTTTGAATGTGGTATTATATTTTAACATCAAATAAACAAAAATAAAAGTAATCGTATTGATCGGATCAAAACATTTTTAAACGCGCGATAAAAACAAATCTGCTATTTATGAATGGAATGGATTTACATTTACGAAAATTGGACAACAATAGGTTTGTTTGGGTAATTTTTCAATGGAAGTTATCCAGTATAAACTTGCAAGATAGTAAGAATGGGTTTTATTCTCTTAGGTAAAATTAGGAGAAGTGTACACGTTCACGAATTTATCATTAATTCAGCGGTTTTAAAACAATTAAAACGATATATATTGATATTTTCTAATACACTTCTATGTGACATTGTGCAATATATCGCACATTGGATTTGTTGATGATTAACCAGCGGATTTGAATTTCAATCATAAATGTTACTTTTGATACAAAAAATATAGCTTTTTTTCTAGCTATTTTTTAGAAATTTTTAGCTTTTTTAGATATTTTTTTGGGCAAATCTAGCGGTTTTTTGTCAAACAATTCTGGCAACGCTGGAATCTTGGACAATTCGCATTTTCGCAAAAAGGCATTTATGATTCATCAGTCGATAAATATGTATTAGAGGTATAGGAAAACTTGAGTCATTTTTACAAGTTTTCGACTTAAGTAGTGAGTATCAGTAAGCATCAGTAAAAAAAATTGCTATAGAAATAAAATGTTGTGAAAATTTGCTATAAAAATAGAATTTTGAAAAAATCTCTATAAAAACAACTTTGAAAAAAGTGTCTGTCACTATTCCACATATGTATGAAGTTATATGGTCTTAAAATAAAATTTAAGTAAATAAAATCGATTATTCGAAATATTTCAAATAAATTTATATGGACATTAAAATGGATCGATTCGGCTCATCTGCTAGTCTAACATTCTGGGAAACATAAAATGATCTCCGTAATTGGAAGTTGATTTGATGTTTGTTTTATGTGAACATAGAAAATTTTGTCAAAATTTTTGCAAAATTTTATTTCTACAGAAAGTTTTGAATGCAATTAGAAATTTTTAGCAGTATTGCAAACGCTGACATCAAGCCGATGTCACAAAAATAAGAAAAATATTTTTCGACACATTCAAGAAAATTTATTAGACATAAATAACATTTTTCACTTTTTAAATAGAAATTTGTTTAAAGGAAAAAATTGTAGTTCAAAATGCAACAATGTCTTTAGTTATGGACTTGTAGTAAAATTTATAATATTTATGCTTAATTTGTTTATAATTTAACTATCGTACTCAAAAATTGTTACAATATATGCAACTTTCTCCAAACATAAGATTTCCATGAACTAAAGTAATGTTAAATTGGCTTTAGTGAAATAGAGAGTTCACGTTTTTTTGAGCTCAAGGAGTAGAAGTAACGTTATAAAGATTTAGATATATCACCTATATTTGTATATATGTCGTCCAATACGCACTTACACAGAAAAAAAGTGAGCTGTTTTATAGGAAGAATGAACTACCTCGCACGAAAATTGAACTAAATTTTACGCCACTTTTTCAAATTTCTACAAAACGTTGTTAAAACCAGGAAATTTTAATGGCATGTTGTACTTTTTAACTGCAATTCACGAAATTACATCCTCTCATAGAAGAAAAAAAAAATTGACTAAAAGTAAAGAAGAAAATCATTGGCGCCAAATAAATTAGACCTGTAGCAAATAGTTCGCTAACAAATGTATATTTTAAAGAAGCCGCATCTTTGGCTCGGAATCAATACCAAAATCCTTATGGAAGGTCATCTTTGGAGCCAAATACACTTTTTTGAGTGTAAGACACTACAAACACAACAAACACAACATACACTACCACTTTATTTTCAAGAACATTTATTGATAACATAATCATTATTTATGTAGGTCATGAGGATAAGGACATCGTTTATCCTTCTTTTTCCCAAAAACCCGGTGAAGTGCGACACAAAATTTGTTGTATAAAGGGTTGTGACTCAACATCTGCACACACAGCCATATTTTCCCTTCCAAAAGAAGAGAAAAAGAGATCTGAATGGCTAAAAGTGTGCACATTCAAGAACAATTATGTAAAAAATTTAGTGATATGTGCAAGACATTTTGCTAGGGACATGTTGGGAAATAAATTTTTAAAAGAAAATGCATTCCCGGTTTATTTTTTGTCTCCGAAATTTGTTCAAATGGAGGACATTATAAAGGACAGGGAAATCAATATAGAAAATATGGAGGATTTAGATGTCCGGCCAGGAACCTCCAACGAATTCAGAGGTACTGTTAGGGAAAGATATTTAGTAGATAAATGTCTGCGTGGGTGGGAGGAAAAGGAGGGCATGCGAAAGGATTTAGAAGAAAGTAGAAAGCAAAATGCATTACTGCTTCAAGAACTTCAAAATCTTAAAGCAGAGAATGCATTGCTGAGTAACCAACTCCAGAACGCCCACAATAATTGCATTGATGCAAAAGATGCATCGGCACAGGCAAAGTTACTTGCAAAAATAATTTGCCAGAAAAAGGGAAAAACGTTTCTGGAGGAGGAGAAAAACTTTCTTTTAAATTTACATTTTGCATGCCCTAAAGCGATAGACTTTTTGCGGGACGAGGCCAATTGCAATTTACCTGGAAGAAGTACAATAATATCATGGATCCCCATACGACAACTTCTTCCAGGTATAAATCCTATTGTAGTTAAAGGCTTAAGGGATCTCGTATCCCAAATGGACGACAGGGATCGGAATGCCATGTTGGTATTTGACGAAATGTCCATTAAGTACGAAATGGATTACAATATTACTTTAGACGCGTATGTAGGATTAGAAGATGATGGGCGTGGAAATCGTACTAAAAAATTAGCGAGCAAGGTATTGGTTCTTATGGTTAAAGGAGCTTTCCGTGCGTGGAAATTAGCTTTCAGCTTCTATTTCACAACCGCACAATTTAATTCCGCCAAATTTCTTCCAATAATAAAGGAGAACATACATGTGCTAGAGAAACAATGTGGCATAAAAGTCGTTTGCCTCATCGGCGATCAGGCAGCATTTAACGAAAGTTTGTTTGCGACATTGTCCGATTATTCTCGACAACATTATTTTATGAATGGTGATAAAAAAATTTATATGTTCCACGATCCTCCACACATTTTCAAGGGAATTAGGAATGAACTTCTAATAAGAGATGTACAATCCCCCCTTGGAAATGTGAGTTGGAACGTGATTAAAGAATTTTATCACCAGGATTCTAAGTCTGGTTCGGCACGGTTAGCTCCTAAACTAACTAAAGAACACATATACCTTCCGCATTTTCATAAAATGAGTGTAAAAAAATTCGCCCATGTGATGAGCCGGACAACCAGTGCTGGGATAGAGACCATGCATTTAGCAGGGAACTTTGACAGCATTCCAGCTGTTAAAGAAAGTGCTCTATCCACAGCTGATTTTCTACGTCGGCTTAATGACGGATTCGATCTAAGCAATGGTAGGTCCTTCGGACATAGTAATCCTATGAAGAGGCCAATATCGCGTACCAATTCAAAGCTATGCGAATTAAATGAATTCAAAGAGTTCGTGAAGGGTTGCTCTGTTCGTGGAAAGACTCACAGTTTCCAAAATCTCGTCTCCTACATTGAAGCGCTTACGGATATGGCACACTATATTTTTGACGAAATGCCTGAAATTCATTTTATTTGTCAAGGGCGTTTTAATCAAGATGCCCTTGAGAATTTTTTTGCTAAAGTACGATCTAGCGGTGGGAATAATAAAACTCCCACTGCTAGAGAGTTTATTAATATAATGGCAAAAATGAATTCTATGCATTTCGTCCAAAATAAAAGTTGTAATTTGTCGAACTGCGAAAATGATGAAGATGAAGATTTGAATCCATACATTGGTAATGTGGATATCGAAAATTGTGATGTCAGAATGGGATTATCCAATCTCAATTCACTTCCTGATACAGTTATGACCACAAGCGACTCTTTAGAATTCCAAGAATGCGAAGATTCGGATTCGGTAGACGACGAAAGTGTTGTTTCAGATGAAACAGACTTTGACGACGAAATCTTCACTTTTGACATTATTTCAAAGTCTTTTTCGGCGAATGAAGCTGCAGCATTACGCTACTTTGCTGGCTACAATATCCATTGGATGTCGAAGAAGGCATTTGAAAATTGCAACTGCGGGAGATATATGTCGAAAGTCGATGAAATTTCCGATTTATCGGAAAATTTCATAGCACTTAAAAATTTTACCGAAGATATTCGGCTGGCAAATCCATCGGACGAATTTTTTGATTTGGTAAAATGTCATATAAATATTTTTGTAAAGATTTTTGAAGAAAGCTATGAAAAGGTTGGAATCAAAAAACAAATTATGGACAAGAGCATTCAAATTAATAGCAATCTCTTTCCAAACTTTTTTACAAAAGATTCGTGCTATGACCATAGAATTCTTATTCTAGACCACTTGACAATGGTCCTTTTGAAGAAGAAAGGAAAGTGGGTCAGAGCCGAATTTGATGTAGAAAGGAGTCGAAAGAGACACGCAAAGAAATTAGCTGAAAAGTATTGCACATAGTTTGCTGATTCCAGGCTATTCATAAGTGTTAAATATTTCCACGTCTATTGTCAACTAATTATTTTTGTTTTACATTAAGTTAATTTTTTACACATATTCATGATAACATTATTTTTGCTTGATAGTTTGCAATTTGTCCATTAACGTAAATGTATAACTTCAATCCTTTTTTAATTACTTCGATTTTTAAACTTTTTTAATACTTTTACTCAGTAATGTTTCTGTTATTTTCAAGTCTTTTTTTTTTATTTACTTAATTTTTTAAAACTTTTAAATACGTTTTCTCCAAATTCACCAGTAATCCATTTCGTACCATAATAAGGCGGCTACTAAGTTCGTGTTTCACTCGTAACATTTTACATGAACCCTTCCGTATAATTTTTATTTAGGAACACTTATTCTTAATAAAACACGAACTTAATACCCGCCTTTAAATATAAGCCTTTAGCTACAATATTTTCGAAAACATATTGCACTTCAAGAAATATTGCATTTTTTTAAATATTTTTTGAAATGTTTTATGTTTTTTTGGCCGTTGTATTTGAATTACATTTAACATTTCGATTTTTTTCGAGTTCAATGTGTGCACTTTATGATATCATGTTTATTTTTCTATTTATTTTATTCAATAATGTGATTTTTTAATACCCAATTAACTTTTAATTGATTTTTTATTCGAAATCAATTAAGACTTTAATTGAAAAACATTTGTGATATTTATCTGTGTGGCCCATTATCCCGCAAGACGTCAGACCACTTTTTTAAATCACGCTAAAATTTTAGAATATCTTTCCCTAACAGTATATGTTAGGTATTTTTAAATATCATGCGCTGATTTGTGTGTTGATGGAAGGGTTAACTTTCACAAAAAGTTAATCAACACACACATCACCATCTGAAAGAAAATGTTTTCTTAGTATTTTGTTTTTGTTGTTTTTTATTAGCTAATTTTTGTAAATTTTCTTAGTATTTTGTTTTTTATTAGCTAATTTTTGTAAATTTTAAATTAATAATTTATTATATTTCCAAATTTAAAAAAAATCTTTAGTCGTGTCTTTGTTTTTTTTTTCTTTGTTGTTTTTAATGGGAAACTTTTTGAATTTTCCGATTTCATAATCTTGAACCTTGGAGATTATATTTCCTCGTTTTTTATTTAACACCTGACATCTAAATCCTCCTATTTCCTACACACATAGAAAAGTCTACAAAAAAACAGCAGTAGACATCTGCTGTTATATTTTTTTAGTTCAGGGTCTAACGAACAACAAGCTCTTAAATACGATCACCAAACTTTTAGTTTTTTGTTATTCCTCAATTTCATAATTATTCATATTTTTTAACAAATACTACATACATTCATTGTTTTAGTTTTGTTACGATTGCCTATAAGTTTACAGTTTTGTTTGTTTTAGGCAAACTAAAACATGTTTTAGTGTAATCGAGCTTACAAATAACAGACAATGTTTGCTATGTATTTCAGTAAACAGTAACTGCATTCCCTTTTTCAGCTGACTTTGCGCTGTTTTAGCAGAATATCTGCTGTTTCTACTAACAAATTTCTTTGGGTGTATGTCGTAGGCTGTTCTTGTCCAATATTTGTCCGAAGTTTACTAACGTATACAAAAATAAATTCTTTTCATTTTTCTTTTCTTATGCATGTGTAAATATCATACTTTAATACTATTTTCTATATTATAAATATTCTAAAGAATGCCTTTTTATTATAATTTCCACTTGTCATTTTTTAACCATTTTGTAATAGATGTATATATATATATATATATATATATAATATTTATTATATAGTTGGCTTAATATAATTTTATGCGTTATTTGTGCTATATTGTTCATGGTGTTATTATTATATATTGCAAAATTGATTTTTTTATTTGCATGTTTGATATAGTTCGTAATTTAAATTTTTCCATACTATTACTACAAATATAGAAACTAATTATAAATATTTAAATATTAATATATGTATTTAATTAATGGGATTTGGTTTTTATCTATGTTTTAAAATCTACGTATTTTAATCTATTTTGAATTTTTGTTGAATTTCAGTGTTTGAGTGCCTTTTTCGTAGTAGTCTGATTTTGCCTGCAACCCTTCAAAGTGGAAACTACTCAATGGGATCACTTTTGGAAGTATCTAAATAAATAAACTAACCAAATTTTTATTTATTTGTTTAAAGTTGTTTGATTGCATATATATTTATATCGATATATTAATATATTAAACCTAAAAATAATAAAATTACAAAATTATTAATATTATTCCAATGCACTCAAAAAAAAGATAATTTAAATTGGCAAAGAATTATTTATATGGCTAATTTTTATGGTTTGTACAATCAATACATTGGGAACTAATCTTTAATATTATTGAAACCATCCATAAATTTGACGTTAAACTTGTTTCCGTACACCACGCACTCGTATGGTGTAGCTTTTTATACCCTCCACCATAGAATGGGGGTATATTAACTATAACATTCCGTTTGTAACACATCAAAATATTCCTCTAAGATTCCATCCGTCTGTTGAAATCACGCTAACTTCCGAACGAAACAAGCTATCGACTTGAAAATTGGCAAAAGTAATTGTTATTGATTTAGGTCGGATCGTATTTCGAATGGACCATATCGGTCCAGTTTTGCGTATAACCTTATACGCAAAACGGACCCTCAGTTTTGAGAGATGCATATTTCTACCGATTCGGTTGAAATTTGGTACATTGCGTTAGCCATGCAAAAATTGGTTCATATCGGTTTTTAGTTATATATAGCCGATAGCCAATCACAAAAAAATTGGTCTATATCGCAAAACATAAACTACCAAAACATTATTTCTAAAAAATTTTGTCAAACTAAATTATAAACGTATTTAATCGGCTTTTTTTGCTTAACATATACCCCGTATGGACTAACTTCAATTTAGAAGACGTTGTTAAGAAATTTTAAAATACCTTGCCATCGACAAGTGCTATTGCAACCCAAGCAATTCGATTGTGGATAACAGTCTTTAGTAGAAGTTTCTACGCAGTCCATGGTGGAGGGTACATAAGATTCGGCCTGGCCGAACGTAAATACTTGTTTCAGTGCACATCGTAAGTAAGAAAAGTCTAAAGTCGGCCGACAATATTATACTCTTCACCATTGTGTAGACCAAAATTTTTGCTATCATTTCAAATCCATTAAATTTGTAGCTGTATAAAGCTTCAAATTACAATGTACATACCAAATTAGAATTTAAATCTGTAGCGATTTGGGAACAAATTTAACACTTCTACAAATTCTCTACTATTTAAATTAGCTAGATCATAAACGACTTTTCCCAAAATAGATAGACAGGCGGACATATCTATATCGACTCAGAATTTAATTGTAAAACAAATTGTATACTCAACGATGGGTCACATACTGCTCCCTCTTGACGTTACATACATATATGGAAAAACATTTTAGTGGTGGTGAAGGGTATCAAAAGTGGCTTTTTAAACATATTTTACATACCTTGGATGGAATATGCCTTCTAAAACATATTTACTTTCAACAAATAATAATGTACCTTTGTTTGCTTTCATTGGACAGCAACACTTTAACCGCATACATTGGGGAACAGACCTACTTATTAAATTGAACCATCGACACATTTTCATAACTTTTGCTTCCTCCTTTCTTCCGTAAATATCATACCGAAAACCAAATCAATACTTTCATACATGTTTGAACATGAACTCATCAACTGCATACGTGTGTGAAGCTAAACTCATGAGCCTATTGGGAAGAAAGAACAAGCGATATGTACATCTTGGGAAATCAGATAATCTTTGTCTCATAGACTTCAATGTTATGTAGATGATTCGTTTCTCTCCGCAAAATATGTGACTGTTCCAAAGGCCTGTGGAATATTCTGTGGGGATATTCTTCGGAAACGTTTGCGTGCTAATGACACAGTTTTCCCATGTATTTCTTATGGGAACAGTCGATAATAACGTCTACCGGAATATACATATATAGTACAGCTACATTTCCATATAGTACAGCTACATTTAAAAGCAATCACAGAAAAGAAGTGAAATCTTGCATTTTTATTGTATGAAATGCTCCAATTAGTAATAAATATTTACTGCTAAAAGAAAACAGCCCTATTGTCAAAATACGGGCTCTGTTAAAAAAGTTCATCAGGCAAAAAATACGTTCTGCGAAGAATGCCCTGACGTGCCACATGTCACACAGCACGCGTAATGGAATTATTGAAAGGCCACCTCGGTGAGCATTTTATTGCATGTTCGTGACCGGTCATTGGTCACCTTGATCGTACGATTTAACATATATATATATATATATATATATATATATATATATATATATATATATATATATATATATATATATATATATATATATATATATATATTTTTTTTTTTTTTTTTTTTAAATTTTATTGAAAAATTTGAAGAATATTTTTTTAATCATAAAGTTTTCTGAATAAAGAGGATGAATCACGATTTCACTAATAAATTCTAATTCTAATAAAATATTGTTGGCAAACTTTGCCGCAATTTTAAAATAATAAAAGACCGACACACAGTGGATCAAAATCACTTTTTGGAAATTATTTTGCAACCTTTTAATGGATAAAGATATCAACATAATTGTTTCCTCCATGGATTGCTTCTACAAAAGGCTAACATCCACAATCGAATTACTTGGGTTGTGGTAATCGTGTTCTAAACATCGGTATATATAGGGAAAGTCTACAAATAATTACGAACCGATATGAACTTTTGCGCGGTAATTAGAGAGCCAGAATTGAAATATGGGAGTCGCTTTATATGTAGGATTTCCATATGGATAATTTTCAAAAGAGAACTTTCGCTTTTAAAAAAGAGAACATTTTAACTAAAAAAGAGTTTACAATAAAAAATTCTTTATTAAATAATGAATAATTTTATTGATGTCAAAATTAAAATAATAATAGTTTCTAACGATAGAAACAACGAAATAAATATATAATAAAACAATAAAAAACAAAAGAATCACATTTTCTTAAAAAATAAACAAAATAAATTCCAAATTACGCTGTCAAAAAGAGCACTGTTGGACATAAAAATACGGCATCAAAAAAAGAGAGTGAACAAAAAGATACGAACACAAAAAGAGAACATGTTCTCTTTAAAAGAGATGTAATGGACAGCCTATTTATATGGGGACTATACACAATTATGAACCGATATGGACCAATTGTGTGATTGGGGATCGGTTTATCTGGGGGCTATATATAACTATAGACCGATGTCGACCAAGTTTGGCATGGTTGTTAGTGTCCATATACTAACACAAAATACAAAATTTCAACAGGATCGGATGAATTGTGCTCATCCAAGAGGTGCTATATATAATTATAGACCAATATGGATAAATTTTTGCATGGTTGTTAGGGACTATATACTAATACTACACACCAAATTTCAAGCGGATCGGATGAAATTTGCTCCTCCAAGAGGCTCGTAGGTCAAATCTGGGGATTGGTTTATATGGGGGCTATATATAATTATGGACTGATATGGATACATTTTTGTATGGTTATTAGAGACCATATATCAACACCAGGTACCAAATTTCAACCGGATCGGATGAAATTTGCTCCTCCAAGAGGCTCGGAAGGTCAAATCTGGCATCCGTTTATATGGGGCCTATATAAAATTATGGACCGATTTGGACCAATTTTTGCATGGGTGTTAGAGACCATATACTAACACCACGTAACAAATTTCAACCAGATCGGACGAAATTTGCTCCTTCAAGAGGATCCGCAAGTAAAATCAGGGGATCGGTTTATATGGGGGCTATATAATTATGGACCGATCAGGACCAATTTTAGCGTGAATGCTAGAGTCCATATAATAACACCACGTACCAAATTTCAACTGGATCGGATGAAATTTGCTTCTCTAAGAGGCTCCGTAAGCCAAATCTGGGGGGTCAGTTTATATGGGGGCTATACATAAAAGTGATCCGATATGGCCCATTTGCAATACCTTTTGACCTACATCAATAACAACTACTTGTGTCAAGTTTCAAGTCGATAGCTTACTTTGTTCGGAAGTTAGCGTGATTTCAACAGACGGACTGACGGACGTGGCTAGATCGACTCAGAATTTCCATGTTTCGGAGATTCTACCTCATAATTAACTCATACTAACGTGACGAATTTGTTATTGAAAAGGTAAACTTTCTTCTTACTAAAAATTAGATATATACACTGCCTTATCGACACTCAAGGAATTTATCTTCTATCTCGTATAGTACATTTTACCCTCGGCTTTTATGAGTGAATATCATGCTATTTATCTACATTTTTCTCTTCCAAAACTGTGGAAACTTCCTTGAAGAGAAAAAGTTGAATGTTACCAATGAACATCCCAAAGACTTGACAATTTCTATAAAAACGTTTGAAATGTAAACAGACACTTCAGTCATTAAAACGATCTCGAATCGTGTGGTAGATAACGGTAAACTTGAGACAAGAAACGGTAGTGATACAATTTAAAATTAGTGTTTTAGTGCAATCTGTGCTCAGTGAAATATATAAGAAAAAACCCAAGGGGAAAAATGTATATCACACCTACCGATGAAAAGGCAGTGAAAGAAAACGTAACGAAAGTAAAGAAAAATGCACACAGTTTATTAGATGAGAAATGTGCAACAACAGTCAAGGTCGGTCGTCCATTTTCCGGTTGTTGTAAAAGTGCCATTAAATCTAGAGCCGCAATGCCAAACAAAGTCGGACGACGACAACGATATCAAAGTTGTCGGTTAAGTTTTGCCATTGAAATGTTTCTTCTAGTACAGGCATTGGTCTCTGGAATAGGTAATTTCTCCAACAAAAAAGTGTTTGTGATTATGTGATAACCAAAATAGAGTTGGGTTGATTATTGTATGCAGACTAATATTTCGTATGTTAGTCAGCCTGTATTTTGTTGGTCACCTTTTCTTTTGTTTATTTGATTGAATTGATTGTTGTGATTTTAATATGATTTTAACGTTCTCTTGGCACGAGCTTGGCGGTAAATTTGTTAATTGACTGCCGATGAACGGATGTGTGAAAGTGTTTTTTGTCTTCTCTTGCATATAAAATTTAACGTCATTGTTTGTTTGGTTGTGAATCCAATAATATTACATAATAAATATGAATTAATTTAAGATGTACTGAAATAGGAAATTTAGTCCCACGGTTTCAAAATTATGAATGTGGAAAAAATGAACAATGCACATAAAAATAGGAAGTTGTTCCATGGAAGCCATTGGATTTGTTTTTTAATATGTCAAACATATTCACAAACATGTAAGAAGCATTACTTTTTTTTTGTTGTAAAAACCTATAATTTTATGCGAATTTTAAATATACACTTAAAATAAAGTGACCCCTTCTTTAAGTTAAACTAATGCTATAGATAAATATATGCGAGTAAGTCGATGGCCTTTGACCATCTCCAAGAAGGCCTCTACACGCTCACAAAAAATCGCTTCTGTAACATATACTCCCAAACATATTTTGCTTCAAGCATATACATTTTTGCGTATTGCCCAAATATTTATATGTTTGATCTCTTCCAATATATAATATGTTTGAAAGCATATTAGTCTAAACAATATATGTTTGGGTAGTCTAAGTTTCAAACATTTTGTATTTTTGCATCCAAATTCAATAATGTTATCTTCCAAAAAACAATATGTTATTATGTGAACATATAATATGTTTGGAAGCATTTTGCACCCAAAAATATTATATGCTTAAAAAAAATTCTCCCAAACAATATTGTGCTCAAAATTTTATTTATTTATTTATATATTTACAATCATAACGAATTATGAAAATAAACAGGTAATATAGGTTCTAACAACATAGGTTTTCGACCTGAATGCTCAAAATTTTGTTTCTGCCCAATTCCCCCACATCTTTCTCACTTCCACGAGATTTTTTAGTTCTTAGCACCTTTTTCTGTAATACAAACATTGTAGAAGGAATTATTCAATTGTATGATTTTTTTTATTTTAATTTTACCTTTTGCCGGACGGGGATTCGAACAACGGACCACACAGTTTGTAAGGATCAAAGAAGTAGCTGATCAATTGCCCAAGGAAAAATAAAATGTTAATTTTGTAATAACAAGCAACAACCACCAACTTAATTCAATATCGCTCCCTGTTAAATAGCGCTCCAAGCTACTAAACACATATATGTTTATAGGCTATTTCTAAATTAATATATGTTTGCATCCAAGCATATTATATTTACAAACATTTTATGTCCCAAACATAATATGTTCTAACATATTAACATATATGTCCCAAACATGTTATGCTAGTTTATGAACATTATATGCTTGCACTCAAAAATATTGTGTTTAAAAATTTGTGTTCCAAACATATAATGTTTATAGCCAAACATATGAAAAACAGCCTTTTTCATCCGTATACGTATTACATAATTTTATTTAATTTAAATAAATTTAACTTTGTTAGTTGTATATTTATTTAATTCAATTAACATTAATTTAATTTAATTGTAATTTAATGATCAAGGCAAGATAAAAAATTTAAGAAAAACAGTTTTTTCCGTTCAGATTTAGATATAGCGCTAATATATATCTTTCGTCCGATATGCACTTATATGGCCCAGAAGCCAGAGTTTTATACTGATTTGCTTTAAATTTTGTACAATGAGTAGAATTAACGTTCTCGGTACACATGCCAAATTTGGTTGAAATCGGTTCAGATTTAGATATGGCTCCCATATATATCTTTCCCTCGATTTTCACTCATATGATCACAGAGGTCAAAGTTCTAATCCGATTTACGTAAAATTACAAGGAGTAGAAATAACGTTCTCGATATACATGCCAATATTGGTTAAAATCGGTTCAGAGATAGATATAGCTCCCATATATATTTTTCTCCTAATTTTCACTCATATGACCACAGAGATCAAAGTTGCAAGTCGATTTTGCACAGGGTGTAGAAATAACATTGTAACTATGCATGCCAAATTTGGTTGAAATTGGTTCATATTTAGATATAGCTCCCATATATAATTTTTCTGATTTCGGCAAAAATGGCCAAAGTACCAACATTTTCCTTGTAAAATCCCTACTACCAAGTCGAAACTTGTTTGAATGACTTAAATTTTTCTATTCTTCTAATATATACGAGGGCGGTTCGGAAACTTCTTGGCCTATCAATGAAAGAGAATAGTTAGTTTTTCAAAAATATTTTTATTTTTCAATATAATCTCCTGAAACTTCAATACACTCAGTCCAACGCTTTTCTAGCAATTCTATCCTCTGATTAAAATATTGTTCCTCAAGGTCTTCAAAATAGTGGTTTACAATTGTAATTGCTTCTTCATTTGAGGTAAAACGCTTGCCAGCAAGGAATTTTTTTAGATTTGGGAACAAATAAAAGTCACTGGTAGCTAAATCAGGAGAATAAGGTGGGTGGTCAAGCACCTTTAATTCGTTGATGTTTTCTCGAATTTGTACATTTAATTGATCCCAAAGGTTGCAATAGTACTTTGAATTCATTGTTTTACCCTTTTGCAGACAATCAATCAATAAAAAACCTTTGAAGTCCCAAAAAACCGTTGCCATATCCTTATCAGCCGATTGAATTGTTTTTGCTTTCTTTGGGGCACTTCCTCCAGCTTCAGTCCATTGTGTGGATTGTTCTTTTGTCAATTTTTTACTGTTGCATATGAAGGAACACTTTCACCTAACACATTCACCATATCATTATGAATTTCTTGTCCCGATAAACCTTTTTAAGTAAATATTTTATGACAGCACGCATATCTAATTTTTCCATTGTAAAAAATTGCGGATGCGTCTTTTTTGAACACCTGAAGGAGTTGCCAGATCGTAACAAAATTTAACATGTGTTCATAACAGAGATGAAAGTTTTCAAAACACTTAACTTTTTTCTGTTTATACCGCGCTTTTTGTGCTAGGCTAAGAAGTTTCCAAACTGCCCTCGTAAAGCCACCTTGGAAAATTGTTCTGTGTTATGGAATTGATTCGTGACCCTAATCGGTAATGTTCATACACCCAGTGAATGAATCCTTCATGGTGGATTTTTAGGTTTAGGGTAGGTACTATGTTCGGTTTTCGAGTTGAAAACCACTTTATTTTCGCGATTACTTTTTCTTAAATAACCAAAATTATAAATGAAAACAAACTTATTTCGTTAAAGTCTTGCCGAAATCTAGAGGAACAACAAACTACGTATCAATTGAGTTAATTTGTCTGCTTTATATTGAACTGTTTTGATAAAGTAACCACGAAAATTTCAACGCGAAAAGCGAACATAGTACTTACCTTTATATTAACAAATTTTTAATTTTTTAAATTTTTAAATATTAAAAACTTTTAACATTTGCCTGTTTCGGTATCAGGCTAACATGAAATATAATAAGCAACGATGAGCCCGTCGCAAAACTAAGAAAAACACGACTAATGTACGCGTTAGAATTGTTGTTGTATCCTGGAAACCAGTTTCTGAAAGTTGTCACATGTTGTTGTAGTTGACTGTAGAAACAATAAGCATTGTTCGACTGTTCACCACTTAGGTGAATTCTAACAAATTAGCTTTCTAAAAATAAATTTCGTGTTGTTGCATTACTATGTAACAAAACGAAATAAAAATAAGATTAAGGGACTTGTAAGTTATATGAAAAAGATGATGTACAGTGGGAGAAAAGATGATTCAATTTGTAAGAGGAAATTTCCCAAATGTTTTCTCCATAAGGAGTTAGCATAAAGGGCCCAAAATTGAGTTATCTCTCCCAGCCAGATCTATACTAAAGGCTGTGGAAAGGTTCATTCGCCCGAACCGAAACATGTACAGTCCAGGCGTGTATAGATTTGTATCTGGCGTTTTCTTTTCAATGGCTCTATTAACCATGTTCCTTAATCTATATCTGTCCATAAAGCTCGAAAAATAATTGTATAATTAGATAAAATATTTTAGTAAATGCAACATGATACAAATAAGCTAATAATTTTTGTCAAATTAAAGAAAATTTATTAAAAATAATAATTCTTTTCTGTTGTTTAATAAAATTTTATTTCCAAGTAAGGAAAGTGTAAAGTCGGGCGGTGTCGACTATTTATATCCTGCAACACTTTGTAGATCCACATTTTCGATACAATATCAAATTCGTCAAATGTGTTCGGTGCTATATATAAAAGTTTTTGTTCCCCTATACATACATTTAAATCTGACTTGATCCTTACAAAATTTGTTAGACTTAAAAAAAACTGTAGGCTTAAAATTTAAGCACTGTGATGGAACACAATGTTAGTAAAAAAATATGTGAAACATTTAAATCTGAAGCAATTTTTAAGCAACTTCGCCGATTTATCGGTCGATAAATATGTATTAGAAGTATAGGCAAATTAAAGTCATTCTTACAAGTTTTCGACTTAGCAGTGGCGATTTTACAAAGAAAATGTTGATACTGTGACTATTTTTGACGAAATCAGAAAAATATATATATATGGGAGCTATATCTAAAGCTGAACCGATTTCAACCAAATTTGGCATGTATAGCTACAATATTAATTCTACTCCCTGTGCAAAATTTTAAGAAAATTAGAGCAAAACTCTGGCATATCGGCCGAAAGATATATATGGGAACTATATCTAAATCTGAACCGATTTCAACCAAATTCACGACACTATCAAGTGCAAAATTTATCAGACTGAAATTCTGGCTTCTGGGGTCATATTAGTAGATATCGGGTGAAAGATATATATGGGAGCTGTATCTAAAACTGAACCGATTTCTTCCAAAATCGATAGGCCCTATTCTGACCCAAAATACAAATTTGAAGTCGATTGGACTAAAATTGCGAACTAGACTTTGATTATGAAAATGTGTTCACAGACAGACGGACGGATATGTCTAGCTCGACTCAGGGGCCGGATATATGAAGTTCTAGACAGACACAATTTATGTAAAATTTACTCATTTGAGAAACTTATGAACTCAGTTCCAGCAAACTTCAATCGTTTTAGGAAAATATGAACTATTTTCATATTTAGTAAAATTGTGTACTTCATTTGTATATAACCTTTTCTCATTTTTAGTTCACTTTAATGACGTTAACTAAAAATGAGAAAAACTAAAAATAAAAAATATAATAAAAAAAGAAACTTTTCTCACATTTGGCAAATGTGAATTGAAATCAACGAATTTTCATGAAGTAAAATAAAGTTAAATCTGCTATAAAAATTTCGTTGTCTTTGTTCTGGGGGTAATTTTTGAGTGTGATTTAATTACAGTAATCCCTCGATTTACGTCGTCTCGGTTTACGTCGTTTCGATTTACGTCGTCAAATTTTTTGTTCCATCAAACTTTCGATTTACGTCGTCGATTTTTTTTGCCCACTTTATCAGAAACGCCTTCCATAAGTAAAACAAGTATATACAGCACTAAGTTCGGCCGGGCCGAATCTTAAATACCCATCACCATGAACCAAATATTCCTTTGAAATTTCAGGAGGGCTTGAGGACTTGAGGACACTTCCCGAAGATAAATTTAAAGATATCACCTATGAGGACTATATCAGATTGTGGATTTATAAGAACCATTTTTGTTTGAGTTTTATAGGAATCATTAACATCTCTTGTAAGTGTGCAAGAAAATTATAAAATAACGTCTTGATTTGAAATCTTAAATCTGCAGAAGTAAAATCAGGAAATTTTACATTGAGTTTCAAGCAATTTTCATGATCAGTGCGCCTTCTACACCCTCAAGAAGTGAAGTCGGTCTATATGGAGGCATTACCATATGGACCGATAAAAACTTAATCCGATACACGTTTTTGTGAACCTAAAATACCAGAATATTTACAATTTCAGGCAAATCAGATAAAAACTACGGTTTCTAGGAACCCAAGGAGCTAAATCGGTAGATCGTTCTTATGGGGGCTATACTAAAATATGGACCGATACTCACCATTTTCGGCACACCTCTTTATGACCCGAAAATACCTCTAGATTTCCAATTTCAGGCAAATAGGATAAAAACTTCGGATTCTAGAAGCCCAAGAAGTAAAATCGGGAAATCGGTCTATATGGGGGCTATACCAAAATATGGACCGATACTCACCATTTTCGGCACACCTCTTTATGGTCCTAAAATACCTCTAGATTTCCAATTTCAGACAAATTGGATAAAAACTACGGTTTCTATAAGCCCAAGACCCCAAATCGGCAGGTCGTTTTATATGGGGACCATACCAAAACATGGACCGATACTCACAATTTTTGGCACACATATTTGTGGTCCTACAATACCTCTAGATGCCCAATTTCAGGTAAATTGCATAAAAACTGCGATTTCTATAAGCCCAAGAAGTAAAATCGGGAAATCGGTCTATATGGGGGCTATACCAAAACATGGACCGATACTCACCATTTTTGGCACACCTCTTTATTATCATAAAATACCTCTAGATTTAAAATATCAGACAAATTGGATAAAAACTACGATTTCTATAAGCCCAAGACCCCAAATCGGGAGGTCGGTTTATATGGGGACTATATCAAAACCTGGACCGATATAGCCCATCTTTGTACTTGACCCGCCTGCAGACAAAAGATGGGCTTGTGCAAAATTTCAGCACGATTGCTTCATTATTGAAGACTGTAGCGTGATTACAACAGACAGACAGACGGACATCGTTATATCGTTTTAGAATTTCTCTCTGATCAAGAATATATATACTTTATATAGTCGGAAATCGATAATCGATCGATGAAGAATCTTGGAGTAACTTTCAATGAGAATTTAACTTGGTCTGATCATATTAATGCTAAATGCGGTAAAATATACGGTATGTTGCGTAATCTTTGGTATACTCAATCGTTTACACCTTTTCGTATAAGACTGCTGTTGGCCAGATCCTATGTTCTGCCTACTTTGTTATATTGATGTGAAATTTTCTCTGGATGTAACACCACTGACTTAAAAAGACTAAGGGCCAGTTTCTCAATGTTTTGTTATTATTTGTCGTGTCGATAAAACAGCTGATCCCATACAAAAATTTTACTAACCGGAGGTCTATCCACCGGTTAAAATTAATCGGAGGATGAGAAACTGGCCATAACAACCACGTTCAATCCGTTATATCTTCGGATTGAAACGTTACGATAGTGTGACCATTTTTGCGAACAAAATTTTTGGTATCCCGTTTGACAAATACGTTCAACTCAGAACTCTGATAATCCTCCAAAAGATTATACACACAAAGGAACCACCATATCTCTACGAACGATTAACATTCGCTAGATCCAACAGTGGTAACAATTTGATACAGATTCGACATAGAAGTCAGTTATCTGAGCGGCAGTTTTATATACAGTAGAATTCATTTATAACGACCTCGGTTATAACGACCATCCGTTTATAACGACGGATTTTCAAAGCAAGTTTGGTTCTTAATAATTTGTACATGTGCAAGCATTCGCTTAGAACGACTCCGGTTTTAGCAACCATCTGCTTTTAACGACCAATTTGCACGTCTGCTTTGGAATGGACATTCGGTTATAACGACGATGTAAGCTCTGTGTACTAATTTTTATTTTTTTCATTCCATTTTTTGTCGTCAGCCAATACTAAATAAAGAAACATGTACTGCGGGGAATCACAGAATTTGTTTTCGACTATCCCAAACAGAGGTGCAAATGACAAAGAAGAAATATTCAAACCAGTTTGGGATGAGTTCGAGTTCAAACCAGGACTGGGATGAGTTCGTAAATTTCGATGACAACGTCGTGACATCAGAAGAGCCTTCATTGAGAGAAATAGTGGAGAACACAAAAGAAAATGATGAAACTCACAGCGATAATGAACCAGATGACGAAGATGAGCCAATCAAAATTCCAACTAGGACAGAAACCTTGTGTGCGGTGCACACATTATTGTGTGCGGTGCACACATTAAAACAGTATTTACGATTTGGGTGTTCTGATATACCAGTGAGTTTATATGGTTCCGTTGAAATTATTGAAAGTAAATTATTAAAAGAAATTCTTGTAAATAGAAAACAAACCACAATTCTAAACTATTTTCAATCTCAATAAATATGAATATGAATATACATGATATAAAACAAAAATTTAAAAATATTGTGTACACTTATTTGGATACAACGACGTTCGGTTATAACGACGTATAATTTCGGTCCCTTGGCGGTCGCTATAACCGAATTCTACTGTATATGCGACGCGTCTCTGGAATCAGTTACCCAATCAACTTCAACTTATATACAACACAGTGCAGTTCAAGACGAAGCTGACAAAATATCTAATTCAGGGCAGTTAATCACAAAGAAATCTTTATGTAAAAACAACAATATCTAATTCAGTATCATATTATACACTCATAGAAAAAAGTCTGCTGAAAACAGCAGTCGATGTCTGCTGTTATATTTTTGTACTGCAGGGCCTAATGAACAACAATTTATAAAATTTTTAGGTTATAAAATTTTCCCCAAAGCATATTTAAGAACCAAAAGTAGTTTTTGGTATATTTTTGCTCTGTAATATACTTACAAGCTCCTAAATACGATCAGCAAACATTTTGTTTGCTGTTATGCCTCAATTCGATAAATATTCAGATTTTTGGTCAAATAAAGGGTGATTTGTTAAGAGCTTGATAACTTTAAAAAAAAAAAAAAAACGCATAAAATTTGCAAAATCTCATCGGTTCTTTATTTGAAACGTTAGATTGGTCCATGACATTTAATTTTTGAAGATAATTTCATTTAAATGTTGACCGCGGCTGCGTCTTAGGTGGTCCATTCGGAAAGTCCAATTTTGGGCAACTTTTTCGAGCATTTCGGCCGGAATAGCCCGAATTTCTTCGGAAATGTTGTCTTCCAAAGCTGGAATAGTTGCTGGCTTATTTCTGTAGACTTTAGACTTGACGTAGCCCCACAAAAAATAGTCTAAAGGCGTCAAATCGCATGATCTTGGTGGCCAACTTACCGGTCCATTTCTTGAGATGAATTGTTCTCCGAAGTTTTCCCTCAAAATGGCCATAGAATCGCGAGCTGTGTGGCATGTAGCGCCATCTTGTTGAAACCACATGTCAACCAAGTTCAGTTCTTCCATTTTTGGCAACAAAAAGTTTGTTAGCATCGAACGATAGCGATCGCCATTCACCGTAACGTTGCGTCCAACAGCATCTTTGAAAAAATACGGTCCAATGATTCCACCAGCGTACAAACCACACCAAACAGTGCATTTTTCGGGATGCATGGGCAGTTCTTGAACGGCTTCTGGTTGCTCTTCACTCCAAATGCGGCAATTTTGCTTATTTACGTAGCCATTCAACCAGAAATGAGCCTCATCGCTGAACAAAATTTGTCGATAAAAAAGCGGATTTTCTGCCAACTTTTCTAGGGCCCACTCACTGAAAATTCGACGTTGTGGCAGATCGTTCGGCTATTCATGATGAAATGTCAAAGCATACTGAGCATCTTTCTCTTTGACACCATGTCTGAAATCCCACGTGATCTGTCAAATACTAATGCATGAAAATCCTAACCTCAAAAGAATCACCCTTTACTATAGATATTCATAAAATATTGTGTTAATTCTGTTAGGATAGCTCCTATGTTGACATTTTGCCAAAATAAAACAGGTTTTAGTGTAATTGAGCTTAAAAAATAGAAGGAAATGTTTGCTATTTCAGCAAACAGTTTCTGCTGTTTTAGCAGACTTTTCTGCTGTCCCTACTAACAAATTTCTTTGGGTGTATGTAAATCCAATTCCTTATTATTATAATCTTTATTAAATTATCTTTCTACTTATTGTATTTATTATATTTGTTATAACATTACTGATTCTAATTCCCATTATAAGATATATATCTTTTGTATTAGGAAAGCAAAATAAATAAAATGAAATGAAAAAAAATCAAGGGATCACTGTAGTTTTGAGTTTTTAAAGGGTCTTTGAGATATCTCTCTCTCTCTCTTGTAATTCAAAAGTGTACAATAACCAAACTTTCCCTAATACGATAGACTGGATCATATGAACATACCTATAAGAGATGCAATCCACAATTTCCTATTAACGTACATTCACATACAAATGAATTGTAGACAAGCTAATGGAAATTTCAAAAAAAAAAAAAACACATACACATAATTCACAGAATCCAGATGATGCAGTTTTATGCACCAAATTGCTGATACGTTTGCTATTCATTGTTGCATGAACCACGAAGAAATAGTTGTTAATGGTATTGCTTCACCTCATCTAATTTTCGTTTTCGGTTAGATGCTGAGTAAATAATGATGTAAAGAGGTTGAATTGTCTGTTGGTGGCCATATTACATTCAATGAGCAGATCAAATCAACTGGTTTAAATTGGTCTCCTAGCGGAATGGCAGAGTCACCATTCATGGGCAATGGTTTGGTTGTTTGTAGCATTCACATAAAAATGGGACCAAAAAATATTTTTTTTACCTGTCTTTCACTTGTTCACGTTTCACATTGAAATTAAATATGATATTCGTAAACTGGAGGAACCGGCACTTCAATACTTTAAGGCATCGATGTAGTTTTTTTCCGGTGTGGATTGGAATTGAGAGTATCTATAAATGCGTAGATACAGAGAAAAGATTTTTTTCTGATTCAATCACGAATTATTTATACCCTTCACCACTTTGTAGACCGAAATTGGACAAAAATTTTATCTCTAGACATAAAATATAAATTTGGTTAACGTCCTGGGACGTTACAAAATGTTAGTAAAAACAAGTAAATAAAGTCTAAAGTCGGACGGGGCTGACTATATTATATCCTTCACCACTACGTAGACCAAAATTTGTGTTACCATCTCAACTCCTTCAAATTTGTTGGGAGTTATTATGAAGGTTTATATTCCCATATACAAATATGTATATCTTAGCCGATTTGGAGACAAGTTTTTGTACTTCTACAAATTATAAAAAAACAATTAAAAATTATTAAAATTTAAATCTGCTAACGCCTGGGATGAAACACAATGATAGTAAAAAAACAAGTGAGAAAAGTAGAAAGTCGGGCGGGCCGACTACATCATACCCTAAACCACCCCTACTGAATTAGTGGGGTATCAATGGTACAGGTTTGGGGAAAACCCGCATTTCCAAATTTATGAACATTAATGGGTACATGGTTATGGGAGTTTTATCACAATCTGAACAGAAATGTCTGATATTAGAAGCTATAGTCAGTGCTGCCGCTAGTGAAAAATTGAGTGAAGTAGATTTTGGAAAAAAGTGGAGTAGATTGAATAAAATTGAAGTAGCATACATTTTTGAAAACAAAACAATAGAATTCATTTTATTATACCCTCCACCATAGGATGGGGGTATATTAACTTTGTCATTCCGTTTGTAACACATCGAAATATTGCTCTAAGGCCCCATAAAGTATATATATTTTGGGTCGTGGTAAAATTCTGTGTCGATCTGAGCATGTCCGTCCGTCTGTTCAAATCAAGCTAACTTCCGAACGAAAGAAGCTATCCTCCTGAAACTTGGCACAAGTATTTGTTATTGATGTAGGTCGGATGGTATTGCAAATGGGCCATATCGGTCCACTTTTACGTATAGCCCCCATATAAACGAGAAGCAAATTTCATCCGATCCAGCTGAAATTTGGTACATGGTGTAAGTATATGGTCTCTAACAACTATGCAAAAATTGGTCCACATCGGTTAATAATTCAATGATTAAAACCGCTATGTTCATCGCAATTAAAGGAATAGGAAAAACAATTATGTAATATGGGGAAAAATTTTAAAATATGAAGCAGAACAAAAAGTGAAGCAGATTTTTGAAAGAAGGAGTGACGAAGTAAATTTTGTGAAAATGAAGCAAAATACTTCGATTGAAGTAGTAGCGGCAGCACTGGCTATAGTTGATTCTGAACCTACAGATTTAGTATGCCACTAATATTGAGTCCATTATTAAAAAAAGAGGAAATCGCTCAATTAGTGTGGTAATAAATCCAAATTTCCGAAAATAGATCAATAGATTTAAGTAAGAGCTGCATATAAGTCTAAATATATCAGCTAATACATGTACATTTGAAATTTGACCAATATTGGTTAATAAATAAGAGTATTATGGCCAAATTTGGGAAAATCGATCGATGCATATATATGGGAGCTATATCTAAATCTGAACGGATTTTGATGATATTTTCCAGATTTGGTTGATACCACAGAAGGTTACCTTGTGCTAAATTAGAGTAAGATTGGGCACTAAATAAGACTATTATGGTCAGAAATAAAGTTATAAGGAGTACATTTCTCAAAAACGGGCGACACATATATATGGAAGCTATATCTAAATCTGAACCGATTTGGATTATATTTTGCAGGTTTTGTTGATATTACAGTAGATTACCTTGTGCTAAATTTGAGTAAGATCGGTTAATAAATGAGACCGCTATGATCAAAGATATGGTTATAAGAGGCAAATTTTTGAAAATCGGGCGCAACATATATATGGGAGCTATATGTAAATCTGAACCGATTTGGATGATATTATAAGCCAAATTTGATTAAGATCGGTTTATAAATAAGGGTTTTATGGCAAAATTTGTGAACATCGGGCGATATATATATATATATATATATATATATATATATATATATATATATATATATATATATATATATATATATATATATATATATATATATATATATATATATATATATATATATATATATATATATATATATATATATATATATATATATATATATATATATATATATATATATATATATATATATATATATATATATATATATATATATATATATATATATATATATATATATATGGAGCTATAGCCAAATCTGAACCGATTTCGATGATTTTGTGCACATATAGTGAGTGCTATAGAAAATTAAATATGGCCAACTTTGAGTCAGATAGGTTTATAAATAAGGGACTTATGGCCAAATTTGGGAAAAATCGGACGATACATAACAAGTTGGCATATAAGTACCCGGTCTAGCAAGAAAAACACAGTTTTTTGCCAAAATTCGTTTTTATTATTCAACATAGTTCCCTTCAAGAGCGATACAACGATTATAACGACCTTCCAATTTTTTGATACCATTTTGGTAGTACTTCTTCGGTTTTGCATCAAAATAGGCCTCAGTTTCGGCGATCATTGCAGCCAAATTTTTTCCCTGCCAGCATTCTTTTGAGGTCTGAGAACAAGAAAAAGTCGCTGGGGGCCAGATCTGGAGAATACTGTGGGTGGGGAAGCAATTCGAAGCCCAATTCATGAATTTTTGCCATCGTTCTCAATGACTTGTGGCACGGTGCGTTGTCTTGGTGGAACAACACTTTTTTCTTCTTCATATGGGGCCGTTTTGCCGCGATTTCGACCTTCAAACGCTCCAATAACGCCATATAATAGTCACTGTTGATGGTTTTTCCCTTCTCAAGATAATCGATAAAAATTATTCCAAGCGCATCCAAAAAAACATAGGCTATTACTTTGTCAGCGGACTTTTGAGTCTTTCCACGCTTCGGAGACGGTTCACCGGTTGCTGTCCACTCTTCCGACTGTCGATTGGACTCAGGAGTGTAGTGATGGAGCCATGTTTCATCCATTGTCACATATCGACGGAAAAACTCAGGTGTATTACGAATTAACAGCTGCAAACACCTCTCAGAATCATCAACACGTTGTTGTCTTTTGTCAAATTTGAGCTCGCGCGGCACCCATTTTGCACAGAGCTTCCGCATATCCAAATATTGATGAATGATATGACCAACACGTTCCTTTGATATCTTTAACGCCTCTGCTATCTCGATCAACTTCATTTTACGGTCATTCAAATTCATTTTGTGGATTTTTTTATGTTTTCGTCGGTAACCACATCTTTCGGGCGTCCACTGCGATCACCGTCCTCCGTGCTCATTTCACCACGCTTGAATTTTGCATACCAATCAATTATTGTTGATATCCCTGGGGCAGAGTCCGGAAACTCATTTTCAAGCCAAGTTTTTGCTTCCACCGTATTTTTTCCCTTCAGAAAACAGTATTTTATCAAAACACGAAATTCCTTTTTTTTCATTTATTCACAATAACAAAAGTTGCTTCACAAAAGACGCTCCATCTCACAAACTAATTGACTTACAGACGTCAAATTTTGACACGAATCATTTGAAGGTTGGTACTATATAAAAATAATATGCATTTAATACTAGCGACGCCATCTATGTGTCAGACCGGGGACTTATCAGCCAACCTGTTATTATATATATATATATATATATATATATATATATATATATATATATATATATATATATATATATATATATATATATATATATATATATATATATATATATATATATATATATATATATATATATATATATATATATATATATATATATATATATATATATATATATATATATATATATATATATATATATATATATATAAAGGGTGATTCTTTTGAGGTTAGGATTTTCATGCATTAGTATTTGACAGATCACGTGGGATTTCGGACATGGTGTCAAAGAGAAAGATGCTCAGTATGCTTTGACATTTCATCATGAATAGACTTACGATCTGCCACAACGTCGAATTTTCAGTGAATGGGCCCTAGAAAAGTTGGCAGAAAATCCGCTTTTTTATCGACAAATTTTGTTCAGCGATGAGGCTCATTTCTGGTTGAATGGCTACGTAAATAAGCAAAATTGCCGCATTTGGAGTGAAGAGCAACCAGAAGCCGTTCAAGAACTGCCCATGCATCCCGAAAAATGCACTGTTTGGTGTGGTTTGTACGCTGGTGGAATCATTGGACCGTATTTTTTCAAAGATGCTGTTGGACGCAACGTTACGGTGAATGGCGATCGCTATCGTTCGATGCTAACAAACTTTTTGTTGCCAAAAATGGAAGAACTGAACTTGGTTGACATGTGGTTTCAACAAGATGGCGCTACATGCCACACAGCTCGCGATTCTATGGCCATTTTGAGGGAAAACTTCGGAGAACAATTCATCTCAAGAAATGGACCGGTAAGTTGGCCACCAAGATCATGCGATTTGACGCCTTTAGACTATTTTTTGTGGGGCTACGTCAAGTCTAAAGTCTACAGAAATAAGCCAGCAACTATTCCAGCTTTGGAAGACAACATTTCCGAAGAAATTCGGGCTATTCCGGCCGAAATGCTCGAAAAAGTTGCCCAAAATTGGACTTTCCGAATGGACCACCTAAGACGCAGCCGCGGTCAACATTTAAATGAAATTATCTTCAAAAAGTAAATGTCATGGACCAATCTAACGTTTCAAATAAAGAACCGATGAGATTTTGCAAATTTTATGCGTTTTTTTTTTTTTTTAAAGTTATCAAGCTCTTAACAAATCACCCTTTATATATATATTTTTTTTTATTTATATAAATTTATTTTTTATATTCAATTGTTTTCATATATAATTTTAGTTTTTAAATTGATTAAAAAATTATAGTTAATTGTATCAGTTAATTTTTAATTGATTAATTTTTCATATACAATCAAGTTTTTAATTGGAAATATTTTGGTGATCTTTTTTTCCTAAGTACTAACATTAATATAAGAACATTTGGTTATCATTTAATACTGGAGTGGAAACCGTGTTCAGGAGTAAGAGATACCTGACTGGAGCTGGGATAACAACGATATAGTCTCCCTAGGTAACTTTCCTTTGTCTTCACTAATGGAGAGGTAACTCACCAAGAAGAACGTTACACTAATAGGTCAGGATTATCGGCAGAATCATTTCTGTGTAAAGCCAGCTCTAGTGAACATTTTTGTTGTATGTCAATTATACAGTTTTGCTATGCATTTCTTATAGAAGACAATGTAAACAATCGATAACATGGCGTCAATGAAAATTTCGTTAGCAAAAATATGTTAGCTATGCATTTTTATGATCAGCCAAAAAAAAATATTTTTGTCAGAGGCTTTACCGGCTTTAAACCGGTCTCAGTACCGCATGTATATCTGTAACATCGCTGTAGTCACCACCATAACACACCAATTGTTGTGTATTAGGATAGGAATCCCTTGTAAGAATGGCAGGCGAGGATTTTGGAGTAGTGAGAACTATGTTCTAGCGGAAATTTCCGCGTCCCATAAGAAAAGCATTGTTATATATTTGCCAACGAAAATTCCGTGAGGCGTTATTATCGACTGTCAATCATAACTCCTCTCAGAGTTTTCGTTAGCAAATATATAGCAATGCTTTTCTTATGGGTAGCGGAAATTTCGGCTAGAAGTACATACCGGCCTTTAACTATTTTTATGTTCAGTTTTCTCATTCTAATATGCTTTTATGTTTTAATTTGGGAAATAATCAGATTTTTTAGCAAATGCAAGATTTGCTACTTCAGTAAACAGTAAATGCTTTCCTTTTATCAGCCGACTCTTCATTGTTTTAACAAAAATTTCTACAGTGCATTGAAAAAAATAGAAGACAATGCTTTTCAGCAATCAGTCACTGCTTTCATTTTATCAGCAGTCTCTTCATTGTTTTAACAAATTTTCTCTGGGTTTACTTGGAGCTACATATGTGTCCGGATAGGGACTTTTTCTATTTACATATTTATTCTGTTTATGAACTTGTTCTTTTTCTTTCAGATGCTTATGGCCATAACAATCATACACAACGAAGTCTTACCAACAATGTGGAGTGTCTTGAAGATATAGTACGGTTTTATCGAGATCCAAACCGGCCAGTTCACAAGATATGGACCAGTTCAGAGTGCTCTAAATATTATTTATGTTTGGAGGGAGAAGTATTCAACTTTAAATGCTCTGAAGGCTTGCTATTTGATGTGGTCAGGCAAATATGCGATTTTAAACAAAATGTGGATAATTGCGATATAACGGCAGGTTTGTTTCATTTCCATTCATTTCACTCGCATTTCAATGAAGATCCATTAGTGAAAACATTGACAACGGCATTCTAAACGTTACTACTGCACTCGAGGTAACGTGAACTGAACTCGCAGTAACGTGAACTAATTAAAACCAAGAGAGTTCACGTAAGCGAACTCCAGCGAATTTCGGAACAAAACATAGTCATATTCAAGAGTTTTACACGATGTAGAGTGGTAGTCATTTTTTGTTATAAGTACTATTTAAAAACTTAATTTAATTTCATGAAAAAATTAAAAAAAGAGATCGGAAAAATATCAGTGAGTATGGAATTATAACGCAATTTAAATCAATAATTAAAATTCAAAAAATTCGGTAGGAGTATTTGAAATTCATGTTTTTCAGCGTTAAGCTGAGTACTATGTTCAGTTTTCAAGCGGAAAATCAGTTTGTTTTCACGGTTACTTTTTTTAAATTAATTAAATTATAATTATACAATGGTTCACAGTCAATTCCTTAGATCTTTTCCATTCACTATTTCACAAGACTTTATAAAAATGTAATAGTCTTCTTATAGATTTCTGTACTTTTAATTTGGCGTTTTGGTGAAAAATACGAACATAGTACTGACCTTTACGGAGTAGTTAGTGCAAGAAAAAGCTTGTTCACGTTATGCGGTGTTCACGTTAAGCGGTATTCACGTTACTGCGAGTGCACTGTATGTCTTTTATCCTACCTACACTCATAGAAAAAAAATACAAATGCTTATAGAGAAAATTGCTGTTTTCAGCTCATACTTTTTACTTGTATGCTGTGTTTTACTTATACTTTTTAGCAGTATTTCTTCAGCAAAAAACCGTTTGCGGATTTACCTACACTCATAGCGAAAAGTCTACTAAAAACAGCAGTCGATGTTTTCTGATATATTTTTGTATTTTTTGGCCTAGCAAGCAACAATTATTTAAATTTTTAGGTTCTAAGATGTTACACAAAATATTCCCAAAAATCAGGAATAGCTTTTTTATTTTCATGCGCTCTAAAATCCTTAAAAATTCCTATATGCACCAACAAACTTTTTCTTTGCTTTTAAAGTGGGTACTATGTTCGGTTTTCGAATTGAAAATCACTTTATTTTCGCGATTACATTTTCCTGAAATAATCAAAATTATAAATTAAAACCAAAATACTCCTGTAAAGTCTTGCCGAAATCTAGGGGAACAAGAAACTGCGCATCAATTGAATTAATTTATCTGCTTCATATTGAACTGTTTTATTAAAGTAACCGCGAAAATTTCACCTCGAAAAGCGAACATAGTACTTACCTTTATGCCTTAATTTGGAAAATATTTAGATTTTTACCAAATACATGACATATCCTTAATATACTATTTTTATTGTTTTGCTGCAGCCCCTTGTTTTACATTTTTATTTGTTTCAGCCAATATAAAACATGTTTAAGGATAATTGAGTTTAAAAATAACAATGTTTGCTTTTTCAGAAAACGGCGACTGCTTTCTCGTTTTCAGAAGCCTTTTTGTTTTAGTAGATATTTCTGCTGTGTCTTATTTGGGTTTAGTTTCTTAGTTGGAAGAACTGAAATGAATGCTTCCTCCTCTTGCTGCAGAAAAAAAACTTCTGCTTTAGCAAACATATGATTCTTTGAGTGTTACAATCTTAACTGCTAAAAACGTTTCAGTTTACTGAATGTGACATATGCACAATAAAATTCCTGTTAAACCTCAACGGAGTCACAGTGGCCCTTAATGAAGCTATCAGGGAATAGCATGACAATAAACACACACCTAGTACCCATCATTATCAATGAAACCTTCAAAATGCGGTTTACCAATATGAGGTTGTGGACTTTTGTCACTTTATTCTGAGTGGACCCATGTAGTGGGAACCTAGCCTTGGCTCATAAAAAATTACATTAGATGATTTTCAAAGGCAAGAATATGAGGTTGTGTTTAATTACGAGAGGTTTTACTGTATACTCCTCCAACATGTTTCAAAAATGTTATTTTTTTCTTTAGAAACACCAGCACCAAAACCATTACTGGATGAATCCGATTGTCCTGAAAATGAGTGGGCTTGTGGTGATGCCACATGTTTACCTAACGAATATTTCTGTGACGGATCTGTCGATTGTCCAGATGAATCCGATGAGGGATGGTGTGATGCTGATAATGATCCAAACGCTGCCGAATCTTGCGATCCCAAACAATGTAAATTGCCAGATTGTTTTTGCTCTAAAGATGGAACAACAATACCTGGTCGCTTGGAACCTCATGCTGTACCCCAAATGATTCTTCTAACATTCGATGACGCGGTGAATTTTGAAAATTGGGAATTATTCATGAAGGTATTGTTCAATGGGCAACGCCGTAATCCAAATGGATGTCCCATAAAAGCTACGTTCTTTGTTTCGCATCCATTCACAAATTATCAATATATTCAAAAATTGTGGAATGATGGCCATGAGATAGCAGTACATTCAGTAACGTAAGTTGTTTGAAAATTTCTATACTCATACACATGAAACTGCAAAAGCCTCCGTTGCAGATCTTTATATATCCCCATCCTATGGTGTAGTGAATAAAAAATGTATCTTTAAGCCTTATCTTCTTATTTGTAGACACCGAGGACCTGAAATGTGGTGGTCACACAATGCAACAATCGAAGATTGGTTCGATGAAATGGTGGGCCAAGCAAATATACTTAATCGTTTTGCGAGTGTACGCATGGAAGAGATCCGTGGGATGCGTGTTCCATTCCTGCGTGTAGGATGGAATCGCCAATTTCTTATGATGAAAGAATTTGGTTTTGCTTATGACTCATCAATGGTTGCACCTTTTTCAAATCCTCCCCTATGGCCATATACGTTGGACTATAAGATGCCACATGCTTGTATGGGCAACAAACAAAATTGTCCATCACGTAGTTATCCAGGAATTTGGGAAATTGTATTGAATCAATTAGAGGCTGGTGATTTTACGTGTACAATGATCGATAGCTGTCCACCGCATTTGAATGGGGATGATATCTATCGAATGCTTACACATAATTTTAAGCGTCATTATCTATCGAATAGGGCACCTTTGGGTTTATATTATCATGCAGCCTGGTTTAAGAGGCCAGATTACTTAAATGCCTTTTTGGTAAGGAATATGACCCCCTCTGACATATTTTGAATGATTATACCTAAACTCGTTCCTTTTAGAAATTTATGGAAGATTTACAAAAACTTCCCGATGTATATTTCGTAACCAATCAAGAGGCCATACAATGGATGCGTACACCAACTTCCAGCAATAATTTAAATCAATTAGAAGCCTGGTCTTGTAAAGCCAAAAAACGATTGGATACCAACGAAAAAGTATGTAACCTGCCCAATATTTGTAAACTAAGAAGTAGAGTTCTACAACAGGATCGATATTTATACACCTGCAAAGAATGTCCTCCACAATATCCATGGATTCGCAATGAATTTGGTTTGGATTAAATTTACACAATTCAATTTTGGATTGTAGTATTTAGATTTTATAGTTAGTTTTAAGTTTTTTTACACTTTGTTATAAATAAATGTTATTTATTAAAACAATCTATGTATATCCACCTTAAATAAAGAAAAAAGGAAACTTTTCAAAAGTTGAGTTATGTATTTTTTACTTTTACCAATCTCCCAACACAATCATTGTGTTATAAATGGATTTGAAATAGCCTCCACTCCGTCTTGTGGACATATTAAAACTAATGCCGTCCCTCTACAAACTACTAGACCAAGATTTCTTGTTTCTTCGGAAGGTTTAAATGGCTCATCTGGATCTCTTAGAAATTCTATAGTGTTATCCAATACAAGATTGAGTAAGGCGTCGTAGCCTTTTAGTATCCCCGTAGCTTCTCTGCCACCGGCAAATTTTACGCGTATTTGTTTCTCCAAGTATTTTGATAAATCAAGTATGGATTCTTTGCGACGTTTCTCTTTGCCATCATTGCCGCCTCCCTATGGTAAGATAATACGATATAATTTTTCCAAGTCGATATTTGCATTAAATTATAAGAAACTCACTTTCTGTTTGTCAGCCATTATAAATAAATAAATGTTTACGCGATTTCTAACTAAATTGAAAAGCGTTCCATGGTCCCCATGGGCACATAACGAAGTCGAATATGATATTGACGGCGTCTCACCATGTGGGCCGTTATCGGCTAAACATAAGCTGTTATCGATAAGTATGCAGAAGGAGGAATATGGTAACGGTTAGTACAGTGTTTCGAGTTGGTCATTTTAAGCAAAGGTGGGTACTAAATTCGAATTTAGGCGCTAAAATAAAAAAAAGCATGATAACATTATAACTTTTTCATCGCTACCACAGACTTGTAAGTTACACCACAACAATCGCCAACTGTGATAGGGAAGCGTATCAAAATGTAAATGAAAGTATTTTGCTATCACTATTAAAAGTCACTATAACTATAAAAAGTTAAAAGAGCCATTTTATATTTTGTGAAACACCAAGCGCAACTAGTTTATTATAATTTATTTAAATAAAAACGATGATGAAGTGCTGAAAACATAGTTATCTCGCTTAAAATTCTGAAAGGTTAATTGGAGAACAATTTTTGACTTTTTAAATGGAATAAAGTGATAGTTCTTCAGATATGTGTCCGCTGCCTCCATCGAGAATAAGAACACTGGCTGATAGACGCTGCAACATCCCTGCCAGCATTTCAAAGTTCCATTTCATCATCATCGCTACCACCCTGCCAGCATTTCAAAGTTCCATTTCAACCTCATCGTTACCACAGACTCGTAAGTGTCACTTCAACCATCATGAAAAGGTACATCAAAAAGTACATGCAAGTAATTTGCCATCCCTACTGTTAAAAAAGCCATTTTTTTGTGAAACGCCAAGCGCAACCAGCTTGTTATATTTTAATTAAATAAAAACGAAAATAAAGTTCTGAAAACATAGATTATACGCTTAAAAATGTGAAAGGTATATTGGTGAACAATTTGGTGATTTTCCAAATGGAATAAAGTGATTGTTTTTCAGATATTTTACAGACACGCTGCCTCCATGGAATAAAAACACTGGTTGATAGACGCAGCAACATGTAACTCGCTACTTGTAACTCAACATCATCATTAATGCCAAAAATTATGTTAAATGTAATGTGATAGTGGTATAAATGTTATATTTTTAAGAATTTGTAAATGTTTAATCAAATTAATAAATATCTAAACAAACGTGTTTTACTCGACCACAATGATTCTTTTACAACTATCTTAAAATGCACTTTTTCTGATTGTTTGGAGGGTCCCTTATTGGCGTCGTTCTAAATTGATCTATAAAGGCACCTAATAATTGCACTCATGCGAAACATTTTTGTAGTAACTTGGCGTGGTACAACTTCTCAATAGTGACGGCGCTTTTCCGACGAGTTTTTGATGTCGTATATGATTGTTTTCGACGTAGTGGGGATTCTCAAAAGAGTCCCCAAATTCAAAAAATGTTGGCAGGGCACAGACTCGTGACACTACAACAATCGCCAACTATGATGGCGGAAGCGTATCAGAATGTACAAAATGTACATGAAGGTATTTTACCATCACTATTGATATAAAAGCCATTTTATATTTTGTGAAACGCCAAGCGCAAATAGCTAATTATAATTTATTTAAATAAAAACGAAAATGAAGTGTTGAAAACATAGTTATTACGCTTAAAATTGTGAAATGTATGTTGGTGAACAATTTCCGAATTTCCAAATGGAGTAAAATAATAGTTTTTCAGATATTTTTTCAGACACGCTGCAACATGTAACTTCCCTGCCAGCATTTCAAAGTTCCATTTCATCCTCATCGCTACCACAGACTCGTAAATGTCACCACAACCATCGCGAACTGTGATGGGGGAAGCATATCAAAAAGTACAAAATGTACATGAAAGTATTTTGCCATCACTACTGTTAGAAGAGCCATTTTATTTTTTGTGAAACGCCAAGCGCAACCAGCTTGTTATATTTTATTTAAATAAAAACGAAAATAAAGTTCTGAAAACATAGATATTACGCTTAAAATTGTGAAAGGTATATGGTGAACAATTTTTGACTTTCCAAATGGAATAAAGTGATAGTTTTTCAAATATTTTTCCAGACACGCTGAATCCATTGGGAATAAAAGTATTGGCTGATAGACGCTACAACATTTAACTTACAACTTGTAACTCAACATCAATCTCTTATTAATGCATAAAAATGTGTTAAATGTGATGTGGTAGTCGTATAAATGTTATATTTATGAGAATTTATAAATGTTTCATAAAATTAATAAACATCTAAACAATCGTGTTTTACTTGACCACAATGATTCTTTTACAACTATCTTAAAATGCACTTGGTCTGATTGTTTGAAGGGGCTCTTATTGGCGTCCTTCTAAATGTATCCATAAGGGCTCCTAATAATTGCACTCATGCGATACTTTTTTGTAGTAACTTGGCGTGGTACAACTTCTCAATAGTGACGGCGCTTTTCCGAGGAGTTTTGGATATCGTATACGACTGTTTTCGACGTAGTGGGGATTCTCAGAAGCGCCCCCAAATTCAAAAAATGTTGGCAGGGTTGCTACTTGTAACTCAACATCATTATTTTATTAATGCAAAACATTATGTTAAGTGTGAAGTGATTGTCGTATAAATGTTATATTTATAAGAATTTATTAATGTTTAATCAAAGACATAAACATCTAAACAATCGTGTTTTACTTGACCACAATGATTCTATTACAACTATCTTAAAAATCACCTTTTATAATACTTTGAAGGGGCTCTTATTGGCGTCGTTCTGATTTTATCTAAAAAGGCACCTAATAATTGCACTCAAATGATACTTTTTTGTAGTAACTAGGCGTGGTACAACTTCTCAATAGTAACGTCATTTTTGCGACTTTTTTCGACGTGGTGGCGATTCTCAGAAGTGCCGTTAAATTCAAAAAATGTTGGCAGGGTAAAGCAAGTAATCGTGAAAAATTGCTATTTTAGCGCGATAACTTAATACTGTTAATAGTAAAAGTACTGTTTTAGCAGTGTATTTGCTAAAACATCAACTAATCTGTCAATTTGGGACAGAAGAAATACTGCAGAAAAGCCAGTAGATTGCTAAAATTGTCTTCTGGTCCAAATAAAATTATAAATTCACTCCAGTCTATCTGATAAGAGAATTAACCTTAAACTTAAAAAAAAAAATAATTATTAGTTTTTGATTATGCAATATGCATTGTTTAACAAGTCACCATTGCTGTATCAGAAAAAAACAGCTATATCAACTAGGGCTGTCATTCGGGATCAATTTTTATAAATCTCGGGATTTCAAAATATATATAATACCGGGATTTTTTGGGATCCCGATTTTTTTGGGATTCTTTAAATATTTTAAGTGATAACAATCTACAGCGCAATTTTTTTTTTAAATTAAGCCAATTTAGTTTAATTCAATTTTATTAACAAAAGAACATAAGAGTAAATTAAAAAGCCATTTCAAATTCCTATCACATTTAATGAACACTTATTCCAACTGAACAACATGAAGAAAAGAAAAACAAAAAATTATGATAAAAATAAATTAAAAAGCAATTTCATATCGCTAACTTACTCAGCAAAAATTTTAATTTTGATTAGATTAGGTACATTTTTGTACTCTTGTGTTAATCCTTTGGTACTTCACTGTTTTAAGTACCTTCTTAAAAATATCAAAGCATACAATTTTTATCAGATAAACGCGATCTTGTCATATTGTCGACAGACCTTTTATCATTGCTTTTTAGTTTATGTTGCAAGAATTCCATTTCAGATGAACTCATTGTTCAAAGGAGGACCTCATCGTTTACTTCGATTTTTGATGATTCGATTTTGATTACTCAAGGTGTACCATAAATATTTATTAACCCAATTTGTCGGCTAAGGGCCGTTTGTACTGAATGGAGACTCCAATTTATTAATAAATAATGCTAAAAGGTCATAAATTTAACAAATTGGAATTAGTTTTTCGGGATCCCGAAAAGTCCCGGGATTCCAAATAAAAAATCCTGGGATTTTCGGGACGGGATCAATACCGGGAGACGGCCCTAATTTCAACTAATGCAGTATGCTATTCAGCCGTGAGGTTTACCAAAAACTTTTATTCAGCAGTATGATTTGCTTTATCAGCAAACTGGTTGCTCTTTCAACTAACGAATGTTTGTTTGAACAACTATATTCACAGATTTCCCTTTTTCAGCAAACAAAAACACCTGTTTTCACCATTTTTGAGTGTAGTATATACAATCAGTAACTTTCGTTTTGTGTATAAAATTAACCAATTTAGAATATAAAAACAAAATTATATAAAAAGCAACAAGTCTTATTAAATAACTTAAAATATGACATGTGAATTGGTTTATTGTTTTTTAACTTTCGATGATTTCTTTGGCTTTTTCTTCGAACCACAAGTACGATTGAAAAGTTTTGAACACACCAAACAAAACGCCAAACTGAATACTCGATATAATATATAGGTGACGATCAACAGGAAGAAATAAACATCCAAATTCATACTCTCAATGACATTCATATGGACCAAAGGACTTTGCATATGCCTTGCTCCGTGATGACGTAACACATAGTCCACCCAATATGCTACACTTTCACGAGCACTCAATGGTCTATCACGATAGAGGCGTGAAAATCTTTGAACATTTTCTCTATACTTAGGATTGTTTAGTAACTCTAGAACATTTGACCGGAATGTCTCCTCGGTGAGTGTAAGTAATTCCAATTGTTGGCCATAACCCGAAGTGGTCATTTTATCTGCATTTCCATGTTGATCTGCAAATACTGGTAATGCTAACATGGGAACACCATGATACTGAGCCTCAGCCACACCTCCTTTGCCGGCATGCGTAATGAAGAGTTTTAAATTTGGGTGTGCTAATATATCATCTTGAGGCATCCATTTCTGATACAGAATATTTGCGGATTTTCCTGGTGTATTCTCGAAATCTTCCCATTTCCAAATTACTTTTTGTTTGAGTTTTGATAAAACATTGAAAATATATTGTGCTGTTTCCGATTTAATGCTGGATCCCTTAAGGTTTGAACCCAAACTGAAGAGTATGGCGCCCGTATCATTGGCACTATTTAAGAAATTGGCAATGTCCTGAAAAATAGATAGTAATGCGAAAATTAGAGAGGATAATGAGAGAAATCCTATTTTCGTAATATTTTGTTGTCTTTTTTTGGTTGCAATGCAATATGGGAAAATTACGGAGTGAAATATTTTTATTTGTTTATTAAAAAAAATAATAATAAAATAAAAAAGGGAAAATAAAGTACACAGCAAAAAAATTGGAAATTGTTCCACAAACATTTCTTTTAAAGCACATCCCGGAATCCCCCATCGATTTTTTCCCCTGCCTTTTGGAGAAGTCCACAAACATTTCTTTTAAATCGCATCTCGGGATTCCCCATTGACTTTTTTCCACTTCCGATGCAGTCTTTTTGGACAAGTATTAGTATTATTATTAAATTTCACAAAAACTAATAGAAAATCAATAAAAAAGTAAAAAAAAAAAAAATAAAATTATAATTTTCATCCCGGTTGGGATTTGTACCTGTGTCGTTTGACTTTTTCACTTCCATGGAAGTACTTTCGAGAAGGTTTTGCAAATTACGATAATTATTATTTTTCTTTGTTGATTTTTAATGGAAAAAGTATATTTATACAAAAATATACGAAAAATAAAACAAAATAAAAACGATGTTTAACATAAAAAACTAATTTAAAAAAAAATAATAAAGCAAGTATATACGGCCGTAAGTTCGGCCAGGCCGAAGCTTATGTACCCTCCACCATGGATTGCGTAGAAACTTCTACTGAAGACTGTCATCCACAATCGATTTACTTGGGTTGCGGTAACTTTTGCCGATGACAAGGTATCTTAAAACTTCCTAATACCGTAATATATACCACGTAGTCCATACGTGGTATATATTAAACTTAAAATGGCCGATTAAATACGTATATAACCAAGTTTGACAAAATTTTCTATAGAAATAAAATTTTGACAAAATAAAATTTTGACATTTTCTATAGAAGTAAAATTTGGACAAAATTTTCTATAGAAATACGATTTTAACAAAATTTTCTATAGAAATAACATTTTGACAAAATTTTCTATAGAAATAAAATTTTTACTAAATTTTCAAAAGATTTAAAATTTTGACAACATTCTCTATAGAATTAAAATTTTGACAACATTTTATACAGAAATAAAAGTTTGCCAAAATTTTCTATAGAAATAAAATTTGACAAAATTTTCTATAGAAATAAAATTTCGACAAATTTTGCTGGATTATTTTTGCTCGAGTGGCAAGCATGATTATGAACCGATATGGACCAATTTTTGTGTGATTGGGGATTGGCTATATATAACTATAGACCGATATGGACCAATTTTGGCATGGTTATTAGCGGCCATATATTAACACCACGTTGCAAATTTCAACCGGATCGGATGAATTTTGCTCGTCCAAGTGGCTCCGGAGTTCAAATCTGGGGATCGGTTTATATAGGGGCTATATATAATTATGGACTGATATGGACCAATTTTTGAATGGTTCTTAGAGACTATATACTAATTTCATGTACCAAATTTCAGCCGGATAGGATGAAATTTTCTTCTCTTAGAGGATCTGCAAACCAAATCTGCGAATCGGTTTATATGGGGGCTATATATAATTATGGACCGATATGGACCAGTTTTTGCATGGTTGTTAGAGACCATATACTAACACCACGTACCAAATTTCAACCGCATCGGATGAATTTTGCTCCTCTAAGAGGCTCCGGAGTTCAAATCTGGGGATCGGATTATATGGGGGCTATATATAATTAAGGACCGATATGGACCAATTTTTGCATGATTGTTAAAGATCATATACTAACACCATGTACCAAATTTCAGCCGGATCGGATGAAATTTGTTTCTCCTAGAGCAATCGCAAGCCAAATTTGGGGGTCCGTTTATATGGGGGCTATACGTAAAAGTGGACCGATATGGACCAATTTTTGCATGGGTGTTAGAGACCATATACTAACACCATGTACCAAATTTCAGCCGGATCGGATGAAATTTGTTTCTCTTAGAGCAATCACAAGCCAAATTTTATATGGGGGCTATACGTAAAAGTGGACCGATATGGCCCATTTGCAATACCATCCGACCTACATCAATAACAACTAAAGGGTGATTCTTTTGAGGTTAGGATTTTCATGCATTAGTATTTGACAGATCACGTGGGATTTCAGACATGGTGTCAAAGAGAAAGATGCTCAGTATGCTTTGACATTTCATCATGAATAGACTTACTAACGAGCAACGCTTGCAAATCATTGAATTTTATTACCAAAATCAGTGTTCGGTTCGAAATGTGTTTCGCGCTTTACGTCCGATTTATGGTCTACATAATCGACCAAGTGAGCAAACAATTAATGCGATTGTGACCAAGTTTCGCACTCAGTTTACTTTATTGGACATTAAACCAACCACACGAATGCGTACAGTGCGTACAGAAGAGAATATTGCGTCTGTTTCTGAGAGTGTTGCTGAAGACCGTGAAATGTCGATTCGTCGCCGTTTGCAGCAATTGGGTTTGTATTATTCGACCACATGGAAGATTTTACGCAAAGATCTTAGTGTAAAACCGTATAAAATACAGCTCGTGCAAGAACTGAAGCCGAACGATCTGCCACAACGTCGAATTTTCAGTGAATGGGCCCTAGAAAAGTTGGCAGAAAATCCGCTTTTTTATCGACAAATTTTGTTCAGCGATGAGGCTCATTTCTGGTTGAATGGCTACGTAAATAAGCAAAATTGCCGCATTTGGAGTGAAGAGCAACCAGAAGCCGTTCAAGAACTGCCCATGCATCCCGAAAAATGCACTGTTTGGTGTGGTTTGTACGCTGGTGGAATCATTGGACCGTATTTTTTCAAAGATGCTGTTGGACGCAACGTTACGGTGAATGGCGATCGCTATCGTTCGATGCTAACAAACTTTTTGTTGCCAAAAATGGAAGAACTGAACTTGGTTGACATGTGGTTTCAACAAGATGGCGCTACATGCCACACAGCTCGCGATTCTATGGCCATTTTGAGGGAAAACTTCGGAGAACAATTCATCTCAAGAAATGGACCGGTAAGTTGACCACCAAGATCATGCGATTTGACGCCTTTAGACTATTTTTTGTGGGGCTACGTCAAGTCTAAAGTCTACAGAAATAAGCCAGCAACTATTCCAGCTTTGGAAGACAACATTTCCGAAGAAATTCGGGCTATTCCGGCCGAAATGCTCGAAAAAGTTGCCCAAAATTGGACTTTCCGAATGGACCACCTAAGACGCAGCCGCGGTCAACATTTAAATGAAATTATCTTCAAAAAGTAAATGTCATGGACCAATCTAACGTTTCAAATAAAGAACAGATGAGATTTTGCAAATTTTATGCGTTTTTTTTAAAAAAAAGTTATCAAGCTCTTAACAAATCACCCTTTACTTGTGCTAAGTTTCAAGTCGATAGCTTGTTTCGTTCGGAAGTTAGCGTGATTTCAACAGACGGACGGACGGACGGACATGCTCAGATCGACTCAGAATTTCACCACGACCCAGAATATATATATATACTTTATGGGGTCTTAGAGCAATATTTCGACAGTTAATATACCCCCATCCTATGGTGGAGGGTATAAAAATTAACAGCTGGTGAGATTTGAACCTGTATTCTTTATTTTTTCATTCATTCTAATAAAGAACATCTCTAGAAGTGGTTAGAATGTTATGCATTGGTGTCATATTACGATCATATCACAAACATTTGAATTGACGTTTCGATGCTTCATCAGATCCAGGTTCAACCCCCAGTCGGAGCGAAAATGTTCAAATTGAAAAAATTAAACAATAAGAAAATAAATGTATAATAAAAAATATTGGTAAAAAGCAAAGGATCCGAAAACGAAGTACTTCCGTCCTATGACAAGCTCATGTAAAACTCATTGGAGATGATCCAAGTTTGCACTACTTCCGGATCACAGGTTGGGGATCCAAACTTCTTTTTTGGAAGCTCTTTCTTTGCAGGGTGCACTGAGAAAAATATTTACGTGATATTAAATATTAGGATGCGCAATTTACACACTATTAAGGACAAATTTCTTTAAAATAATGAAATTTTAATTAAAAGAAAGTTTGCACTACTTCCGGATCACAAGTTGGGGATCCAAACTTCTTTTTTGGAAGCTCTTTCTTTGCAGGGTGCACTGAGAAAAATATTTGCGTGATATTAAATATTAGGATGCGCAATTTACACACTATTAAGGACAAATTTCTTTAAAATAATGAAATTTTAATTAAAAGAAAGTTTATAGTATTTGCTTCAAAATTTTTTTTCATTATATGTAGGACACACATTTTGAAAATTTGCGTACCTTCGTTAAAGTTGCATATCTATAAACTAAGGCAAATTTTCCTTAAAGTAAAGAAACACATTTTTGATTTTAAATTTAGTGAAATATTGAATTTTTAGATTTAATGTAAAAACGCTTCAAATATATGTTAAGACTTATTGTGAGGATTTAGCATCTTTGGTTTAAAGTTTTCTTGGAATTAAGAAAATATTTTTTACTTCGAAGTATCTGTTATAATTTGGATTTTTAAACTGACATTTGTTTGTACGTGAATAGCTTTATTAATATACCGGAAAAATAGAATGAAAACTCGATAAATGAGATCTGTATCCTAATTTTAATTTTATAGATCTTAGATTTAAAGCCAGATGGGTCGCAAAAAAAATGTCCTTATTTTAAAGAACCCGCATCTTTGGCTCGGAATCATTACCAAAAGCCTTAAAGGAAGGTCACAATCTTTGGATCCAATTAATTTTTTTTTTTTTTTGGTTTAGTGAACTAACTCCCATTCTTCATAGGGGCATAAATCTTTAATTTCTGAATAAACCCAGACGAATTGGTACAATCGTTTATCTCTGGCTTTCTTTGAATTATTCATAAAATTCAAATAATTGTGAATTTTACTGCATTTCCAACATTTTACAAAAGTTTTTTTCAGTGCTGGCGTCATGTTACCTCTTAAATGACAATGTACCCAGAAAAAAATTGAACTGTTCTATGGGATTAATGAACTATCTCTTGAGTTCCATTTTCTTTAAATTTTTGAATTTGTAACTACCATTTATGCATTTCTAAATTAAAAGTAAATAAAAACATCATTTACGCCAAGTCATTGCCATATTATCAACGCCGTAGTTCATTCTTACTATTTGAGAAGTATAGGAAAAGTTTCCTCTATTTTAGTTAACATTCATATTCTTTCTACGGTCATTGAAATTTATTCATAAGATTTTTGAGACATACTTGAAATTAAAAAAAATAATTTGAATGAGGAAAATTTCTTAACAAATTTTTAAATTTAATGAAATGAAATAAATGTTTTGACATAAACGTTAGTTAATGTTAGCATTAGTTTAACAACTGATTTTTTGCCACCTGATGGTTGACGTGCCACGTCCAAAAGTTAGACATACCTCAGATAAATAAGGACGATCCATACATCAAGGGGCATTGAGCATCCCAAAGCGTTCTTTTGATTGATTCGGAATTTCATAAGTTTTATATGTAAATAACGATGTGTTACAATCTGATTAAATTCATGTAAACAATTCTGTATTTTATTTAATTAGAATGTAAAAACCGACACCGGTTAACCGGATTTCGATTACACAAACCGACACCAAATCTAACAGAGGCAGGAATATATGTCATATTCCCCATAGATCTCTGATGAAGAAAGGCAATTTATAGTAGGTGAAATACGTCTCTGGAGCCAATTACCTAATGATATCTAAACTATCCACAACACTGGCAAGTTTAAGCCATTCAATTCATTTTTATTGAAATAAAAATTAAAAAACACTATTTTTATTTTTGCAATAATATTATTCACATCTATATTATATTATTATATATTTATATGTTTAAAATTTTTATTTTAATTTATGTTTTCAATATTAAATTGTAATACTTAATTTTTTTGTACTAGTTTTATTATTTTTTATTATATTTGTTTTTACTCTCATATCTCTTCACTATGTATACTATGTTAGAAAAATATGTTTTTCATATGTTCCGATATAAACAAAATGTGTTTTGGGCACAATTTTTAAACACAATATATTTAAGTGCAAACATGTAATGTTCCTAAGCTAACATTAAATGTTTGGGACACATATGTTAATATGCTAGAATATATTTTGTTTGGGGCATGAATGTTTTATAAAAATAATATGTGTGAATGTAAACATATATAAATTTACAAATTTCGAGTAAAAATATATATGTTGTGATATTTTATTCAGAGAACGACAGAAAGAGAGTATAGAGAAAGAAATAGAGATGGAAACCAGGAGGGTTGACGAAAGATGTCAACATAACACAGCAAGAGAATGAAAAGAGAGCAATTTCTGTGAAACCGCTTGTGTGTTGTTTCGGAAAACTTTTTTATGATAAGGCCAAAAATTTGATATACTTAAGTCTAAATATTATTTAATTTGAATATTAGGATGAGTATTCGGAGTAAAGAGAATAGACATTCGGAACCAAGAGAATAGACATTTGAAAATAAAAACAGCGTGTGTTTTCGTTTTGAGAGCAGCATTTTTAATTTGAATATTAGGATGAGTATTCGGAGTAAAGAGAATAGACATTCGGAACCAAGAGAATAGACATTTGAAAATAAAAACAGCGTGTGTTTTCGCTTTGAGAGCAGCATTTTATGTATGGGTGGGTGGACATGTGTTTTGTTTATCATTTTGGCATTATGGGCACAATTTTTTTTCTTGGTTCGTTAAAAGAAATCGGAACGTATGCTAACCACTTCTCCACGTGGCCAACAAATGTATGTTTCTGTTAAATAATGTTATGTTTGCATGGGCTCGTGAGCGCTGCAAATTATGCTATATAAATGTAACTTATAACGATAATTGTCTATTGGTGACTATAACAGCTACGTAGCCCAGTGGTAGTGTGTTGGCTTACAAATTGCATGGTTCCCGGTTCGATTCTCCGTCCGCGCGAAAGGTAAAATTTAAAAAAATTATAAAATTGAATAATTTCTTCAACATTATTTGTATTACAGAAAAAGGTGCCAAGAACTAAAAATTTCGTGGAAGTGAAAATTATGTGAGAGAATGAGCACAATCTTCTTGGGGAGAAAATTCTTCCAAGCATATAATATTTTTGGGCTCAAAATGCTTCCAAACATATAATATGTTCACATAAAACAAACGTTGGGATAAAAATGTAAAAAGGTTTTCTTCTTTATATCAATGAATTTAGGTCCAACTAGCTAAATAAAACATAAAAGGAACAGAAAATATTGACCAATCAAACAATTAAACAAACATAATAATGTTTCGGCAATATCCAATAATATATGTGCTTCCTGCAAAATATGTTTGGAACATATGTTAGAGAAGCGATTTTTTTTGAGGGTGTACTATGTAACAAAAATGATTCCAGTGCAAAGTTTGGAAAATTCACAAATAAATAAAAATAAACAAATAAACCCGATAATTAAGAAATTGGAATTTTCGGTTAAACGAAAACCCGGTTTTTAACCATCGGTTAACCGGTTATATGTTTCTTCCGAAGTCCAACTTTTTGTAGGGAAATACTGAAGATATGAAACCACTGACAACTTACAACACTTTTTCACTAAGTAACGCAAAATAATATTTTACTACGCCTCTCTCTGTAGGACGTTTTCACATTATTCGATAAAATTGAAGAGATATAATGTCCTTCGGAACGAAATTTTGGTGAAATGAAATGCCGCTTTGTTGTAAAGTCCTTTCTTTGATACCAAATACAAATAATTTATATTTTATTCTAAAGAAAAATTTTAAACGAAAATATTGGTCGTAAAGGTCTCTTGAACGGCATTAACTGGAAGTACAGCATGCATTAATCCTTAGTTTGTTTTAAAATGTTCATTTTATTACAAAGAATTGTTAATTCTTTGTTTTATTGAACATTTTTGGGTGTTTAAACTCATTTTCACAATTTTTTGTTTTCGGTTTTAACCGGTTGACTGATTTTGAACAAAATAAAACACCGAAACCCGGGTTTTTAAAATGTTGGGCTTTTTTGGATAAACCGAAAACCGATGTTTAAACTCACTTTAAACATTTTTATGTTTTTGTTTTTAACCGGTTTTTGGAAAAAAACTTGTGATCTTGAAGTAGTGCAACTTGTGATCTTGAAGTATTGCCAACTTGGATCATCTCTAATGAATTGCATCCAAGCAAAAAATGGAGCACTATTTCAGAAGGATTGTAAGGGAGAGAAGCAGTACCAACTGCTTACAAAACAACCGAATCAATGCTGATTACTGTGGGCAATGTCCCGATTTAGAGCAGCTTCTACATAATTGCTCATGTTAATAGAAATATTGCTCAGAAGTGATATATAATCTTGAGTATAGCATTGTTACCGTGAAAGAAAACAGCACTACCTTTCAGGCATCTATACTGCATGAATTGGTTGCAATAACGTAAACGAATAATCATAAACTAGTTTGATTACTCGTTATTGCCACCGATTCATGCAGTGTGGATGTACTGCCTACTTTATTGTATACCAAAAAGCGCAACTAAACTCTTACTGCTGAAGTATTTTTTGCTGAGATATGGGCATAGAACAGAAGTACTCAGTTTCTGGATCCTTTGCATTCCTTTAAAAGTTATTCCTTCACAGAAAAAAATTTCACGAAAAATTTTCCAATTAAAATTTTAATTGAGTTTTAAAAAATATTCAATTAAAAATTTAATTGAATCAACAAATTTTTTAATTGAAACAAAAATCAACCACAAAAATTAATAGTATCAATTAATTTTTTAATTGGATCAATTAATTTTTTAATTGACCTTCAATTAATTTTTTAATTGATACTATCGTTTCTGTGATTGAAGACATTTCAATTAAAAAATTAATTGGATCAATTAATTTCGTGATTGAATCAGAAAAATTTTTTTGTGTGTTGGAAGTGCATGTGGATGAAGAAATAAAAAAAAAAAAACTAAAATAATTTTGGTAGTGTGCTCCTTTGTCGAGTATTGCCTTTTGAAATTTTTAACTGAGTTCTTAAAACCGGTTCGATAACATTCGATATCTTATCTTGTGATTTTTATTATTTTATATTAGTCTTATTCAATTATTCGAGTCATGTTGCAATACATTACGTCCATATTCTTAATTATAACAAACCATTTGGTCACTGGTTTTGAACAAAATAAAAAGCCGAAAACCGGTTTAAAAAAATGGGCTTTTTTGGATAAACCGTAAACCGAAGTTGAAACTCACTTTCACAATTTTTATGTTTTCATTTTTAACCTGTTTTTGAAAAAAAAAAACAACTGAAAACCTGTTTTTACAATTTTTTTACGTTTTTTGGATAATTCGAAAACCGACGTTTCAAAAAATGGTTATTTGGACATTTGAATATATAGTAAAATATGTATAGCCTACTAAAAGTAATGCCATAATTAATGCAATAAGTAAATCACCCTTATTCCTGAAGTCGCCCTCGCTCTCGCCCTCGCTCTCGCCGTCGCTTTTTGTCGTCTGTCGCTTTTGTCAGACGACGATTACATTTTGTACCAATTACATTACTGGGTAATAAAAGGCCGATACCACTAGAAAACAATCAGCTGATGTGAATTGTTTGATGAATTTGAATTTTTTCTGTTTAAAATATTTTTATTTCTGATGCAATTCTGAATCGAAAATACGTTGAATTTAACGCGGGAAAATGTGGACTATATTCAAGGTCAATAAAAGCTTCCAAAACTATAAAAATGAAGACGACGCTGAGATCAATGGTACAAGCATCATCGAGAAGGAAAACAATCAGCTGATATACAAAACTGAATTTTAATTATTTGAGTTTAAAATTCTATATATTTGTAATAAATGCAATTTTGACTTGGAAAATCAAAATAAATGATAAATTTGACTCTGGAAATGATTTAGATACCTCCATTAGGACAATAACAACATCCGGCTTATACAGTTGGAAGTCCAAAGGCATTAAACTACAAACCGATTGTTCCAACCGATTTTATCATTGGAGTCAGTCCAGCTCATCTAATGGCTGATCTCTAGTTCCTTTTTCCCCATTTTTTGTTGTTGTAATTGGTGAAGATTAGTCCCTTTACCTCTTACCAATTTCCATTTTTATACCCACCACCATAGAATGGTGACGGGGGTATAATAAGTTTGACATTCCGTTTGTAACACATCGAAATATCGATTTCCGACTATATAAAGTATATATATTCTTGATCAGGGAGAAATTCTAAGATGATATAACGACGTCCGTCTGTCTGTCTGTTGTAATCATGCTACAGTCTTCAATAATGAAGCAATCGTGCTGAAATTTTGCACAAACTCGTATTTTGCCTGCAGGCAGGTCAAGTTCGAAGATGGGCTATATCGGCCCAGGTTTTGATATAGTCCCCATATAAACCGACCTCCCGATTTGGGGTCATGGGCTTATAGAAATCGTAATTTTTATCCAATTTGAAATTTGAAATCTAGAGGTATTTTATGACCATAAATAGGTGTGCCAAAAATGGTGAGTATCGGTCCATGTTTTGGTATAGCCCCCATATAGACCGATCTCCCGATTTTACTTCTTGGGCTTATAGAAACCGCAGTTTTTTTTTCAATTTTAATGAAATTGGAAATCTAGAGCTATTGTAGGACCACAAATACGTATGCCAAAAATTGTGAGTATCGGTCCATATTTTCGTACAGCCCCCATATAGACCGATTACCCGATTTTGCTTCTTGGCCTTCTAGAAGTTGTTATCCTATTTGCCTGAAATTGGAAATCTAGAGGTATTTTCAGGTCATAAAGAGGTGTGCCGAAAACGGTGAGTATCGGTCCATATTTTAGTATAGCCCCCATAAGAACGATATCCCGATTTAACTCCTTGGGTTTCTAGAAACCGTAGTTTTTATCTGATTTGCCTGAAATTGTAAATATTCTGGTAGTTTAGGCTCACAAAAACGTGTATCGGATTAAGTTTTTATCGGTCCATTTGGTAATGCCTCCATATAGACCGACTTCACTTCTTGAGGGTGTAGAAGGCGCACTGATCATGAAAATTGCTTGAAACTCAATGTAAAATTTCCAGATTTTACTTCTAAAGATTTAAGATTTCAAATCAAGACGTTATTTTATAATTTTCTTGCACACTTACAAGAGATGTTAATGATTCCTCTAAAACTCAAACAAAAATGGTTCTTATAAATCCAGAATCTGATATAGTCCTCATAGGTGAAATCTCTAAATTTATCTTCGGCCCTCCTGAAATTTCAAAGGAAACCCTAATATTTGGTTCATGGTGGTGGGTATTTAAGATTCGGCCCGACCGAACTTAGTGCTGTATATACCTGTTTAAATTTATTTTTCATTTGTGTTGATTAATAAAGTCTAAAAAGCTTATTCAAAAATTGATCACTAAACTCGTCGTTGGTAAATTTAACGGCGACAAAAAGCGACGATATTGGCGACAAAAAGTGACACCAGGAATATCGATTTTCATCGATAGCAGAATATATCGACGAACGGAATACCAATTAATGGCGACAGACGAAAAGCGACAAAAAGCGATGGCGACTTCAGGAATAAGGGTGAATGTTTCCAAAATTATGTTAAATTGAATGACTCTTGTTAACATTTATTTTTGATAAAATCAATCGATTCAAATTCGAAATATAAAATCTTACCTTTGGTAATGGATCCGGTTTATCCTTCACTTGAATACCACCAATCTCAACTACAGCAGGAACATTTGGTCTAACAGGACCCTCGGTAAAGTGACTGTTACAGAAAACCAATGAAACATTCTTCTGCATATCCCACATGGAAGGGAAATTGCCATCATCATTGGGAAATAGTTTGCTGAATAATTTTTGTTTTGGCATTTAGTATAAAAATTGATAATAGGTCTGTTTTTATTTTCCATACTAACTTGTAAACTTTCGCATTTCGCATGTCGAATACGATCGACATTATTTTGAAAACTCCGTTCATGAAGAAATTCGCAATACGTTGTTTGAATGTCATCTTTTCTCCAACTTTCACAGCCAGACTCATACCAGGTACATAAGAAGTTTCAGGGGGGTTCCCAACCAAATCATCGGTCATAACTGTGGGTGGTCCCATCCAACTTAATATAAGAGGTGCCTTAAATTTTGCCGCCACTCCCAGTACATAGTTATTCATGAAAACACCGGCAATGACAAGATCAAATTTGGTATCAGGATTATCGTAGAGTGCTGTAAAACGAGGATCTGCCAAAATGTCTGCCTGCATATCGATTAGTATGCTAAGGGAGCCGAGTAAATTTTGAAAAATTGTGAATATGTTGTTCTTTTTCTGGGCCATAGCCGATACTTCATCATCGAGAAATTTTTGAATCTCTTCGGTGGGTGGTATTAAAATAACATTGATGTCTTTATGGGTAACTTTGGGTTTCTGTGAGACAACTACGGTGACATTGTGACCACGTTCCGCTAAAACTTTAACCACCGACATATGAACAATCAAATGTGAGGGACTGTGACTGGTGAATAATCCCAAAATATTTGCTCCATTTGTGGATGTTATTTGTAGCCATCCCAGACAAGCGATCAGACAGAATGAAGCCAATGATATTCTATTTCGATCCATGTTAGAGAGTGAATTTTGTGTGTTGTGATTTCCAAATAGGTCAGTTGCCAACTAAATCAATGTTCTCTTATAGGTAAAAAATGTTGAGTTATTACCACACACCATTGATTGAAGTCAAGTAGCCACAACGATTTATCTCTCTCTGTGATTATACGATACGGAAGTATCGGTTCATGCTATACTTGGCATTACAGGTTAATGGTATTCACTTTTTACATTTTTGCTGATGAATTACCAGTTAAAATTAAATTGAAAGTAAAGTAAATTAAATTAAATGGAATTAAATTAAATTAAATTAAAACTAAATTAATTGAAATTAAAAATTTAATTGAATTGAATTTAATCAAATCACATTGAATTAAACGAGATAATATGACATTATTTATTTACGTTTTAGTTTTGAAGTTTTTTTAGTAAGTTTATTGGTCTGTTATTTTTAACTTTTTAGTAAATAAAACAATTTGTTTTTATTTTTTCTCGACGGAATTAAAATAAATTAATTGAAATTAAAAAATTAATTTAATTGAATTTAATTAAATCAAATTACATTGAATTAAACGAGATAATATGACATTAATTTAAATTTATTTACGTTTTAAGCTGAGTACTGTGTTCAGTTTTCAAGCTGAAAACCAGCTTATTTTCACGGTTACTTTTTTTAATCAATTAATTTCGAAATATTAAATGGTTCGCAATCAATACATTGGATCTTCTCCATCCATAATTTGAATATGCTTGATAAAAATGTTATCGTCTTCATATATATTTTTGCACTTTTAATTTATTGATTTGGTGAAAAACTCGAACATAGTACTCACCTTTAGTTTTGAAGTTTTTTTAGTAGGTTTATTGGTCAGTTATTTTTAACTTTTTAATAAATAAAACAATTTGTTTTTATTTTTTCTCAACGTGGTTTGAGCCTCATCAGGAGAATGTATTCATAACATATTGAAAATTTACTTATATTTCGAGCAAAAAAAGAGCTTCTCAAAAAGTAGTCTGGATTCCCAACTTGTGATCCTGAAGTAATGCAAACTTGGATCATCTCTAATGAATTTTATATGGACTTGTCATGGGACGGAAGTACTCCGTTTTTGGACCCTTTGCATTGCTTTGGAAGTTATGCCTTCACTGAAAAAAAGCATGCCCAGTCCCAAAGATTTTGTCTTTATTAAATATTGGTTTTGTGTACTTGCTTCTAGGAAGCAAATTTTAATTTTTCGCTTTATCAGCTTTTTTCTTCATATGCTTTCCAAGTCCTTTAAAAACGAGTTAACGACTACTTTATTTTCCAAATTAAGACTCGACTTCCAGTAGAAGTCGAGTATTAATTTCAAGTAAAAAACGTCTTTAAAATAAAGTGTTGAAAAACATGTCCTATATTTGAACAATTTTTTGCTTTGTAGTCAAGATGCAAAACGACAACAAATTTAAAATCAATTCCATAAATAAAAAGAATTCTTCTGAATTATTAAAGCAACTTGAAATTCGTTAACCTTTAACCTTAACCCAAACATTTTTTCTTTCATGTTATGATACCCATTTTTAAGTAAAATCACTTAATTATAAGGACAATACGACTTCATTGAAAAGTTAATGGGCTTTTGGACAAAGGAAAAAAAACTTTATATTAGAGAAATGCGTCTTCTAGCAAAATTTGCATTCGTATTTTAAAGACATGAAATCTTTTACCTCACGACAATATTTTTTCAGTGTTGGAAGTTCATTTGGATGAAGATATTAAAAAAAAACTGAAAAAAAACTTTGGTAGTATGCTCCACAGTCGAATATTGCCTTTTGACATTTTTAACTGAGTTTTTAAAACCGGTTCGATAACATTCGGTATCTTATCTTATAATTGTTATTATTTTATATTTGTCTTATTCAATTATTCAAGTCATGCTGCAATAAATGACGCCCATATTCTTAATTATAACAAATCATTTTGTTCTGTTGGTCATTTTCGCAACGAATTGTTATTAAGAACATAGATTGCATATGTAATCTAATCCATAAAGTGGTCATAGTCTAGATGGGTTTAGGTTTAGTGGCAGTCCGATTTTTTATGCTCACTATGTTTAGCTTAATGACAAGCGACTTCCTTTTCATAGTGCCTTTATTCGAAGTATACTGGAATAATATCAAGTAAAAATTAAAATGAACAAATACGGAAAGTCTAAAGTCGGGCGGGACCGACTATATTATACCCTTCACCACTATGTATACCTACAATTTTTGAACCGATTGGGACAACATATTTTAAACTTTCACAAAATGTCTAGAATCAAATTTTAAATTTGTTAATGACCGGGACGGACCACAATGTTAGTAAAAAAATATTGGATATATTTAAATTGCAAATATTTCGCAAATCTGCATTTATGATTTATAGGTCAATATATACGAATTCTAATTCGGTAAATTTGAATAATTTTTGCGAGTTTTCGACTTAACAGTGACGAATTTACAAGGAACATGTGGGAATTTTGGTCATATTTTCTAAAATCGGAAGAACATATATATGGGGGAATTAGACAAAGCTAATTCTGAGCCGATTTTGATAAAATTTGGCAAACATTGCTAAAATTTTAATTGAACTCTCAGTACAAAACTTCAAAATGTTCGAAGTGAGACTTTGGCTTCCGTGGTCATATGAATCTAAATCGGGTGAAAGATATATGGGAGTTATATCTAAATCTGAACGGAATTTGAATTATGTTAGTCCTACTCTCTTTGCAAAACTTCAAATAAATCGGAGTGAAATTTTGACCTCTGGGGCCATATAAGTGCGTATATCAGACGAAAGATATATATGGCAGCTATAAGTAAATCTGAACCAATTTCAACTAAATTTGGCATGCATAGTAAAAATGTTATTTCCATTCCATGTGCACAATTTTAAGTAAGATATATATGAGAGCTATATCTAAATCTTGACCGATTTCAACCAAGTTCGGTACGTATATTTATAATGTTAATTCTACTCCTTGTGGAAAATTTTACGTAAATCGGAACAAAAGATAGGCCTCTGGAGCTATAGGAGTGTAAATCGGACGAAAGCTATATATGAGAGCTATATCTGAATCTGAACCTATTTGACCGATATTCTGCAAAATTTACGAGACTCACAAAATATTCAATTATACGAAATTGAAATTGGAGAAGATCGGTTGATAAATACGTCATTTATGACCAGATCGGTTATAAATATATATGACAGCTATCTAAATCTGAACCAAAATCAATAGGGATCGTCTTTCAGCCGAAAATGACCCTATGCCAAATTTGAGGACCATCGGACATAAACTGTGAACTGGACTTTGCACACAAAAATACATCAACAGACAGACAAACTGACAGACTAACAGACTGACAGGCAGACGGACATCACTAAATTGACTCAGAATTTAATTCAAAGCCGATCGGTATACTAAAAGATGGGTCCACAACATTGGTTATGTTTCAGCCCTAAAAAGAAACCTGCATTGTCCGAAAAGAATCAAAAGGCGCGAATGAAGTATGCAATAGAGTATAAAAATTGGACGACAGATGGCTCGAAACGTGTTATCTGGTCAGATGAATCAAAATTTAACCGTTTCCAATCGGACGGTAAACAATATTGCTGGCGTCGTCCTGGTGATACCACACGTACAGAAAAAACATGTTTGGACATGGTTGCCGCATCCATTTAATGTTTATATAGAGCATGCAATTGTCGCGAAAACCATGTATTTTATCTTTGGGAAAATAATTTTCTAGCCGAGAAAAATGTATGCTGGCAATAAGAATTCAATTTTTTTTTTGACTTTTTTTGCAGGGAAAAAAGTTTTTTTAGAACATTTTTTTCGTGACCATTTAATTTTGCAACATTTTTGCAGCGAAAAGAATTTTATAAAAACATTGAACAGGTACACACGATTTTAATTTTGCGCGTCAGTCGTGTTTTGATTGTTTTTTTTTTTTTTTGGAATGGACGGAGAATACGGAATTATTGTGTTTTGTGTTAATTTATGTATTCAGAAGTGGCACGTGGTTTTATGTGAACACAAAAAAGGGAAGTGTAATTGAAAACATGTGCCTGTTTTTTGTTCTGCATTTTGCTATATGGTTTCTTGTATTTGCAATTACACGATGTCTGCGTTTGTACATTTGATGGCCACGAAATAATTATGGAATGATTACTTATTATTGAAATTGAACCAAAATAGCGTGTAAAAATATGCGATGTTTGCTTGTACCAAAGACAATAAACTTGAGGAAGATAGGAAATTGGCTTGCGTCATACCAAATGTTGCCTTTACCATGTTAGTTCAATACGTGTTTGTAATTTTTTAGTTGTTTTTCGTTTTTATTTTTTAAATGAAAAATTTAATTTTCTTAATGAAACAATGTTAAATTTTAGGCAACAACAAAAAAAATTACATTTCTCCTTTATGGAAATGTATTTCTTTTTATTTGCATTTTAATGCTATGTCAATACTTGTAGTATACTTGTTTGGTTCGAGTATGAAACTAACCCGGTAAATGGCTCGATCTACACAGTAGCTAATTTCCTATCTTCCTACAATTTATAATCTTTGGCTTGCACAACATTATAAATACAGATAAACAATGAATTAGTTTATAAATAAATAAAAATAAATACATAAAGTTTATTTTGTGTTTTCTTTTCTCAAGTGGCGTCCTTTTTTCGACGACGAAAAAAGTTTTTTTTTTCACAAAGATCAAAACATTTTAGGTTGTGACCATGTTGTTTTAACTGGGAGAAAAACATTTTCGACGAATACCATAATATTTTAGATAGTGGCCATTTTCTTTTAATTGCAACAAAATTCTTTTTATCACTATAATAACATTTTAGATGAGGACAATGTTATTTTTCTTACAACCATGTTCACTGAGCCAACATGATTGCAGGTAAAAATGTTACATGGTCGCCGCAAAAATAGCTCCTATCATATTATTTTGCTCTTCGAATATGATTGTGACAATCATGTTTCTTCTCTGCGTGTTAAGTGAAAATTTATGTTTTGGACAATTAACTTTCGGAAAAAAGAATATAAAATTAATAAAATTAATAAAAAAAACAAGTAAGGAAAGTCTAAAGTCGGGCGGGGTCGACTATATAATACCCTGCGCCACTTTGTAGATCTAAATTTTCGATACCATATCACATCCGTCAAATGTGTTGGGGGTTACATATAAAGGTTTGTCCCAAATACATACATTTAAATATCACTCGATCTGGAAGAATTTGATAGACTTCTACAAAATCTATAGACTCAAAATTTAAGTCGGCTAATGCACTAGGGTGGAACACAATGTTAGTAAAAAAAATATGGGAAACGTTTAAATCTGAAGCAATTTTAAGGAAACTTCGCAAAAGTTTATTTATGATTTATCGCTCGATATATATGTATTAGAAGTTTAGGAAAATTAGAGTCATTTTTACAACTTTTCGACTAAGCAGTGGCGATTTTACAAGGAAAATGTTGGTATTTTGACCATTTTTGTCGAAATCAGAAAAATATATGTATGGGAGCTATATCTAAATCTGAACCGATTTCAACCAAATTTGGCACGCATAGCAACAATGCTAATTCTACTCCCTGTGCAAAATTTCAACTAAATCGGAGTTAAAAATTGGCCTCTGTGGTCATATGAGTGTAAATCGGGCGAAAGCTTTATATGGGAGCTATATCTAAATCTGAACCGATTTCAACCAAATTTGGCACGCATAGCTACAATGCTAATTCTACTCCCTGCGCAAAATTTCAACTAAATCGGAGTTAAAAATTGGCCTCTGTGGGCAAATGAGTGTAAATCGGGCGAAAGCTATATATGGGAGCTATATCTAAATCTGAACCGATTTTGCTGATATTTTGCAAGTTTTTCGAGACTCATAAAATATTCGGATGTACGGAATTTTAAGAAGATCGGTTGATATACACGCCAATTATGACCAGATCGGTGAAAAATATATATGGCAGCTATATCTAAATCTGAAGCAATTTTTTTCCAAAATCAATAGGGATCGTATTTGAGCCGAAACAGGACCCCATACCAAATTTTAGGACAATCGGACTAAAACTGCGAGCTGTACTTTGCACACAAAAATACATCAACAGACAGACAGACAGACAGACAGACAGACAGACGGACATCGCTAAATCGACTCAGAATTTAATTCTAAGCCGATCCGTATACTAAAAGGTTGGTCTATGATTACTCCTTCTTGGCGTTACATACAAATGCACAAACTTATTATACCCTGTACCACAGTAGTGGTGAAGGGTATAAATATGGGAAACATTTAAATCTGAAGCAATTTTAAGGAAACTTGCCAAAAGTTTATTTTTGATTCATCGCTCGATATACGTATTAGAAAATTAGAGTCATTTTTACAACTTTTCGACTAAGCAGTGGCGATTTAATAAGGAAAATGTTGGTATTTTGACCATTTTTGTCGTAATCAGACAAACATATATATGGGAGCTATATCTAAATCTGAACCGATGTCAACCAAATTTGGCACGCATAGCTACAATGCTAATTCTACTCCCTATGCAAAATTTTAACTAAATAGGAGCAAAAAATTGGCCTCTGTGGGCAAATGAGTGTAAATCGGGAGAAAGCTATATATGGGAGCTATATCTAAATCTGAACCGATTTGGCTGATATTTTGCAAGTTTTTCGAGACTCATGAAATATTCGAATGTACGGAATTTGAGGAAGATCGGTTGATATACACGCCATTATGACCAGATCGGTGAAAAATATATATGGCAGCTATATCTAAATCTGAACCGATTTTTTCCAAAACCTATACCAAATTTTAGGACAATCGGAATAAAACTGTGAGCTGTACGTTGCACACAAAAATACACCAACAGACAGACAGACGGACAGACAGACGGACATCGCTAAATCGACTCAGAATTTAATTCTAAGACGATCGGTATACTAAACGATGGGTCTCAGACTTTTCCTTCTTGGCGTTACATACAAATGCACAAACATATTATACCCTGTACCACAGTAGTGGTGAAGGGTATAAATATTGGATATATATTTAAATTGCAAATATTTCGCAAATCTGCATTTATGATTTATAGGTCAATATATACGAATTCTAATTCGGTAAATTTGAATAATTTTTGCGAGTTTTCGACTTAACAGTGACGAATTTACAAGGAACATGTGGGAATTTTGGTCATATTTGCTAAAATCGGAAGAACATATATATGCGGGAATTAGATAAAGCTAATTCTGAGCCGATTTTGATAAAATTTGGCAAACATTGCTAAAATTTTAATTGAACTCTCAGTACAAAACTTCAAAATGTTCGAAATGAGACTTTGGCTTCCGTGGTCATATGAATCTAAATCCGGTGAAAGATATATGAGAGTTATATCTAAATCTGAACGGAATTTGAATTATGTTAGTCCTACTCTCTGTGCAAAACTTCAAGTAAATCGGAGTGAAATTTTCACCTCTGGGGCCATATAAGTGCGTATATCAGACGAAAGATATATATGGCAGCTATAAGTAAATCAGAACCAATTTCAACTAAATTTAGCATGCATAGTAAAAATGTTATTTCCATTCCTTGTGCACAATTTTAAGTAAGATATATATGAGAGCTATATCTAAATCTTAACCGATTTCAACCAAATTCGGTACGCATAACATATTTATAATGTTAATTCTACGCCTTGCGCAAAATTTTACGTAAATCGGAACAAAAGATTGGTCTCTGGAGCCATAGGAGTGTAAATCGGGCGAAAGCTGAATCTAACTATTTGACTGATATTCTGCAAAATTTACGAGACTCACAAAAAAAATCAATTATACGAAATTGGAAGAAGATCGGTTGATAAATACGTCATTTATGACCAGATCGGTTATAAATATATATGGCAGCTATCTAAATTTTAACCGATTTTTTCCAAAATCAATAGGGATCGTCTTTGAGCCGAAAAAGGACCCTATGCCAAATTTGAGGACCATCGGACTTAAACTGCGAACTGGACTTTGAACACAAAAATACATCAACAGACAGACAGACTGACAGACTAACAGACTGACAGACAGATGGACATCACTAAATCGACTCAGAATTTAATTCTAAGCCGATCGGTATACTAAAAGATTATTGGTTATGTTTCAGCCCTAAAAAAATAACCTGCATTGTCCGAAAAGAATCAAAAGGCGCGAATGAAGTATGTAAGAGAGCATTAAAAATTGGACGACAGATGACTGGAAACGTGTTATCTGGTCAGATGAATCAAAATTTAACCGTTTCCAATCGGACGGTAAACAATATTGCTGGCGTCGTCCTGGTGATACCACACGCACAGAAAAAACATGTTTGGACATGGTTGCCGCATCCATTTAATGCTTATATAGAGCATGCAATTGTCGCGAAAACCATGTATTTTATCTTTGGGAAAATAATTTTCTAGCCGAGAAAAATGTATGCTGGCAATAAGCATTTAAATGGTTCTCAAATGCCGCAAACATGTTCTATCATTTAAATGATAGAATTTGAGACCATTACATGGTCGTGAAAATCATGTACCTGACCATTCAATTTTTTTTTACTTTTTTTGCAGGGAAAAAAGTTTTTTTCTAGTACATTTTTTTCGTGACCATTTAATTTTGCAACATTTTTGCAGCGAAAAGAATTTTATAAAAACATTGAACAGGTACACACGATTTTCAGTTTGCGCGTCAGTCGTGTTTTGATTGTTTTTTTTGGAATGGACGGAGAATACGGAATTATTGTGTTTTGTGTTATTTTATGTATTCAGAAGTGGCACGTGGTTTTATGTGAACACAAAAAAGGGAAGTGTAATTGAAAAAATGTGCCTGCTTTTTGTTCTGCATTTTGCTATATGGTTTCTTTTATTTGCAATTACACGATGTCTGCGTTTGTACATTTGATGGGCACGAAATAATTATGGAATGATTACTTATTATTGAAATTGAACCAAAATAGCGTGTAAAAATATGTGATGTTTGCTTGTACAACATTATAAATACAAATAAACAATGAATTAGTTTATAAATAAATAAAAATAAATAAATAAAGTTTATTTTGTATTTTCTTTTCTCAAGTGGCGTCCTTTTTTCGACGACGAAAAAAGTTTTTTCACAAAGATCAAAACATTTTAGGTTGTAACCATGTTGTTTTAACTGGGAGAAAAAGATTTTCGACGAATACCATAATATTTTAGATAGTGGCCATTGTCTTTTGATTGCAACAAAATTCTTTTTATCACTATAATAACATTTTAGATGAGGACAATGTTATTTTTCTTACAACCATGTTCACTGAGCCAACATGATTGCAGGTAAAAATGTTACATGGTCGCCGCAAAACTAGCTCCTATCATATTATTTTGCTCTTCGAATATGATTGTGACAATCATGTTTCTTCTCTGCGTGTTAAGTGAAAATTTATGTTTTGGACAATTAACTTTCGGAAAAAAGAATATAAAATTAATAAAAAAAAAAACAAGTAAGGAAAGTCTAAAGTCGGGCGGGGTCGACTATATAATACCCTGCGCCACTTTGTAGATCTAAATTTTCGATACCATATCACATCCGTCAAATGTGTTGGGGCCTATATATAAAGGTTTGTCCCAAATACAAACATTTAAATATCACTCGTTCTGGACAGAATTTGATAGACTTCTACAAAATCTATAGACTCAAAATTTAAGTCGGCTAATGACTAGGGTGGAACACAATGTTAGTAAAACAATATGGGAAACATTTAAATCTGAAGCAATTTTAAGGAAACTTCGCAAAAGTTTATTTATGATTTATCGCTCGATATATATGTATTAGAAGTTTAGGAAAATTAGAGTCATTTTTACAACTTTACAAGGAAAATGTTGGTATATTTACCATTTTTCTCGAAATCAGAAAAACATATATATGGGAGCTATATCTAAATCTGAACCGATTTCAACCAAATTTGGCACGCATTGCCACAATGCTAATTCTACTCCCTGTGCAAAATTTCAACCAAATTGGGGTAAAACGCTGGCTTCTGGGACCGTATTAGTCTATATCGGGCGAAAGATATATATGGGAGCTATATCTAAATCTGAACCGATTTCAATAAAATTTGGCACACTTGACTATAGTACTAATTGTTCTTATTGTGCAAAATTTTAAGCAAATTAGGGTAAAACTCTCGCTTCTGGGGTCATATAAGTCCATATCGGGCGAAATATATATATGGGAGCTATATCTAAATCTGAACCGATTTCTTCCAAAATAGGGTTCTATTCTGAGCCAAAACACATACTCTTGCCAAATTTAAAGTCGATTGGACTAAAACTGCGACCTAGACTTTGATTACAAAAATATGTTCACGGACAGACGGACATGGCAATATCGACTCAGGAGCCCACACCGAGCATTTTTGCCACAGACACCATGTGTATATCTCGTCTCCTTCCGGGTGTTGCAAACATATGCACTAACTTATAATACCCTGTTCCACAGTGTGGCGCAGGGTATAAACAATAAAATAATTCATCCCCGCTGGGATTTGAACCTTTGCCGTTTGACTTTTTCACTTCCACTGAAGTTCTTTTGAGAAGATTTTGCAAACTGTTTGTTGATTTGGAAAACATAAATTTATATAAAAATATATGCCGAAAAAAATCAAAATAAAACGATGTTATACATAATTTTTTTTAATATTTAATAAAAAAAATTGCGGCTGGTGAACTTTGAACCAGCGTTCTTTATTTTTTCATTCATAATAATAAACATTTGAGACGTTCTGTTATGGTGCCAACAGACCCAAAGTTTTTCGAAGAAGTTTTTCAATTTGTAAAAATTAGATAATAAGAAAATAAAAGTGTAACAAAAAATACTGATAAAAATAAAAAATTAAATTGGAAACAATTTTTTTCGTTTTTTTTTCTTTTTTTTAATTTCTTCATCCAATTGAACTTCCAAGGCCCAACTTCTAAAGCAATGCAAAGGATCAAAAAATAGAGTACTTCCGTCCTATGACAAGCCCATTTAAAATTCATTGGAGATGATCCAAGTTTGAACTAATTCCGGATCTCAAATTGTGGATCCAAACTATTTTTTTGTAAGTTATTTTTTTTTTCTTCTGGGAAGTATATACAACGCCTTGATTTGAAATCTTAAATTTGTAGGTTTTTACCCCCATTATTCAAATGATTAGAAGAAGTCAAATCTGGAAATTTTACTTTTTCAGTTTCTAGCAATTTTCATGATCAGTACGCCTTCTATATGCTCAAGAAGTGAAATTGGTCTATATGGAGGCCTTACCAAATGGACCAATAAAAACTAAATCCGTTACAATTTCAGATAAATCGAATAAAAAGTACGGTTTATATAAACCCAAGGGGTTAAATCGGTAGATCAGTCTATATGGGTGCTATGGCAAAAACCTGCACCGATACACACCAAATTCTGAAAAACCTACAGAATCTAGTTTATAAGGGGTATATATAAAAATCTGTACCGATACACAATATATTTTAGATTTCTATTTTCAAGCATATTGGATTAAACCTTCGGTTTCTACACAATATATTTTAGATTTCTATTTACTGGCAAATTGGATAAAACCTTCGGTTTCTAGAAGACCAAGAAATAAAACTGGTAGACGGGCTATATTGGAGCTATACCAAAACATGGACCGATAGGCACCATTTTCGGCACATTTGTGAATTTGTGGCCCTAAAATACCTCTGGATTTCCAATTTCAAACAAATCGAATAGAAAATACAGTTTTTAGACGACCAAGATGTAAAATCGGGAGATCGCTCTTTATTGGGGCAATACCCAAATATGAACCGGAACCACCGTGGTGCAATGGTTAGCATGTCCGCCTTGCATACACAAGGTCGTGGGTTCGATTCCTGCTTCGACCGAACACCAAAAAAGTTTTTCAGCGATGGATTATCCCACCCCAGTAATGCTGGTGACATTTCTGAGGGTTTCAAAGCTTCTCTAAGTGGTTTCACTGCAATGTGGAACGCCGTTCGGACTCGGCTATAAAAAGGAGGTCCCTTGTCATTGAGCTTAACATGGAATCGGGCAGCACTCAGTGATAAGAGAGAAGTTCACCAATGTGGTATCACAATGGACTGAATAGTCTAAGTGAGCCTGATACATCGGGCTGTCACCTAACCTAATATGAACCGAGTATTTGTTTGATATTTCAGCAAACAAACTGTTTAAACATTGACTGCTTTCCTTTTTTCTGAAAAAAAAACAGCTGCAGGATTTTTTTGAGTTTAGTATATATAATTCATTTATTTAAGCTTTGTATATAACACACAAAAAAATATCAATTAATGTGATTGTCAATACAATTAAAATTATGTTTAAATTTGAGCTAACAACGTAATTTGTAAATACAATTACGATTTTGTCATTTTAGCAACCAATTTTGTTATATCAACAACCTTTTGTTATATCAACAAAAATTTTGTTGAACTTAAAAATTTTCTGTAACAACAATTTATTGTTAGCTCAAAAATTATAATATTATTTTCTGTGAAAATGAAGAATTTATTTTTGTTGTATTAGTTTGGATTGAAATTAATAAAATTGAAGATTGAAAAAAAAAACTATATAAACAAAATTATAGAAGAACAACAAGTCTTATTAAATAACTTAAACTATGACATGCGAACTTGTTTATTGTTTTTTAACTTTCAATGATTTCTTGTGCTTTTCCTTCGAACTACAAGTTCGAATGAAAAGTTTTGAAAAAACAAAACAAAATGCCAAACTGAATATTCGATACAATACATAGGTAACGATCAACAGGAAGGAATAAACATCCAAATTCATACTCTCAATGAAATTCATGTGAACCAAAGGACTTTGCATATGTCTTGCTCCGTGATGCCGTAACACATAGTCCACCCAATATGCTACACTTTCACGAGCACTCAATGGTCTATCACGATAGAGGCGGGAAAATCGTTGAACGTTGTCTCTATATGTAGGATTGTTTAGTACCTCTAGAACATTTGACCGGAATGTCTCTTCGGTGAGTGTAAGTAATTCCAATTGTTGGCCATAACCCGAAGTGGTCATTTTATCTGCATTTCCATGTTGATCGGCAAATACTGGCAATGCTAACATGGGAACACCATGATACTGAGCTTCAACCATGCCTCCTTTGCCGGCATGCGTAATGAAGAGTTTTAAATTTGGATGTGCTAATATATCATCTTGAGGCATCCATTTCTGATACAGAATATTTGTAGATTTTCCTGGTGTATTCTCGAAATCTTCCCATTTCCAAATGACTTTTTGTTTGAGTTTTGATAAAACATTGAAAATATATTGTGCTGTTTCCGATTTAAGGCTGGATCCCTTAAGGTTTGAACCCAAACTGAAGAGTATGGCGCCCGTATCATTGGCACTATTTAAGAAATTGGCAATGTCCTGAAAAATAGATAGTAATGGAAAAATTATAGAGGAGAATGATGACAAATCATATTTTCCTTGTCTTGCAATATGGGAAAATTACGGAATGAAATATTTTTATTTGTTTATTTATAAACAAGTATATACGGCCGTAAGTTCGGCCAGGCCGAAGCTTATGTACCCTCCACCATGGATTGCGTAGAAACTTCTACTGAAGATTGTCATCCACAATCGAATTACTTGGGTTGCGGTAACTTTTGCCGATGACAAGGTATCTTAAAACTTCCTAATACCGTAATATATACCACGTAGTCCATACGTGGTATATATTAAACTTAAAATGGCCGATTAAATACGTATATAATTAAGTTTGACAAAATTTTCTATAGAAATAAAATTTTGACAAAATAAAATTTTGACAACATTTTCTATAGACGTAAAATTTGGACAAAATTTTCTATAGAAATACGATTTTAACAAAATTTTCTATAGAAATAACATTTGGACAAAATTTTCTATAGAAATAAAATTTTTACTAAATTTTCAAAAGATTTAAAATTTTGACAACATTCTCTATAGAATTAAAATTTTGACAACATTTTCTACAGAAATAAAATTTTGCCAAAATTTTCTATAGAAATAAAATTTGACAAAATTTTCTAAAGGAATAAAATTTCGACAAATTTTGCTAGATTATTTTTGCTCGAGTGGCAAGCATGATTATGAACCGATATGGACCAATTTTTGTGTGATTGGGGATCGGCTATATATAACTATAGACCGATATGGACCAATTTTGGCATGGTTATTAGCGGCCATATATTAACACCACGTTGCAAATTTCAACCGGATCGGGTGAATTTTGCTCGTCAAAGTGGCTCCGGAGTTCAAATCTGGGGATCGGTTTATATAGGGGCTATATATAATCAGGGATCCGGAGCGGTCCATTTTTTTCGCTCCGCTCCGCTCCCGCTCCGGAGAAAAAAAAATCGCTCCGCTCCGAGAAAAAAAAAATCGCTCCGCTCCGCTCCACGCTCCGCTCCGCTCCTCTTCGAGAAAAATTGGGCGGTACATATATATGGGAGCTATAGCTAAATCTGGGAAAATCGTGCGATACATATATATGAGAGCTATATCTAAATCTGAACCGATTTGGATGAAATTTTGCAGACTTGAAGGGCGATGAAAAAGATTACCTTTTGCCAAATTTGGCGACGATCCGTTTGAAAAAAAGCACAGCGTGACCCCATTTGTCGAAATCGGGCGATACATATATATGGGAGCTATATCTAAATTTGATCCGATTTTTTCCAAATTCAATAGCGTTCGTCGTTGTGCCCAAAAACTCCCTGTACCAAATTTCATCAAAATCGGTTAATAATTGCCACCGGAATCCTGTGAACAATAAATACATGGACAGACGGACGGACGGACACCAAGCGCTAGATCGACTCAGGAGGTGATTCTGAGTCGATCGGTATATATTTTATGGGGTCTAAAATCAATATTTCTGGTAGGCATATTTTTTGGCAGATCAAATTTATTATACCCTAACCACTATGTGGTTTAGGGTATAATGACTTTAAAACAATGTGTTGAAACATTTTATTAATTTTGAAGATTTTTTCAGAAATATTAAATCCATTTTGACTTCATTAAAACGAAATTTTCATTCATGTTAGGATACACATTTTTATGTCGAATCACTTAGCTATAAGGACAAACTGACTTCATTGAAAAGTTTAGAGACTTTTAGACAAGGAAAAAACTTTATATCAGAGAAATACGTCTTCTATTCTAAGCAAAATTCGTATTCGTATTTTAAGCATGTGAAATATTTGGCCTCCCGGCAATATTCTTTGCGGTGCACCATCTACTATTTAATATGTGATAGAAACCAAATTTATGAAAATGGACCAAAATGGACCAAATTTAAAAATTAGAAATCTTTTGGACCAATTTTGGTCCGATCGGACCAAAACGGCAACGCTGATTGGAAGTGAAAGTCTATACACAGAGTAGAAGTAACTACTCTCCGAAAGTTTTTTTTTTTTGTTTTGCAACAGACGTAGAGAAAAGGTTTTGTAATATTTGATGATTTGACTTAAAAATGGGTATCTTAACATGAAACAAAAAATTTATAGGCTAAGGTCAATTTGACTTAAATAATTCAGAAAAATTCTTTAAATTTAATGAAATTGTCTTTAAATTTGTTGTCTTTTTGCATATTGACTACAAAGCAAAAAATCGTTCAAATGTTTTTCAAAACTTTATTTTAAAGAAGTTTTTTACTTCAAACATAGCATAATTTCTACTGGAAGTCGAGTCCTAATTTGGAAAATAAAGTTGCCGTTAACTCGTTTTTAAAGGACTTTGATAGCATATGAAGAAAAAAAGCTGAGAAAGCGAAAAATTAAAATTTGCTTCCTAGAAGCAAGTACACAAAACCTAAATTTAAAAGAGAATTGTGTTTTAAAAGTGTCCTTGCTTGTATTCTCCGCTTCTTTGGCTCGGAATCAATACCAAATTTTTTAAAGTAAAGACAAAATATTTGGAACCGAGTATGCTTTTTTTCAGTGTATGTTTGCAACAACCTCCATCGAAATCAGTCCGTGGTATACCTACGAATATTCTTACTCAGATCTAGTGTTACCTAATTTCGCTTTTTTCCCCTTTATTGTAAAAATACATTTTCGAACAGCGTTTTTAAGAAATGTTCGTTCTCAAAAAAGTAGATAACATGCAATAATAAAATCAAGTCATTAGTTTTCAATGTGAGAAAAAATTAAAATAAATGTATATGCGCATATTTTTCAACCAAAATTGAAACTATCCATAATTTTAATTAAATTTTCGAGAACTAATATCAGAAATAAGAGAATGCTTGGGTATAGTACAATAGTAAAGCAAATATGAATGTCCTTACACTGAAAAAACGCATGCCCGGTTCCAAAGATTTTGTCTTTACTTTAACAGTTTGGGTATTAATTCCGAGCCAAAGAAGCGGAGAATACAAGTAAGGATACTTTAAAGACGCAATTCTCTTTTAAATTTGGGGGTTATGTACTTGCTTCTAGGAAGCAAATGCTAATTTTTAATTTTTTTTAGATTTTTTTCGTCAGTTGTTATCAAAATCCTTTAAAAACGAGTTAACGACAATTTTATTTTCCATATTAAGACTCGACTTCCAGTAGAAATTATGCTATGTTTCAAGTAACAAGCGTCTTTAATATAAAGTGTTGAAAAACTTGTCTTATTTTTTAACGATTTTTTGCTTTGTAGGCAAGATGCAAAAAGGAAACAAATTTAAATACAATTTTATTAATTTTAAAGAATTTTTCTTAATTATTAAAGTCACGTTGACCTTACCTCAAAAATTTTATCTTTCATGTTATGATACACATTTTTAAGTAAAATCACTTTATTATAAGGACATTACAACTTCATTCAAAAGTTTATTGACTTTTGGACAAGGAAAAAAAACTTTATTTTACAGAAATGCGTCTTCCATGTTAAGCAAAATTTGTATTCTTATTCTAAGGACATGAAATCTTTGACTTCACGACAATATTTTTTTCAGTGTAGAAAACTAAAAAATTAAATATATATAAGATCGTTTAATTGCATTTATTTGGCGTTCATTACAAACATCTTTGTAGTAATACGGGATGAAATTGATCGAAAGTACTGTTGTTACTTTTACAACACATACCAAAGATATATTTTGACATTTGCCGTTTTTGAAAACAATTACTAAAAAACACTTTGTGTTTTCCCCAATGTACGTACGTACAAAAATACATATCGTACATTTTAAACGTTTACTCACACTACGCTAAGTACTAAGTAATTTCAAAGTTACACATTTCATTCAAGTAATATTTTATTCGGAGCGGAGCGGTTTTTCATTTGGAAACCGCTCCGCTCCCGCTCCGCTCCGGATTTTAGAAATGCCGCTCCCGCTCCGGCAAAAAAAGGGCTTGCTCCGCTCCGCTCCACGCTCCGCTCCGGATCCCTGTATATAATTATGGACTGATATGGACCAATTTTTGAATGGTTCTTAGAGACTATATACTAATATCATGTACCAAATTTCAGCAGGATCGGATGAAATTTGCTTCTCTTCATAAGCGTAGGAAGGCCTCTGGGGAGGGGGCTTAGACCCCCCCCAGAAAAATTTTAGCCCCCCCCCAGAATTTGAAACTCTATTTATGATTTTCCATTTTTCAATAAATGTCAATAGTTTTTTTTTAATTTTTATAACAATTAAACAAGTATATACAATCGCACAAAGTTCCGCTAAAGACTTTCATGAACAATCGAATTACTTGGGTTGTGGTAGCAGTTGCCGATGGCAATGTTTGAATTCAGATATTTATGAAATAAAGCTGTGGTTGACCTTTTGATTGATTTAGTTTAGTCAATTTAATTAAAAAAATAGTAATTGATATTAAAACTATTCTTTCATAAATTAATATCTTAATAATGCTGCGAAAAAGCGTCGCCAAAAAAGTAGTGAAAATGTTCTTTTTGGGTCTAGAAGTGGTGCAAAATTGACGAAGAAGCAATGAATGTAATATGAGCTTGTCATAGGACAAATGTCCACCGTCGTTGCAATGAATTTGCATCACTTCTTAAGGTGAGATCCGAATTCAGTGTTTTGAATGTGAATTAAAAAAAATTGTGATATTTTCCCAAATAAATAATTTTTGTATTGTTTTTATGATTTTTAATGCATTCTGACGCTTGTTTGAAACGTTTTTCCTCGAATAATTTCCAAAATGATCGATTTTTCTATAATGGATTTAGCAGTTTTATGGCAAAATTTGAATAAATTGTACCAATTTATTTATTCTTACTCTTTTTTTAAACTATTTGAAAAAAAAGAAAACAAAAAATTACACATTAAAATATGAAAAAAATGAAGTAAAAAACTTCCTGTGTAGTTAAAATAATTGACGACATTTTTGGAAGTGCTTTTAAAGGTGTGACTTTAGAACAACTCACATTTTTTTTGCTGGGAAAAGTGTGGAACTACTTTTAGTTGCTTTATTATAAATTAATTGTCGAGTTATTTTGATGTCTACTTTTTTATTCAATTTTATGAAATAAAACATTAATTGAACCTATAAGTTCAGTCTATAAATTTTTAGCTAGGGGGGCTATAGCCCCCCCCCTAGGATATTTGTCTAGCTACGCTAATGCTTCTCTTAGAGGATCCGCAAACCAAATCTGGGAATCGGTTTATATGGGTGCTATATATAATTATGGACCGATATGGACCAATTTTTGCATGGTTGTTAGAGACCATATACTAACATCACGTACCAAATTTCAACCGGATCGGATGAATTTTGCTCCTCTAAGAGGCTCCGGAGTTCAAATCTGGGGACCGGTTTATATGGGGGCTATATATAATTATGAACCGATATGGACCAATTTTTGCATGGTTGTTAGCAAGGCCGTATTCAGGGGGGGGGGATGAGGGGGATCAAACCCCCCCGAAATGAATGAATATTTTTATAAAATAAATATATAATTTTAGCTGCATAGAAAAATCTTATCGAAGATGTTGAAGAAAAGCTGGAGGTTTTATTTTGAAAAACGCTTACCTATAAAACTTGCACAAATCATAGAATACTGGTTGAAAAGTCCGTCAAACGACGGCCGAAAAAACAAATTATTTTTGTTCTCGCACCACAAATTTCATTTTTGGAAAATGTCTTTCTGCTCTTTATTTGTGTTTGTTGTTCTTTTTGTGAACATGACTCGCTTTGTTTAGCCATAGCAACAACAACGAAATAGCCAAACACACATGTGTAAATGAAATGGCGCAAAACCTGCGAAAAGAACCTGCCTAATTCAGCGATGGAAGCACTTGGAGAGTGCAATAAAGAGATATTTCCAAACGTGCATATTCTTTTAAAAATTTTGGTCAATTTGCCAGTTACTCAGGGATGGAAAATACAATTTTTAAGAAAGAACAAAAAAGGTATTTTTTGAGCGGAAAGGTACTTTTTACAAAAATTTCACTGGAAAATTATTGTCAAGAGACTAAATTTTAAAGAAAATAAAATTCTGACAAAATTTTCAATATAAATAAAATTTTGACAAAATTTTCTATATAAATAAAATTTTGCAAAAATTTTCTATAGAAATAAAATTTTGCAAAAAAATTCTGTAGAAAAAAAAATGTTGCAAAATTTTTTCTATAGAAATAAAATTTTGCAAAAATTTCCTTTAGAAATAAAATTTTTACAAAATTTTCAATTGAAATAAAATTTTGACAACATTTTCTACCGAAATAAAAAATCGATAATATAGAATCGCATTCTTTTTTCGACTAAAACATTCTTGAAGATCAATAAAATCCTGTTTTTGACTATGTCTTTTACAAAATCGAGATTTTCTTCCCACATGAACATGTCTGTTTTGCCATATTTGTAAAAGACTATTAGCAAATAAGGTTGATAAAAACTTTCTCAAAATATTAAAATATTTTGTCAAAGATATTGTACCATAAATCTGATATCGACTCAAAAATGTCTACACAAAAGGTACTAAATCATTCGCGGGGGTACTACGGTACTGACCGGGGTGAAAAAGTATTGAAAAAAGTACTATAGTACTGCATTTTCCTTCCTTGCAGTTACTACTTGCTCATCCGAACGTTCATTTTCAACAATGAAGAGATTAAAGACGTATCTTAGAAATTCGACTAGCGAGAGTAGACTCAATGGATTGGCATTAATGTCGGTTCATCGCCGAATAAATGTGCCGACTGAAGAAGTCATTGATTTATTTGCTGCCCAAAAAGCCCGTCGGCTCAATTTAATATTATAAAAATATTGTATACATACCTATGCATAAATAAAATTTTCTACACATGAGATTATATGAATATTTTTTTTTAAGTTGAACCCCCCCGAATTAAAATCTTGGCTACGGCTTTGGTTGTTAGAGACCATAAATTAACACAATGTACCAAATTTCAGCCGGATCGGATGAAATTTGCTTCTCTTAGAGCAATCGCAAGCCAGGGTCCGTTTATATGGGAGCTATACGTAAAAATGGACCGATATGGACCAGTTTTTGCATGGTTGTTAGAAACCATATACTAACACCATGTACCGAATATCAGCCGGATCGGATGAAATTTGCTTCTCTTAGAGCACTCGTGAGCCAAATTTGGGGGTCCCTTTATATGGGGGCTATACGTAAAAGTGGACCGATATAGACCAATTTTTGCATGGTTGTTAGATACCATATACTAACACCATGTACCAAATTTCAGCCTGATCGGATGAAATTTGCTTCTTTTAGAGCAATCGCAAACTAAATTTGGGGGTCCGTTTATATGGGGGCTATACGTAAAAGTGGACCGATATTGACCAATTTTTGTATGGTTGTTAGAGACCATATACTAACACCATGCACCAAATTTCAGCCGGATCGGATGAAATTTGCTTCTCTTAGAGCAATCACAAGCCAAATTTGGGGGTCCGTTTATATGGGGGCTATACGTAAAAGTGGACCGATATGGCCCATTTGCAATACCATCCGACCTACATCAATAACAACTACTTGTGCCAAGTTTCAAGTCGATACACCCAGAAAAAAGTGACCTCTTCTTTAAGTTAAAATGAACTTATTGTGAAGAAAATTGAACTTCGTATAGCGCCAAAGACATTTTTATTTGTTTGAACGATATGATTTTCGTAGAAATTAGGTAGAATGCATTCCATATATTAGTTAACATTTTCCTATATTTATGTACAACTATACTACAGAATGAAAAAATTTAACTGAATTGCATTCATATATGGAATGATTTTATTGAACATTCTTCATTCATTTGGATAAATCTTACATATTTGTGGTAAACCTTTTACTTCAAAATCAGAACTGCTTATCTTCGTTTTTAAATAGAATTTTATTTATTTATATAGGCAATTTTTTCTTCAATAAAATACATGTTTTATTAATATATTAAATATATTTATTTAGAATCAACAGCATCGACTGGCCTGGAAATATTAAAACACATTTTTTTCTTCTTCTAGTACCTTTCACATTGAATAAGTTGCCGCTAGCAATTTTGTCCACCTTTTACAATTTCAATACCTACAAATATAAACAAAAAATCTTAAACCAATTTTTCAAAAAAGGTTAGCGTCACTGAATATTACCATGATAATCCAAAATGAAGTCGAATGAAGGGGTGGTTATTCTGCTGGTGTTTTCTTTTTTTATAAACCAATTTTCAAAAAACGAAAATTTTTCTCACTAATTTAAAATAACAAATATTTTATATATTTCATTTGTTTTTTATTATATCATATTTATTTTTTAACAATCTCTCCGTATACCATAACAACGCGATTCCAACTAAAAAACAACCCACGCGCAAACATATCGATGACAGGTATCGATTACAGGTAGATAAAAGAAATGTAGAAAATTTTCCTATATTCTAATAAGTGTGTTTCCTTAAGTTTTGAAAGGATTGAATACTTCATAGTAGGAATATAAATAAATAAAATAAATAAATAAATTTATCATTTTATAAGAAACTTTACTAAATTTGAAGAAACTTGGTTTTAGTTCGCTTTTTGTTTATTTTTACGAATGCTTTGTTATCAGTGAATAAAATTTTCTTGTTCAGTAGTAAATTCTTATACCCAGCGAAGAAAACAGTATTAGTAAAATTACATGCCTTATTCTAGTTAATGAACTATTCCTAACTGCTTTCAGTTTAGGATTTTTTTACTGAAACAAATAAATTTTATTATTTGACACAAAAATTTAACTGAATGGAAATAAAATGGCTAAACTAAATTGATGAACATTTTTTTCCTTTAATTTCGAAGACACTTTTTTCTGGGTGTAGCTTGTTTCGTTCGGAAGTTAGCGTGATTTCAACAGACGGACGGACGGACGGACATGCTCAGATCGACTCAGAATTTCACCACGACCCAGAATATATATACTTTATGGGGTCTTAGAGCAATATTTCGATGTGTTACAAACGGAATGACAAAGTTAATATACCCCCATCCTATGGTGGAGGGTATAAAAATGTAAAACGGTAAAATAAAGCAGTTAACTAACATAACTGCTTCATTCTTGTGTGTGTTTTGTGGATCGTAAAGAATTTTGGCGATGAGATTACAATGGTCAAACAATAGTATGAGGATAAGATAACACCCAATCAGATCAATGATTACAAATTCACCATTGTCACCGTGGTGTGTGACAATGTCGTCGTCGGCTCAACCTCAGTTTCGACCGAACACCAACAAGTTTTCCAGTGGTGGATTATCCTTTGTCAGTAATGCTGGTGACATTTCATTTCTTCTCTAAGTGGTTTCAATGCTATGTAGAACGCCGTTTAGATAAACGAGAACTGAGAAGGTCTCAACAAAACTCTTGGGATGATTACTGTAGCAGTATTGAGAATACGTCAGAGGCTTCCAGACTACGGAAGGTACTAGCATCCACTAACACCGCTCCAGGTTTCATTAAAACATCGGAGGGAAATTGGACAACGTCCATTGAGGAGACGTTGGAGGTACTTTTGGACACACACTTCCCTGGAAATCAGACGGTTGAACCATGTTCTGGCGGTGTAACAGAGGCTCAGCGATCATTTCCTATCGAGGAAATTGTGTCGGAATCTAGAATAAAATGGGCTTTAAATAGCTTTGGACCATTCAAATCCCCCGGACCTGATGGAATTACTCCAGTGGTGTTACAGACAGTGGCTGAAAGAATTATCCCCTGGTTGACGGTAATATATAAACGATGTGTAAACTTAGCATATATTCCAGAAAAGTGGAGGGAAGCAAAAGTCGTCTTCATACCTAAAGCAGGAAAAGCCTCTCACTCGAGTGCGAAGGATTTCCGACCAATCAGCTTATCCTAATTCCTACTTAAGACCCTGGAGAGGATGATAGACATGTATCTTAGAACTACCGTGGATTCAAGATTGCTCTCGAAACGACAGCATGCATACTCGAAGGGCAGCTCTACTGCGACCGCATTGCATGAACTAGTCAGCTTTATTGAAAGCTCACTATCTGTCAAAGAATACACAATCGTGGCGTTTCTAGACATCGAAGGGGCGTTCAATAATGTCCATCCGAGCTCGATATTAAATGGACTGACAACTCTGAATGTTGATCCAGGTATACATAGGCTGTTAGACGAACTTCTAATAAAGAGACGTATTTCAGCCACACTAGGGCAAGCAAACATACAAAGGTATGTGAACAGAGGCACTCTCCAAGGTGGAGTTCTATCACCTATTCTTTGGAATGTTGCTATAAACAACCTTCTGGTTTCCCTAGAAAAAGAAAGGATATAAGTGGTGGCATACGCAGATGATGTGGCGCTAGCAGTCAGGGGAAAATTCCCATCCACAATCAGAGAGCTCTCCGGATGACTGAGAAATGGGCGAAAGATAATGGTCTTGGAGTAAATCCAGCAAAGACAGAACTAGTCATGTACTGCAAAGATCGCAAAACTCCCACGGTTAGGCCCATTTCCTTAGGGGGTACTGAAATTCCCTTTGGTGAGCGTGCAAAATACCTTGGCGTTATTTTGGACAGGAAGCTGAATTTTAGGCTTAATATTGAAGAGAGGGCGAGAAAAGCCACGGTAGCTTTGTACTCGTGCAAAAAGGCAATAGGGAAAAAGTGGGGACTAAAACCAAAAATTGTGCATTGGCTATACACTGCAGTAGTTAGACCTATAATGCTATATGGAGTTGTAGTCTGGTGGCCGGCACTTCAGAAACCGACTTGTTTAGATAAATTTCAGCGTATGGCGAGCTTATGTATCTCAGGCGCATTTAGTAAGACAGGAACAGAATCCCTTAATGTCATGCTACATCTATTGCCTTTAGACATTTTGGCCAAACAGTCAGCTGCAACAACGGCTGTGCGGTTGCGCGAGCTATCGTTGTGGTCGGAAAAAAGTTACGGTCATAGTTCGGTCCTCAAAGTAATGCCAGATGTGCCTAACGTAGTGGATTACACCCTGGCAAAACCACTTTTCGACAAAAAGTTTGAAACTCTAATTCTCAACAGTGAGGCGTGGTGTACACAGACCCCGGGGAATAAAAGATATATAGATTTCTATACTGATGGCTCCAAATTGAATGGACAAGTGGGGTTCGGAGTATATTCTAAAGATCTGGAAATTCGAATAGCGAAAAGATTACCTAATCACTGTAGTGTTTTTCAGGCTGAAATATTGGCAATAAGAGAGGTGGTGAATTGGCTGAGAAGTAATGTTCCAACAAATATTGGCATTAATATGTACTCAGACAGTCAACCTGCAATAAAATCCTTGGACTTTGTGTTCCTTAACACGAAAACGGCTATAGACTGCCGCAAATCTCTCAACGAGATGGCTGAGCAATACAATATTCACCTAATATGGGTGCCTGGCCATAGGAACATACCGGGGAACTGCGAAGCAGATGTGTTAGCAAGGCTAGGAACTACCTTACATGTTCCAGGGGAACTAGAATCTGTTGGTATGGCTCTGGCCACCTGCAAGCTTTTACTGCGTGAGAAGGCTGTTATGATGGCCAATATTCGATGGGAAAATTGCAAGGGTTGTAACGACACCAAGCAAATATGGCCCCATTTAAACTTAAACCGCACACTAGATATGCTAGTATTGTCAAGGCGTTAGATAGCACTCCTGATATCTGCCATAACGGGTCGCTGCCTGATAGGCGAATTTGCAAAAACTATAGGTGCGAAGTATAATGACTATTGTATAAGCTGTCATGATGTGGATGAAAAGGAATCAATTAAACACCTCTTGTGTGAGTGTCCTGCTTTTTGTGTAAGGCGTAAGTGAATTTTAGGAGCATATAGCTTTAGATTACTGGCTGACCTGGAAAACGTTAACTTAAGCAGTTTGTTAAAGTTTTTGGAGCAATCTGGTTGGTTCCACAAAAGTAAATAATAGAGAAGGTTCAGTGGTTAAGACTAGAAGTGCCCATATGTAATAGGTACTTTTAGTTAAATGTGGTATCACAATGGACTGAATAGTCTAAGTGAGCCTGAAATTTAATCGGGCTGCCACTTTAACCTAACCAGATACTGCTATTAAAAGTAGGTTCCTTGTCAGTAATAAGAGAGAAGTTCACAACTGTGGTATCACAATGGTCTGAGCCTGACACCTAAGCTAACCTATTACAATTTTTTTTGATAAGAGAAAGTGCAAGTGCAGTGAAATTGGCATTTATAAAGCCTAATTAATATTAGGTATGTTTTCTTTTAGCATTGGATACCCTACGCCGTGAAAGACTATAAGGTTAGGTTAGGTTAGGTGGCAGCCCGATGTATCAGGCTCACTTAGACTATTCAGTCCATTGTGATACCACATTGGTGAACTTCTCTCTTATCACTGAGTGCTGCCCAATTCCATGTTAAGCTCAATGACAAGGGACCTCCTTTTTATAGCCGAGTCCGAACGGCGTTCCACATTGCAGTAAAACCACTTAGAGAAGCTTTGAACCCCTCAGAAATGCCACCAGCATTACTGAGGTGGGTTAATCCACCGCTGAAAAACTTTTTTGGTGTTCGGTCGAAGCAGGAATCGAACCCACGACCTTGTGTATGCAAGGCGGGCATGCTAACCATTGCACCACGGTGGCTCTATATATAGGACTATAAGAAAACAGAGTACTCGTTTATCCAGGACATCTCCAACAATATGCAACACAGTCATCAGCTGTTTAATAACAAAAAATAAGTGAAATCTTACATTTTAATGTATGAAATGCCCAAATAGTAATAAATATTTACTGCTGCGATTATTTATGACACTGTACCACTTTGAATTTCATGTTTTTTCGATAAATTAGTCACAATAAATTGCTATTGTGAATCAAAGAAGCGTCACTTTATCAAAATACAATCTGGCAACATCGGCGCGACTTGCACTGATGAGTTGTTCTGGATAGAACACCAGTGCAACGATGTTCTGGATAGCCCATACAAATGTTGCATCCAGTGCTAAAAGAAAACAGCACTATTATTTAATTTAAAAATAACCACCATATTCAAAAAAGTTAACGTAAACTTTAATCCAACTTCTCCTATATACGGATATTTAAACCGTTAAATGGTTTTGAAAATAAATTTTTAAAAAATTATTTACTTATTTCGGCGTGACATCTGCGTTTCTAATACAGTTTTTTTTTATAAATTTTCTAAAATCAATCTATTTTTTTCTAAAATTAACTAAAATTTTCTTCCTTGGTGTATATATTTAGAGTGTCCAACTCTAAACCACATAGTGGTTATTATACCCTAAACCACATAGTGGTTATTATACCCTAAACCACATAGTGGTTATTATACCCTAAACCACATAGTGGTTAGGGTATAATAAGTTTGATCGGCCAAAAAATGTGCCTACCAGAAATATTGATTTTAGACCCCATAAAATATATACCGATCGACTCAGAATCACCTCCTGAGTCATCACCCTTTAAGTCTGCAAAATTTCATCGAAATCGGTTCAGATTTAGATATAGCTCCCATATATATGTATCGCCAGATTTTCCCAAATTTGGCCATAAAACCCTTATTTATCAACCGATAGTACTCAAAGTTGGCTAAATGTAATCTTCTATAGCACTACCTGTATGTGCAAAATTTCATCGAAATCGGTTCAAATTTAGATATAGCTCCCATATATATGTATCGCCCGATTTTGAAAAATTTGCCCCTAATAACCTTATTTTTGACCATAGGGGCCTCATTTATTAACTGATCGTACTCAAATTTTACACAAAGTGATCTTCTGTGGTATCAATACCTGCAAACTATTATACAAATTGGATCAGGTTTAGATATAGGTCCCATATATATGCATCGCTCGATTTTCCCAAATTTGACCATAATACTTTTATTTATTAACCAATGTTACTCAGATTTCAAATTGTGTTGTACTAGCCGATCCTATTTAGACTTACATGTAGCTCTTACATAAATCTATTGCCCTATTTGCAGAAATTTGGATTTATTACACCACAACTAATTGACCGATTTCCTCTTTTTTAATAATGGACTCAATATTAGTGGCATACTAACTCTTTTGGTGCAAAATAAACTATAGCACCTAATATTAGACATTTCTGTTCAGATTGTGACAAGACACCCATAAACATGTACCCCCCTTTATGTTCTCCAAAACCTATACCAATGATACCCCACAAATGCTTATGTTTACTAATTCAGTAGGGGTGGTTTAGGGTATGATATAGTCGGCCCCGTCCGACTTTCTACTTTACTCACTGTTTTTTTTTTTTTTTGAAACGTCGGTTTTTGGTTAAAGGTGGGTATTAAGTTCGAGTTTAGCCCCTAAAATCGTAATTTTTTCACTATTACTTTTCTTTAATAATCCATTTTAAAGAATCTATTTTTTTGATGTTTTCGTTGGTAACCACCTCTTTCGGGCGTCCACTGCGTTCACCGTCCTCCCTGCTCATTTCACCACGCTTGAATTTTGCATACCAATCAATTGTTGTTGATTTCCCTGGGGCAGAGTCCGAAAACTCATTATCAAGCCTAGTTTTTGCTTCCACCGTATTTTTCCCCTTCAGAAAACAGTATTTTATCAAAACACGAAATTCCTTTTTTTAATTTTTTTCACAATAACAAAAGTTGTTTCACAAAAGACGCTCTATCTCACAAACTAATTGACTTAAAGGGTGATACGGTCAAAATTTGGTCAATATAAACTTGACGTATTTCTTTCAATTTTGCATTTAAAAAACCTGAACACCCTTCATTTTGGAGGTGTGTGTGTAAAATGTTGCTCCTATTTTGATTTTGGAATTCACTCTTCAGTTGTCAAAATGCCGTCCAAGCATGAAGAGCAGCGTATCAAAATTTTGCTCGCGCATCGCGAAAATCCGAGCTACTCGCACGCAAAGCTGGCAAAATCGTTAAAAGTTGCCAAATCTACCGTTACAAATGTAATTAAAGTGTTTGGGGAACGTTTGTCGACAGCCAGGAAGTCTGGATCGGGGGGAAATCGAAAAACGGAAGCCGCTGAGACGACAAAGAGAGTTGCCGGTAGTTTCAAGCGAAACCCTAACCTCTCTCTCCGAGATGCCGCAAATAAGCTGGGTGTATTGTCTACAACCATGCATCGAGCCAAAAAACGAGCCGGACTATCGACTTACAAGAAGGCCAAAGCGCGATCACGAAGGCTGTACACGACGATGCTGACGAAGTTTGACTGAGTGGTAATGGACGACGAAACCTACGTCAAACCCGACTACAAGCAGCTTCCGGGACAGGAGTTTTATACGGCAAAAGGAAGGGGAAAGGTAGCAGATATTTTCAAGCACATAAAACTGTCAAAGTTCGCATAGGTTTGGCAAGCCATCTGTATCTGTGGCTTGAAAAGCAGCATTTTCATAGCTTCCGGGAATGTCAACCAAGAAATTTACGTGAAAGAGTGTTTGAATAAACGTCTGCTGCCTTTCCTTAAGAAACACGGTTGTTCCGTACTGTTGTGGCCGGATTTGGCATCTTGCCATTACGGTAAAAAGGCCATGGAGTGGTACGCCGCCAACAACGTGCAGGTGGTTCCCAAGGACAAGAACCCTCCCAACACGCCAGAGCTCCGCCCAATTGAGAAATACTAGGCTATTGTCAAGCGGAACCTAAAGAAGACTAAAAAAACTGCTAAGGACGAGCAGCAGTTCAAGACAAACTGGCTTTCTGCGGCGAAGAAGGTGGACAAGGTGGCTGTACAAAATCTGATGGCAGGTGTCAAGCGTGAGGCCCGGCAATTCGGATTTGGAGAAGCGAAAGCCTAACTGAATATTTTCCCTGAATTTTATTCTAATTGAACTTGCAAAAAGAAATTTAATTTGATTTTTTAAATAAACGATTTCACCGATTTACACGCGTTTTCCCTTGACCAAATTTTGACCGTATCACCCTTTACAGACGTCAAATTTTGACACGAATCATTTGAAGGTTGGTACTATATAAAAATAATATGTATTTAATACTAGCGACGCCATATATGTGTCAGACCGGGGACTTATGAGCCAACCTGTTATCTAATGGCCGAAGGTTTGCCTGGTGTGAAATACGTTCCTCCTAGGACATAAGTAATAAACGGTTATTACTTTTTAAGTAGGCTTACCTACAAGATTACCGGGCAATGAAAGTTTTTACTGGGATGTTATGTTGAATTGAATAATTCTTGTTAACATTACTCTTGATAAAATCAATCGAACTAAATTCGTATATAAATTCTTACCTTTGGCAATGGATCCGGTTTATCCTTGACTTGAATGCCACCAATCTCAACCACAGCAGGAACATTTGGTCTAAGAGGACCTTCGGTAAAGTGACCGTTACAGAAAATCAATGAAACATTCTTCTGCATATCCCACATGGAAGGGAAATTGCCATCATCATTGGGAAATAGTTTGCTGAATAATTTTTGTTTTGGCATTTAGTATAAGAATTGATAACAGCCCACTTTTTATTTTTCATACTAACTTGTAAAATTTCACATTTCGCATGTCGAATAGGATCTCCACTATTTTGAAAAATGCGTTCGAAAAGAAATTCTCAATACGTTGCTTGAATGTCATCTTTTCTCCAATCTTCACACCAAGACCCATACCCGGTACATAGGAAGTTTCATGCGGATTACCAATCAAATCATCGGTCATAACTGTGGGTGGTAACATCCAACTTAATATAAGAGGTACCTTAAATTTTGCTGCCACTCCCAGTAGACAATTATTCATGAAGATACCGGCAATGACAAGATCAAATTTTGTATCAGGATTATCGTAGAGTGCTGTAAAACGAGGATCTGCCAAAGTGTGTGCTTGCATATCGATTAACATCCTAAGGGAGCCGAGTAAATTTTGAAAAGTTGTGAATATGTTGTTCTTTTTCTGGGCCATAGCGGGTACTTCATCATTGATAAATTTTTGAATCTCTTCACTGGGTGGTATTAAAATAACATTGATGTCTTTATGGGTAACTTTGGGTTTCTGTGAGACAACTACGGTGACATTGTGTCCATGTTCAGCTAAAACTTTAACCACCGACATATGAACAATCAAATGTGAGGGACTGTGACTGACGAATAATCCCAAAATATTTGCTCCATTTGTGGATGTTATTTGCAGCCATCCCAGACAAGCGATCAGAAAGAATGAAGCCAATGATATTCTACTTCGATCCATGTTAGAGAGTGAGTTTTGTGTGTTGTTATTTCCACATAGGTTAGTTGCCAACTAAGTCAATGTTCTCTTATAGGTAAAAAAATGTTGAGTTATTACCACACACCATTGATTGAAGTCAAATAGCCACAATGATTTATCTCTCTCTGCGATTATTTCCATATCGGTTCATGCTATACTTGGCATTATAGGTTAATCAGATTCACTTTTACATATTCTCTGATGAATTACCACTTCAAATTGAAAGTAAAATAAATTAAATGGAATGAAATTAAATTAAATTAAAACTAAATTAATCGATATTAAAATGTAATTCAATAGAATTTAATATGACATTAAATTAAATTTAGTTACATTTTAGTTTTGAAGTTTTATAATTATATTTGTTGTTTTGATCTCAGCTTTAAAACCCTTGCGTTGACTAAACTACAAGAGTAGCTTAACCAACAGAGGAAAAGAATGTTTGTCAAATTTATTTGGACAAAGCCCTATTGACTGCAAGATGGTTGGATGGACGCACGTTTCGGAATTACCACATTCCTCATCAGCATCCTCTACTTGCCGCAAAACTATCAACCAATTATCAGAATAAATTCAGGGAGTTCACTAAACCCAAAGTGAACCACACTTGAACCTTCCGAAAAAAGGTTTGTGATAGCCGGCCATTGCCGAAATAAATTCGTACAAACATATCTCTTTTCCTTTGCCACTGTCAAATCATCGATTTGAGTGCAGTTGGCTGGGTTTATTTTGAGCGTACTTCCTCTTACTTCATTCGTGTTTTGTTTTTATTGTTGGTTTGTGCTTTAATTTTTTTATTTTTATTTTAAGGAAAACAAACTTTGTGAAATTTTGCCTTGGGCAATTCCCCAGCAAGTTGTAATAAAATGTGCAACTTACAATTTTATGCATTTTTTACAGATTTAGTTTTCACTTTAGCGACTAAACTCGAACTTAATAGCCACCTATATAAAAAAATTTGTTTTCATTTTATTTTTCGCGAAGATTCGCGGGTGTGGGTTTTCAGTAGGGTTTTCTTTTTCCCGGACTTTTTGCATTCCCGGGAAAGCGGGAATTTTTGTAACACTAAAAACCAGTTTGAAAATGAAAGAAATTTATTTCGATTTCACCATCGTTCAACGGGGTCAATAAATGCACATATTCAGTCAATATTGCCAAAAGGGAAACACTACCATGTAATACGACATTCACATTACACTTTCAAAATCCACTTTAACTAGATTTCAATTGTCGTATGCCCTATAAATAAGGGCTTTAAACCCCAATTTTAATAGATTTCAAGCCTAATGTGTATAAGGTATAAATTTGAAATTAAATTAAACATCTTTAAAAAGGTTGGAATTTTCTTATTTCATAAAAAGAACATCCTTGCAATAATTATGAAATTTTGAAATTATGCAATTGCCAACGTGGGTTACATAAGGTAACATGTCCCGTTGTTTTTAAAGGTTTACTCAGCCTACCAGTCTATCGGAATGTCGGTTTACAGAAATATGACAATCATAAATTAGGAAGTGCAAACTTATTTTTAACAATTGGGAGCCCGTTGGATTATGGATTGGAACCCACGACTATGTATGCTCCTCAAGGCAACTACTACGACTTGGTACCATAGTTATTCACATTACACTTCCAAAATCCACTTTAACTAGATTTCAACTGTCATCTGCCATATAAAACGCTCTATTATACATAAAATATTGTAAAGAAAATTTCCCGGGAATTCCCGCACTTCATTCCCGGGAAAGCGGGAGCGAAACAATAGCAATTTCCCGGGAAAAAACCCTAGTTTTCAGCTTCATCAAGAGAGTGTATTTAATTTGGATTTTCTATCAATAATTTTGTATATATTAATTATTTTTTGATACAGTGCACTCGCGGTAACGTGAACTAATAAAAACCAAAAGAGTTCATGTTAGCGAAAATGTTCACGTTAGCGAATTTCAGAACAAAACATAGCCATTTTCGGGAGTTTTACACGTCTTTTATTTTTGTTATTAGTAATATTAAAAACTTAATTTAATTTCATAAAAAAGTAAAAAATAGGGATCCGAAAATTTTCAGTGGGTATGGAATTATAAAGCAATTTAAATTAATATTTAAAATTCACGAAAAAAGCCAAATTAGATCACTAAAAAATTCCGTAAGTGTATTTGAAATTGTATTTGGCATTGTGAATTTACTTTTAACGTAAAATTTCATGTTTTTCAGCGTTACGGAGTAGTTAGGGTAAGAAAAATTGTGTTCACATTAACGTGAGTGCACTGTATTAGATATTTACTTTAGACTTACCATTCGGTTTACATTTTGAAAAATTACTTATATTCCCAGCAAAAAAAAAAAGCTTCCCAAAAAGTAGCTTGGATTCCCAACTATTGATCCGGAAGTAGTGCCAACTTGGATCATCACCAATGAATTTTACATGGGCTTGACGAAAATGACTGGTTTTCATATTTTCGGTGTAAAAATGTTTAGCATATTATTTTTAAGTGCAATCATGTAATGTTCATAAACTAGTATAACATGTTTCGACATACATATGTTATATGTGAATTTGTTAGAACATATTATGTTTTAGGTATTAAATTTTCTTAAATATAAGATCTCTGGATGCAAACATATATTAATTTTGAACATGTATATGTTTAGAAAAGTCAGAGAGAACGAGAGAGAATAGAAAATATAAATATGTCAACGGAGATACATAACGAAGTATATGTATAGATATTTAAAAGTTTTTCAAATTGTAAAAAATTAGATAATTGGAATATAAAAGTGTATTAAAAAATGTTGATAAAATAAGTGAAGATAGATTGTAAATAGTAAAGACACAAACCAGACAGATTTAGCCGCGCACCGAATGAGTTAATGGCTATCAACATTTTGACTATATTTGACTAGCAATAAATTAACCCTTAAATGCGCACTGTATCTTTCAAGATACAACCAGAAAAAAATTCTTACGTCGTAAAATTTTAACCGAATTTTATGAAATCAGTTTTATTGAATTTAAAACATCATAACGCTATCTTTAAAAAAAATTGTTTTTTCCAAAAAATTTGTAGTAATTCAGAGTAATCTGCAGTCAAATCAATTGAAAATCAAATTTTGTCATAAAATTCAAAAAACTACAAATTTTTATTTACCAGATTTGAAAATAATGTTGGTTATTCTCTATTCCCTACTTTAATCAAATTGTTTATTTGTAAAAAAAAGCTTTAATATGCACTGCACTTTTTAAGATACAACCAAAAACAAAACGCATATTTATACCCTTCACCACTACTGTGGTACAGGGTATAATAAGTTTGTGCATTTGTATGTAACGCCAAGAAGGAAAAGTCTGAGATCCATCGTTTAGTATACCGATCGTCTTAGAATTAAATTCTGAGTCGATTTAGAGATGTCCATCTGTCTGTCTGTCCGTCCGTCTGTCTGTATATGTAATTTTGTGTGCAAAGTACAGCTCGCAGTTTAAGTCCGATCGTCCTCAAATTTGGCACATAGTTCTACTTTGGCTCAAAGACAATCGCTATTGATTTTGGAAAAAAGATATAGCTGCCATATATATTTATCACCGATCTAGTCATAATTGACGTATTTATCAACGTATTTTCTCAGCCAAATATTTTGGGGCTTTCGTAAGATACGCAAAATATCAGCCAAATCGGTTCATATTTAGATATAGCTCCCATATATATCTTTCGTCCGATTTGAACTTATATGGCCAAAAAAGCTAGAGTTTTATCCTGATTTGCTTCAAACTTTGCATAAGGAGCACGTTTAATAGTATTGTTAATTGTGCTAAATTTGGTTGAAATCGGTTCAGATTTAGATATAGCTCCCATATATATCTTTCGTCCGATTTCGACTAATATGGCCGCAAAAGCCAGAGTTTTGCCCTGATTTGCTTCAAATTTTGCACAAGGAGTACGCTTAAGATTATCATTCAGTGTGCTAAATTTGGTTAAAATCAGTTCAGATTTAGATATAGCTCCCATATATATCTTTCGCCTGATTTCGACTCATATTGCCTCAAAAGCTAGAGGTTTGCCCTGATTTGCTTCAAATTTTGCACAAGGAGTACGTTTAATAGTATCGTTAAGCGTGCCAAATTTGTTATATAGAAAAATATATCTCCCATATATATCTTTCGCCCGATTTTTATACCCTGCGCCACACTGTGGAACAGGGTATTAAGTTAGTGCATATGTTTGTAACACCCAGAAGGAGACGAGATAGACACATGGTGTCTTTGGCAATAATGCTCAGGGTGGGTCCCTGAGTCGATATAGCCATGTCCGTCTGTCCGTCCGTCCGTCCGTCTGTCTGTGAACACATTCTTGTGATCAAAGTCTAGGTCGCAATTTAAGTCCAATCGCCTTCAAATTTGGTACATGTTCCTAATTTGGGTCAGAATAGAACCCTATTGATTTTGGAAGAAATCGGTTCAGATTTAGATATAGCTCCCATATATATCTTTCTCCCGATATGTACTAATATGGACCCAGCAGCCAGATTTTTATACCGATTTGATTGAAATTTTGTACAAACATAAAACTTAGTCATATAGTCAAGTGTGCAAAATATGATTGAAATCGGTTCAGATTTAGATATAGCTCCCATATATATCTTTCGCCCGATATGGACTTATATGGCCCTAGAAGCCAGAGTTTTGGCCAAATTTGGTTGAAATTTTGCACAGGGAGTAGATTTAGCATTGTAGCTATGCGTGCCAAATTTGGTTGAAATCGCTTTAGATTTTGATATAGCTCCCATATATATCTTTCACCCGATATGCACTTATATGGACCCAGAAGCCAGAGTTTTATCCCGATTAGCTTGAAAATTTTCACAAGGAGTACAATTGGTAGTATAGTCATGAGTGCCGAATTTGATTGAAATCGGTTCAGATTTAGATATAGCTTCCATATATTTTTTCGTCCGATATGGACTTATGTGGCCCCAGAAGCCAGAGTTTTGACCCAATTTGGTTGAAATTTTGTACTAGGAGTACAATTAGTAATATAGTCATGTGTGCCAAATTTGATTGAAATCGGTTCAGATTTAGATATACCTCCCACATATATGTTTTTCTGATTTCGACAAAAATGGTCAAAATACCAAAATTTTCCTTGTTAAATCGCCTCTGCTTAGTCGAAAAGTTGTAAAAATGACTCTAATTTTCCTAAACTTTTAATACATATATATCGAGCGATAAGTCATAAATAAACTTTTGCGAAGTTTCCTTAAAATTGCTTCAGATTTAAATGTTTCTCATATTTTTTTTACTAAAATTGTGTTCCACTAAAATTTTGAGCCTATAGATTTTGTAAAAGTCTATCAAATTCTGTCCAAATCGAGTGATATTTAAATGTATGTATTTGGGACAAACCTTTATATATAGCACCCAACACATTTAACGGATGTGATATGGTATCGAAAATTTAGATCTACAAAGTGGTGCAGGGTATAATATAGTCGGCCCCGCCCGACTTTAGACTTTCCTTACTTGTTTTTTACTAACATTGTGTTTCATCCCAGGGTGTTAGCCGATTTAATTTTTAATTCTAGCGATTTTGTAGAAGTACAAAAAATTGTTTCCAAATCGTTTCAGATATAAATATTTGTATATGGGAATATAAGCCTTGATAATAACTCCCAACAAATTTGAAGGAGTTGAGATGAATATAGTCGGTCCTGCTCGACTTTAGACTTTACTTACTTGTTTTTTTGTTGTTCTTGTTTTACCATTTTTCATATTATATATTTTTCGGAGGAATCTGTGATCTTGTGCATTTAAGGGTCGAAAATGTGGTACCGTTAGAAAATACGGTCACATCGATCAAAAACACAATAACAATTGTGATATTGTACGCACAAATGAAATTTGGATTTTTATAAAATTGGACCACTGTGCAAACCTGCCCAGGATATTTTGGTATCACAGAGCATATAGATATATACCTGAGGGTATAGATATATCACAGAGGGTATAGAGGGTATACCTCACAAAGTCGTATTTGTTATTAATATTGTATCGCTAAATCAACGTTATATGTATTAATTATCATAGTCGATGCCAATAAACCTAATCTAGTTCTACCCGATGGCCCCATGTTGGTCGCAAACTACATTTAGGTGACGACCAGCATAGAGCAAGGTTCAGTTTTTTCACCATAACTGTAAAAAGTGCGAAAATATATGAGAGTATATTTTGGAAAATAGTTTTTGGCTTCTTTTAAATTTGCGTTGCTTCGTTAAAGTCATATGTCTTTGATGTAAGGCCATTTTTCCTTAAAGTAAAGAACATAGTTTTTTATTAAATTTTTTTTAATTATTAATTTTTTTATTAGCTGAGATATTGAATCTTTGGATTAAAGATAAAAAGGCTTCAAAAATAGGTCAATACTAATTTTGATGATTTTGTATCTTTGGTTATTTTGTTTTAGTTTTGAAGTTTTTGATTTTTAACTGTCATTTATACAAGAATAGCTTCGTTAATTTATGGCAGAAATAGAATGAAAATTCGATAAATGTATCCCAAATTTATATTTATACAGCTTAGATATCAAGCTTGATAGCTCCCTAAAAAATGTCCTTATATTAAAGAAGCCGCATCTTTGGCTTTGGAATCAATACTAAAACCTTTAACGGAGGGTCAAAATCCAAGTAAACGTTTTTTTAGTGTTGTAAATATAATCTACACAACGTCTAGTAGCGAGTTTCAAAATATAGGAGTAATTGGCAACACTAAAATTTGATGCCAACGAAATAGAAGAGATTTTAATTTGGCGACATGTCTTAAACCGTTGCGGTAATCTGTAGCGTATTTTGGACTTCTAATAACAAGTAAAGACATGTTGGCCTAATAAGGTATTTTTTTATCAGTCCACAATATATAATCATAAAATTCATTTGTAAGTAGAATACCATGTAGTACATATCGACCAATGTAGAGATAATCTTTCGTTTTCCTTTGATAATGCCCATATTAGAAATAATTATAGTTAAAATAATTTTATTTGTCCACTATCACAATGAAAATACAGAACAATACCCTCATATTCATAAAAGTCAAGGTAAACTTTAAATCTACTATTACCATACAAATTCCTTCGATAAACTGTCAGTAAAATATTATGAATATGGGCAATAAAATATAACTTATTTCGTACAAAGTGACCGAAGAGAATACAATTATGTACCGAGAGTAAATGTTTAGAAACTGGATTATTTACAAAATTGAACGAACGAAACATTTTGCTAAATATAATATATTTGTTTTGAATATTTCCTTATCATAATAAATTTTCCATTAGAAACGAAACATTTCACGTTTATACTATTTTATTAATGGAATGAAATTCCCTGTCAAGTTTATCACTCTAATTAACTTCTTTGGTATTTCTTTGGCTAGGTGGTATAGGATTTGCTACAGTTCTTAGCAATTGCTTATTTTGTCCTATTATATGATCCAAGAATGTTATCTCTCTCATTTCTCCTTTGAATTCGTGTAAGGTTTCCAAAAATATCGATTGTAGCTGTGGCAAAACACCGTGGTCTAGAGTCGGGAATAAATGATGCAGTGCATGATCTCCAAAATGTGTTAGATTCATGAAGTGCGACCGTTTAATATCGCCACGATCAATAATCGTATCCAATTGGTAAAGGCCCCAATCGCGATCCTCTCGTAATGCATCACCATCATGGGATATTTCTGGTGTATGATGTGAAGCATTTAGACCAATTAGACCAAACATAAAACTGGACGTTCCTATGATACGTAACCACTTAAGTATGGCATCGGCTGGTGTAGTGGATGAGATAGCCATCATAGCAAGGGGTAGCGAAAATCCAATCATATCATGCCAGTATAGTTCATTTTTCGAGAAAACTGACCGTAATGCTCTGGAATAGGAAATAGGTAGTAAAGTGAAAGATCGAAAGAATAAATTATTATAAAAAAAATAATATACAGCGAAATCTCTCAAAAGTTCACACCAACCGTCGCCAAACTTTTGTCCACATTTTGGAGAGGTTAATTTTAATGTGTTAATATAGAAAGAAAGAGACGACAATTTTCCACTTTTCAGAGTGTTCAAACTTGGGAGGTTTCATTGTATAGCTTTGCTCTCTTTTATCGAGAGTTAGATATTCATAAATTTAGTTCAAGGCAGCACTGACTAGAAAAAAGCGACCAAAGATCATTCATGAGTCTCTGCGGTATTTTGAGCACGGAAATTTTCGTCTTCCCAGGAATTCAATTCAGTCATTATGATATTTTCCATATATTTGGCATGGTCGATGACTATGATTGGGGAGCGACCATCGCACATGTACTAAAGGGCCAATCTGAGAAGACAAACGCCAATATTAAACCTAGAGCCTTAAAATTTGGTATGAAGGAATCTCATACAGACATAAAATTTGGAACAAATGGAAGGTATTGTCATTTCCAAGAAACAAGATTAAGTCTCTCAAAATCGGCTAAGTATTTGGGAGTTGTCCCAGATTCCAGACTAAACTGGCTAGAGAATACGGCACGTGACACGAAATTGTCGTGACTCACGCGTGAGTCGTGAGTCACGCTGACGGCAACGGCGTAAGTGTGCGTGAGCGTGCGAGATCGTGATTAACCAATCGAATGTCGTGCGTGAGTCATGAAAATAATATCGTCGTGAGTGTGTATGACTAACGAATTTCGGAAAAACACGCTCATGAAAATAATCCCGCCTACGAACATAAAATGCTGTAGGTAAATTACTCATAAAATTATTCGTGAGTCACTTGGTTTTTTGTGAGTCACGACATTTAAAAGATTGTCGTGCGTGAGTACATATTTTATCGTGAACGTGTGTGAGCGTGAGTCCTACCAAAAAATATCGTGCGTGAGTGTGCGTGAATAAGATTTCTCCGTCGTGAGTGTGCGTGAGCGTGAGTAAAATATTACCTCTAGGCCCTGTATGCGTGCCAGAAGCTGATTGGGGGACGTTACAGAATGAAAGAGGTTTCACTGGCTGTTTACAGCACTTATAAGACCTGTGGCTACCTATGGATGTCACGTATGGTGGACGATTTCGAACCAACAGAATCATATACAGAAATTCAACAGAATAAACAGGACGGCCCTTATTTACATGACAGGTGCAATGAGAAGAACGGCCACCGCAGCTCTAGAGGTACTATGGGGAGTCTGCCTACTTGATCTGCATATCAGGAAAACATATATCAGGTGATACTCATGAAGAGCCTGGACTTACTCGGTAATGCGGAATGCAGACACACGGAATTCGTTGCTTCAGACTTTATGACGACTCAGCATGTATATGAGGGCTAGTGAGACCGAGTATACCAAGTATAGAGAAGTGGAAAGAGGGACGCATACATTTTGTGAGACCTTGACGTGGAAATGGAGAAAGGCACTGGTATTTACTGCAAAGAGTTGGGGGATAAAGGTTAGGTTCGATTCTTGCTTCGACCGAACACCAAAACGTTTTTCAGCGGTGTATTATCCCACCCCAGTAATGCTGGTGACATTTCTTAGGGTTTCAAAGCTTCTCTAAGTGGTTTCACTGCAATGTGGAACGCCGTTCGGACTCGGCTATAAAAATGAGGTCCCTTGTCATTGAGCTTAACATGGAATCGGGCAGCACTCAGTGATAAGAGAGAAGTTCACCAATGTGGTATCACAATGCAAGGCCGTATTCAGGGGGGGATGAGGGGGATCAAACCCCCCCGAAATGAATGAATATTTTTACAGATCACATACCAAATTTCAAAACGTTGAAATACTGATGGTGGAAGAGAGCAAAAGGAGGAGATATTACCTTGAGATGCTACACATAATAAATACCCCCACTGACGAACGTATGAATTATAACAAGTATATACAGCAGTAAGTAAGTTCGGCCGGGCCGAATTTTAAATACCCACCACCATGAACCAAATATTAGGGTTTCCTTTGAAATATCAGGAGCGCTTGAGGACACTTCCCGAAGATAAATTTAAAGATTTCACCTATGAGGACTATATGGAGGCATTACCAAATGGACCGATAAAAACTTAATCCGATACACGTTTTTGTGAGCCTAAAATACCAGAATATTTACAATTTCAGGCAAATCAGATAAAAACTACGGTTTCTAGGAACCCTAGGAGTTAAATCGGGAGATCGTTCTTATGGGGGCTATACTAAAATATGGACCGATACTCACCGTTTTCGGCACACCTCTTTATGACCCGAAAATACCTCTAGATTTCCAATTTCAGGCAAATAGGATAAAAACTTCGGATTCTATAAGCCCAAGACCCCAAATCGGGAGGTCGTTTTATATGGGGACCATACCAAAACATGGACCGATACTCACAATTTTTGGCACACGTATTTTTTGGTCCTACGATACCTCTAGATTTCCAATTTCAGGTAAATTGAATAAAAACTGCGGTTTCTATACGCCCAAGAAGTAAAATCGGGAGATCGGTCTATATGGGGACTATACCAAAACATTGACCGATAATCACCATTTTTTGGCACACCTCTTTATGGTCATAAAATACCTCTAGGTTTCAAATTTCAGGCAAATTGGATAAAAACTACGATTTCTATAAGCCCAAGACCCCAAATCGGGAGGTCGGTTTATATGGGGACTATATCAAAACCTGGACCGATATAGCCCATCTTCGAACTTGACCTGCCTGCAGACAAAAGACGAGTTTGTGCAAAATTTCAGTACGATTGCTTCATTATTGAAGACTGTAGCGTGATTACAACAGACAGACGGACAGACGGACATCGTTATATCGTCTTAGAATTTCTCCCTGATCAAGAATATATATACATTATATAGTCGGAAATCGATATTTCGATGTGTTACAAACGGAATGACAAACTTATACCCCCGTCACCATTCTATGGTGGTGGGTATAAAAATATTGTATACATACCTATGCATAAATAAACTTTTCTACACATGAGATTATATGAATATTTTTTTTTTAAGTTGAACCCCCCCGAATTAAAATCCTGGCTACGGCCTTGTCACAATGGACTGAATAGTCTAAGTGAGCCTGATACATCGGGTTGCCACCTAACCTAACCTATGCTCTGCACCTTGTAACATTTGTTCGCTCATTTTCAGAGTACAGGGCTGCCTCTTATTAACTAGATTCTCTTTGACTTACCTTTGAGCAAAGTGAAATACGTATATTGCTGCATAGATTATGGGTTGTATGACTACCGATATCATACGTCTAGCCTTGGAAGCAATATGTTTGTTGGGTACCCAGCACAGGAAAGGTTCAAACATTGACATCTCCAAATCATATAGAGAATTTGTGTAGACATGATGTGAGATGGCATGCGATATACGCCAGTCATTGAAGTTCATTAAGGAAAAATTAAAGGTATACATTTGCCAATTGTCACGTTGGTGGAAATAATTATGGGCAGCAGTACTCAGCCAGGCCATACAGAGAGCAGCACATATTTCAAAAATGATGTTGTTATATCTAGCTGTCACTAAGCTAAAGACGATGGTAGAGCTGAGTAGACCCAAATGATAGAACTGAAAAAGACATAGAAAAAAGAAAATAATTCAGTAATACGTACACTGAAAAAACAGTGAACCCTTTTCCATTGCAAAATGAACTAAACTGTTGTAATATTGACCATGATTTAGCCCTTAAGATTTTTTTCAACTTGTCTAGTTTATAATTTTCTTAAATTTTAGTTCATCTATAACATTGTAGTTTAGTTCATTTTTACAACACCATAAGATTTATATACCCCTACCAAGTTAAAAAGTCAGTATTATTTGGGTTTACTTGCTTATTTTTTGAGAAATCCGATAATAAAAATTGGTTAACAGTCTCTTTAAAATGTCGACGACTAAACTATTTTTAAATCAATCATTCCACAGTACAAAGAAATTAAATAATTAAAGGAACAACAAACCGTTTTACTATTATGAAAATTTTCATACATTAAAATTAAACTTTCTTTAAGCAAAAGTACTTTATTATAAAAACTTATGATGAAAGTTCTTAATACAATGTTTTTTGTGAATAAAAATTATGACCACGTGGAACAGAGAGTAGTTCATTTGAACCCGATATTTGGACATTTTGACTTATCCTTTTTTTTTCATCGTAGGTAATTTTTTCACATATCTTGCTGGAAACAATAATGAAAATTGTTAAAAATTAACACCATGTAATGAAATATAATTTTTAATTCTTCATTTTAGCTTGTAACTTACCATATTTGGGGGCATTTTATCAAATGGTGTAAGGAATTCAACTTTTCTTTGGAAAACGTATCTCATAAAATTTGTACCTGAAACAATTAGAGAAATAATGAAGTATTCTAAATAAACTCATAAAACTGTGTTGTTGTCGATGTGATATAATAAAATAAATATTCTAGTTGAAAGAAAGCCAAAGTTTTAATATAAAACCTACCAATTCTCTATTAAATTGTACGCTGTGGGGAAATATAAAAAGTTGTCCAAATTTATTTGGGTTACTCTGAAATTAAATATTTATTGTTGTTGTTTTTGATTTCAGCTTAAAACCATGCATTGACTAAACTACAAGTGTAGCTTAACCAACAGAAAAAAATAATGTTTGTCAAATTTATTTGGGCAAAGCCCTATAGACTGCAAGATGGTTGGATGGAATTTATTTCGGCATAAGCCGGCTATCATAAACCTTTTTTTCGGAAGGTTCAAGTGTGGCTAACCTTGGGTTTATTGAACTGCCTGAATTTATCCTGATAATTGGTTGATAGTTTTGCTGCAAGTAGAGGATGCTGATGAGGAATGTGGTAATTCCAGCCATCCAACCATCTTGTCCAACCATCTTGCAGTCTATAGGGCTTTGCCCAAATAAATTTGACAAACATTATTAAGCTACACTTGTAGTTTAGTCAAAGCATGGTTTTAAACTGAAATCAAAACCAACAACAATGATTAAAGAAAGAAACCAACAATAACAAAACAAAACGAATTAAATATTTATGTTTTACATTAAATAAAATTATTAAATAGGTTTTCAAAAAATCTAATGAAAAAAATAATAATATGCATAAAAAACCAAATATTCTTGATAACCCTAGACAGTCATCATTCGTCGAAATGACGACACGTAATTTCATTTTCGATTTAAAATGCATTTTAGTCTATTGGGAAATGGTGAATTTAAGTTATACTAATTTGACCGTTTTATGAATTTTTGTTTTATACTACTTAAAACCAAATTGAATAAGAAAAAAAATTCAAGTTTGGTTCACTTTTTCGCTCACGATGAAAATTATAGCGTCTTGAAATCAGCCGTAGTCAAAATGACGAAGGATGAAGTTAATGTACAAAAAATATGTATGACTGTCCAGGGTTGAAAGAAAGTTAAAGAATCCTTACCAATTCACTATTAAATTACAGGCAAAGGAGTACTAAAAATTTGTCCAAATTTTTAAGGGGTTATTCTGAAATTAAATATTTGTTTTTACATTAAAAATATTATATTGGTTTCCAAAAAATTTGATTGAAGAAATACTAAAATAAGCTATTAAAAACCTGTAATTTTGATGATAAAAAGGTCACAAAAACGTAAATATTCTAGATGAAATAAAGCCAATTTCTAAAAGAAAACTTACCAATTCTCTATTTTTTAAATTTGTTCGAATCCATCTGGAGTTGCTCTGAAATTAAATGTTGTTTTTAAAATTTGCAAAATTTTCGTGAAAGAAAAACATTAAACTAGTTTCCAAAAAAAATAATTAACAAATAATAATATACATAAAAAATATTCTTTTTAAAAGAAAGCCATTTGAAACAAGTAAGGAAAGTCTAAAGTCGGGCGGGGCCGACTATATTATACCATGCACCACTTTGTAGATCTAAATTTTCGATACCATATCACATCCGTCAAATGTGTTGGGTGCTATACATAAAGGTTTGTCCCAAATACATACATTTAAATATCACTCGATTTGGACATAATTTGATAGACTTTTACAAAATCTATAGACTCAAAATTTAAGTTGGCTAATGCACTAGAGTGGAACATAATTTTAGTACAAAAATATGGGAAACATTTAAATCTGAAGCAATTTGAAGGAAACTTCGCAAAAGTTTATTTACGATTTATCGCTCGATATATATGTATTAGAAGTTTAGGAAAATTTGAGTCATTTTTACAACTTTCGACTAAGCAGTGGCGATTTAACAAGGAAAATGTTGGTATTTTGACCATTTTTGTCGAAATCAGAAAAACATATATATAGGAGCTATATCTAAATCTAACCGATTTCAACCAAATTTGGCACGCATAGTAACAACGCTAATTTTACTCCCTGTGCAAAATTTCAACTAAATCGGAGTTAAAAATTGGCCTCAGTGGTCATATTAGTTTAAATCGGGCGAAAGCTTTATATGGGAGATATATCCAAATCTGAACCGATTTCAAGCAAATTTGGCACGCATAGTTACAACGCTAATTCTACTCCCTATGCAAAATTTCAACTAAATCGGAGCAATAAATTGGCCTCTGTGGGCAAATGAGTGTAAATCGGGCGAAAGCTATATATGGGAGCTATATCTAAATCTGAACCGATTTTGCTGATATTTGGCAAGTTTTTCGAGACTCATAAAATATTCGGATGTACGAAATTTGAGGAAGATCGGTTGATATACACGCCAATTATGACCAGATCGGTGAAAAATATATATGGCAGCTATATCTAAATCTGAACCGATTTTTTCCAAAATCAATAGGGATCGTCTTTGAGCCGAAACAGTACCCTATACCAAATTTTAGGACAATCGGACTAAAACTGCGAGCTGTACTTTGCACACAAAAATACATCAACAGACAGACAGACAGACGGACAGACAGACGGACAGACGGACAGACAGACAGACGGACATCGCTAAATCGACTCAGAATTTAATTCTAAGCCGATCCGTATACTAAAAGGTTGGTCTATGATTACTCCTTCCTGGCGTTACATACAAATGCACAAACTTATTATACCCTGTACCACAGTAGTGGTGAAGGGTATAAAAATATATATACTTACCAATTTATGACTAAACTATACGCTGAGATATAACAAACGTTTTCCAAATTCATCTGGAATTGAATATTAATTTTTTATATTGAATAATAAAAATTTCAATACACTTTTAATTTCAACATACATATTTTCCTAAATATTCTTAATAACTTTTTTCTAAACTACCAATAAAATATTAATAACTTTCATTTAAAAGGTTTAATAAACAAACACCAATATATGTCTCAAAAATCCAAAATATTCCATGCCTTTATATTCCCTTGTTGCATACCTGCTTAAAAGATGCAACAATCCACGCCAACGCCAACTACACAACTGAAGCATGCCAAACAAAACCAAGCAAAGCCAAAACATTCCTACAACAACAAAAACACATGTGCCTTTATTGAAAACAACACCTCATCCAGCCAAATAAACCATCCGCGAATAAAAAACACACACACCCAAACCACTAAATGAACAAAAATAAAAACAACCCCACGCTCATGTATACACAACAAAACTCAAGTAACATCATCTTTACATTAATCACATTCCACTATGCCGATAAAGATCTCTGTACTATGCATTAGTTCATCGCATCTGCTGACAATTTACTCTAAGAATAATATTCGTAAAGGCACACCAGTTAATGAACGATGAAACGTTTAACTTAAAATTTGCAAAATTTTCATGAAATGTTATCTACCATTTTTGACGAAAATGTCTATAAATTTAATTACATGTGAACTAAAAATATTTCATTGGGTAATTTTTTACCAACAATTATTAACTATAGGAATTGTCAGTAAGAAATTGCTATCCACTTTCAAGTTAATTTTTCGTAAAAAAATATTTTCTCATACAAAAAAATCTTATGGTAAATTGCACTTATTATTTAGAAAATACTTTACATTTCACAATTAGTTTTATAGCATGACAAACGAATTTTTAACTACTAGTTAAGAATTTTTTTAAGGAAATTTCCATCGTATTTTGTAGGCCATGAACTAAACGATTGCTACTTAGAATTTATAAAATTTCCTTTCGAGTAGTTAATTTTCGTTGAAGATACGAAAAATGAACTAAAATTCTGGAAAATTCTTGTAATAAATTATTGTAAAAATCTTCTTAAATTTACGAGACACTTTTTTTTCTGTGTAGATGATGATATTGTCATGAATATAATTTAGTATCTAATTTAGGTTATTATATAATTTAGATAAGCTTGAAAGGAAATTTGGACCCATGCACTGAAAAAAAAAATATTGTCATGAGGCTAAAGATGTCATGCGAATTTTGTTTACCATAGAAGACGTATTTCTCTGATATAAGGTTTCTTTCCTAGTCCAGAAATCGGTAAACTTTTCAAGAAAGTCGTTTTGCCCTTATTAAGTGATTCAACTTAGGTATGCTAATATGAAAGAAAATTTCGTTTTACTAAGGTCAACTTGGCTTTAATACTTATACTAGAATTAAGCACGCAAAACTAAAATTTCAAGCAGAATTGTGTCTTAAATGTGTCCTTACTTCAATTCTACGTTTTTTTTGGCTCGGAATCAATACCAAAATCATTAGTGTAAAGACAAAATCTTTGGAACCGGGCATGCTTTTTTTCAGTGTGGACTGTTTCAATGTTATTGTTGGTACCTTAGAAACCTTGCCTATTTCGCGTCTCTATATACAATCTATAATATCAGTCACTTGCCTGAGCCAATAAAGATTCGTCGCACAACCTCCTACGTAATTGAGGATCCTCCCTCAATTACGTAGGTACCATCAATACCAGTACCGGTGCCAATTGAAATTGAAATAATGTGATTCATCTTTAAAATCAGGCCATTTTGTTTCTGATCGCCAATGCGTATATTGTGTGCTACGAAATAATTGAGATTTAAAATCAATCTCAATTTTAGCTAATACATTAGGTAAGGATTCAAACACATGCTAAGGTTCTACGATAAGGCATTAGGTACAACTTTAACTCTTCCCCATTTATCTTCTATGTTCAATTGAATTAAACCCATGCAATTTAAATGCCCATCACGGGTAAAATTTAACTACAAACAACAAATTTTCATGAACTACAATACGAAATAAATTGGATTTTGAAATTTTCGTGGACCCTCAAAAAATTGTTTCTCACCTTCAAAAAAATTACTTATCTAACATACATATGTCACACACATATTTTGGTGTAAGCACATCTAATTTTGAATAAGGCCGAAACCTTATGATGCTTGTTATATATGAACATATAATGTGTTTGGAAACACTTCGCTGCAAACAATATAATAGCTTAGAGATATCTTCGACCAAATAAAATTGTGTTCTTACTCAAAATAAAATTTATTTTTCGCAAGTTCAATATAAACATTAAAAATTTCCCATCGACTCATATATATTTTTAACGACAACCATTTAAAACAATATTATTTTTAAATCCTAAACAATAATTTTTGAACGCGACACAATTTGGGTTGGGAAGCTGTGCCTTAAGCAGACCTTATACGGTCGGATAAACCCTGCGATACAACACTTTTCGGCGACAATCCGCTAGTATAATGTCAGGTTCGCGTGTTGCAATAAAATCAAAACAATTGATTTTTTCTTGTTGGGATGTTGGGCTTTATCCGACCGTATTTGGTCTCCTTTAGTCGATAACCATTGAAACTATTTTTTCTGTTGCAAAAGCTATGGCCTCTTTTCAGAATAACGATTTCATCATTCATACTTACATAGCTTCTTCTTTTCGGTGAGTAATCCAAATCTTTTAACTTCTCTGCAACACGTCGCTTCAGAGTCCGATAAAATCCATGTTCTTTCAATGTTAACGTATAATTACGCGGTTTCGATGCTTCACGAATAAAATATTTTTTTAAAATCGATTCTGGTACACCTTTTATGTGATGGGTTTCAAATGCTTCCGTAATATCAGTGCCTTTTGTTTGTTCCAACCAAAAAGGACCACCAGGGTGTTTCGCAATAAAAGCCGTGAAGTCATACAAATTGTCATAAATACGCCATAAGCCTTCGGCTTCATCATCCCGTTGTTTACCCTTTAACCAACTGCAATAATATATACAACTCGTTTTAGATATGCATTCCAATGAGAATTCTATTGATAATTGCTTACCTATTGTTCGTGACTATTGGTTTCTGACGATAAGATGGGAATTTCCGAGCTATGGTGCATTTCTTCCAGTCTTCCTCTTTCATTGTTTTCAAATGGTATGGTACGTTTTGCCAAAAATACAAATTCAATATTATCGACCTTCGAGTTTATCGTATGCAATCTTGTGAACTCAATATATTGGGGGGTCAAACATCCATCGGCGTTTGGTGCCAATATTCCGCTTCACATGTGTTTCTTGTTTATTTACCCTCCGAATACTGTTGTTAGTTTTAATCGAGCGTAAAAAGTGTTTGCTTGTGACAGCGATAAAAACAGCGAAAGCAGTGACGCCAGTGATATGAAACGATCATACAGGCTCTGCTACTGAGGGTGCAAGTGGTTTTTGAAACGAGATTATGAATGAAACAATAGGGTTGGTCATGATAAATTGTTGATGTACTCTACTGGGGAACTAATTTTATATACACGCAGAGAAGGAATATGGCAACCCTAATCATGTTTGAAGAGTATGCAGGCCTGTTCTGGCAAAGGCATTCGCAAAAAACAAATTGGGGTTTTTGGCGTGTTCCGGCCATTCGAATACGCGAAATTCTTCTCCAATTGAGATCGCTCGTGTTTGAGCTTGCGAATTCGATATTTTACGGCTTTCTTCATGCCATTACGACAAAATATATCCAAAACTAAATGTGATATAATAGACAATATGCTTAAGAGTTGATTTGTACCACTCAAGCCCACATCGGAAGTTTATTTCTTGGTATAAATAATCGTTTATCCCACGTGTAAAAGTAACATTAAATATTTGTGACATGTTTGGGGTGGTCATATTACTTATCTGCGTATATCGCATGCTGGTGGAGAAAATAATCACAATAAATAGCTATTGTGAATAGCTAGATAGCTATTGTGTATGGAATGGAGCTCATACAAATGTTCATCCTATACTACATGAAAACATTACTCAATGAGTGCCGACCGATGCTATGTTTACAGGTTGGCTAATATGTATCGCAACCAACATAAGGTTGTTCTCATTTCAATACCGCACTTCTGACAACTGTCAGATTAGAACCCTCTAGCATTTCTGTGCGAATAAATGTTTTTTCTCGTACCATTGCTCGTTATCATGGTACCGGTAGTGTTGCATTGTTTCCAATAAATGGACGAAAAAACGGTAATAACACCAGCAATGATCCGAAAAGGCCAGATATGATTGAAATTCATGCCGCCGTGGTAGAATGAATAAAGTCGAGAACGGACATTATCACATCCTGTGGCAAAGACGTAACTATATATTCATACTTAGTATTTGAAGATGTGATACCTTTCATTGCAAATTGCAATTCCGCGTGTACAAACCATGCCTCAGGGCAATTAGTCCAAAATTGAGGCAACTTAACTGATGTGGCCGATATCTCTAGCGGTAATGTGTGTGGGGCCACTGAATCGGAAGTCGTAAGCGGAGATGGCGCTTCTGTGTCGTTGATGGCATGATTTGCCTTTGAGGGTGGGTGATTCATATTGGAGGAAGAGTTTACAGTTCATAAGACGGGGATGTTCAGGTTTGAGTGTGATGATTATATATTAATTTATTTTAAAATAAAACTAAAATAACGGACTCAATGGTTGATCAGATTCTGGGCTCGGATTTGTTGTCTGACTTTTGGAATATGGATCAGCAATATATGTATATTCTGGCATCTTCGTGTCGATGATTGTTCGAACTATTGCATATGTTCTTATCGACTGTGAACAAATTGTGACACTAGTTTTAATGAATCGGTGGACTTTTTGTCCGGAAAAATCTTTATATTTTTGATGTTTTAACCGGGCTCAGCGAGTTCAATATAATTCTCCAGAATTCTTACAATTTCTGCTTCGCAGGATATTGGTTTGGGCCTTTTGAAAAAATTCTGCTAACAGTGATTGCCTATTGTTGTCCAAACTCTTAATCTCCTGGCAGAATCGCTAGTTGTGGAGGCCAAAATGATTTTTTTTGAAACACAAGTTTCTTGATGGATATCTTTCATTGATTGACAAATCATATGAAATAATAAAAATTATTTTATAACAAAAGCAATAGTGATGAATTCAAATTATAAATTTTGTAATGCACTTGTGTACCTATGCACATATAATACGAAATTTTCACAAACTCTTCCTATCAATAAGAAATTTAATTTCTAAAAATTTAATCAACGTATCGGTTGACAAGTTAGTGACAATTCAAAATTTTGCGTTATGCGTAAACCAGAACATGGAGAAAGTGTTGATCATCTCAAGACAGCACTTCGCCGGGAATGAACCAAAATGCCGCAGAGCCACTTTCCAAGAACACCCGAACTACAAATATATTTGAAAACAAGTGAGGAAAGTCTAAAGTCGGGCGGGGCCGACTATATTATACCCTGCACCACTTTGTAGATCTAAATTTTCGATACCATATCACATCCGTTAAATGTGTTGGGGGCTATAATACATACATTTAAATATCACTCGATCTAGACAGAATTTGACTTCTACAAAATCTATAGACTCAAAATTTAAGTCGGCTAATGGTGGAACACAATGTTAGTAAAAAAAAAAAATATGGGAAACATTGAAATCTGAAGCAATTTTAAGGCAACTTCGCAAAAGTTTATTTATGATTTATTGCTCGATATATATGTATTAGAAGTTTAGGAAAATTAGAGTAATTTTTACAACTTTTCGACTAAGCAGTGGCGATTTTACAAGGAAAATGTTGGTATTTTGACAATTTTTGTCCAAATCAGAAAAACATATATATATGGGAGCTATATCTAAATCTGAACCGATTTCAACCTAATTTGGCACACATAGCAACAATGCTAATTCTACTCCCTGTGCACAATTTCAACTAAATCGGAGCAAAATATTAGCCTCTGTGGTCATATGAGTGTAAATCGGGCGAAAGCTATATATGGGAGATATATCTAAATCTGAACCGATTTCAACCAAATTTGGCACGCATAGCTACAATGCTAATTCTACTCCCTGTGCACAATTTCAACTAAATCGGAGCAAAATATTAGCCTCTGTGGTCATATGAGTGTAAATCGGGCGAAAGCTATATATGGGAGCTATATCTAAATCTGAACTGATTTCAACCTAATTTGGCACACATAGCAACAATGCTAATTCTACTCCCTGTGCAAAATTTCAACTAAATCGAAGCAAAAAATTGGCCTCTGTGGGCAAATGAGTGTAAATCGGGCGAAAGCTATATATGGGAGCTATATCTAAATCTGAACCGATTTGGATGATATTTTGCAAGTTTTTCGAGACTCATAAAATATTCGGATGTACGGAATTTGAGGAAGATCGGTTGATATACACGCCAATTATGACCAGGTCGGTGAAAAATATATATGGCAGCTATATCTAAATCTGAACCGATTTTTTCAATAGGGATCGTCTTTGAGCCGAAACAGGACCCTATACCAAATTTTAGGACAATCGGACTAAAACTGCGAGCTGTACTTTGCACACAAAAATACATCAACAGACAGACAGACGGACATCGCTAAATCGACTCAGAATTTAATTCTAAGACGATCGGTATACTAAACGATGGGTCTCAGACTTTTCCTTCTTGGCGTTACATACAAATGCACAAACTTATTATACCCTGTACCACAGTAGTGGTGAAGGGTATAAATACATAGAAAATGCTAAATCGCATGAACTCTTGTAAAATGATAAGCAAATTATTTGATCAAAAGGTGAACGAATTATAAATAAATAATAATAATTGAATACATTAATTGAGTTTTGCGATCAAAATCAATTAATTTTTTTATTGAATCAAATATAAAATTAATTGCAAGTGCCGAAGAAACAAATTAATTGTGTGCAGTATAAATATATATTGAACAGCTTTCGAAACACCCCAATAAATATCATAATTGTGGAGATTATGATAACAGTCGTGTGCTATGGTATCAAACGCTATTGATATTATGTGCGCCAATAATAACATTGAAAACAGAAAGCACATTTACGAAAACCTCTCTCTTTGTCGTGAATGAAAGTGAAACTCCGGTTCCTAATTTCAATTGTTGTTCTTAAGCGCAAAAACAAACGCTTCGGTCGAGCTCTACTTTGGAGACGATGCTGGTCTTAAGACATATAGGGATTCAGATTAACAGCGTAGTCACCATGGCTGCGATAAGATTGAGGATGTTGGGAGAATGGACATAGACCAGACAGAAGACGAGCCAACGAAATATAATGGGCAAGACGGTGGATGAAATGATTGAAGCCCCAACAATCCATGATCGTATTACCTGTGGTAGCCATGGCAGCCGAGAGTGACATTCTGACGTCACTAAGATGGTCCTGGGAGAATGGGACCCAAGAACAAATACCACAGGGAAATTACTGCTACGAAGATAGGTGGGAGGACGGGACTGGGTGTACATTTTGAGGATCCAGCCACCGAGATGCTATTCCGATTACCCGATCACAGCAAAATCCTGCAGGCAGAAGTGCATACCATAACGGAATGTGTATAATGACTCAGAAGTAACACGTGGCCACAAAACATGAACATTTTCACAGATTGCCAGAAGGCAATACGGTTCGATCGCAAACCATAATGTTTGCTATTGCGAATATTGGGAATACGGCAGGGCCCGCATCATATGGGTGCGTAAAGGCAAATGAATTGGCGATAAGGGCTAGGACAGATAGGGAAGTGAACTTAGAGAACGTAAAACCAATAGAAGAGTGCACGAGATGAATGGGCACGGGAGACTCATAAAGTCATGTGGAGAAATGCAACGGTCAGAAGAGTGACGAAAATACTATGAGGTGAAAAAGCCTGAAGAACTACTCAAGGAGAGTTGGACGACATTCAGGAGGACTGTTGGAATAATTTCCTGGGACCTAGAATTGGGATCACATAGGAGTAGGTTAGGTTAGGTGTCAGTCCATTGTGATACCACAATGGTGAACTTCTCTCTTATCACTGAGTGCTGCCCGATTCCATGTTAAGCTCAATGACAAGGGACCTCTTTTTTATAGCCGAGTCCGAACGGCGTTCCACATTGCAGTGAAACCACTTAGAGAAGCTTTGAAACCCTCAGAAATGTCACCAGCATTACTGAGGTGGGATAATCCACCGCTGAAAAACTTTTTGGTGTTCGGTCGAAGCAGGAATCGAACCCACGACCTTGTGTATGCAAGGCGGGCATGATAACCATTGCACCACGGTGGCTCCCACATAGGAGTAGCAGAGGATGGTGCAAGTAGGGTGAAGTAGGTTAAGAGATGATTCGGGATCTGGCCTAGCTAGAAAACAGGTATTGGAAACAAATTAAGACATTCGTTAGAGACACAGAGTTCCTGTAATAAAAGAAGGCTACGATGGATGGATGTAGTAAGAGCGCACAACAAGCCCAATACTGGTTAAGGTGTATGTCAGCCTACATGAGACAGGGCAAACAGAATATTCTTTTGCAACCTACCCTAACCTAACCTTTCTGGGGTCACTTACATACATATCGGACCAAAGGTATCTGGGAGCTATATCTAAATCTGGACCGATTTCAACGAAATTTGACACACATGATAGTAATATCAAATGTACACCTTCTGCTTTCTGGGGCCATATAAATGCATATCATATCTGAATCTGAACCGATTTGACTTATATTTTGCGAGTTTTCCGAGACTTACGAGTACAAAATATTTCCAAAATCAATAGCGATTTTCTTTGGGCCGAAGTAAGACCCTATGTCAAATTTGAGGACGATCGGAGTAAACCTGTGAGTTGTACTTTGCACACAAAAATACATAACCATACAGACAGACAGACAGACGGACATCGCTAAATCGATTCAGAATTCAATTCTAGGACGATCGGCTCTGAGACTGGGGGCTAATCACGGCATTCGATATCGAGAACTTTTGATCGAAATCTAAATTTTTCGGATCACGGGAGTCGATATCGAGTTTTTTGATCGACAATTTTTTCGATTGGTAAATTGCAATCGTAAAATATTTTTCACTTCTTTTTTACATTGTTTTCGCCATATAGGAATAGTAAATATATTAGTTTCCTAGCTTGGCAGCTCTTACTGCGTGAGAAGGCTGTCATGATGGCAAATGTTCGATGGGAGAATTGTAAGGGTTGTAACGACACCAAGCAAATATGGCCCCATTTCTGGTTGGTTCAACAGAAGAAAATAATCGAGAAGGTTCAACGGTTAAAACTAGAAGTGCCCATATGTAATAGGTACTTTTAGTTAATGTGGTATCACAATGGACTGAATAGTCTAAGTGAGCCTGAATCTTAATCGGGCTGCCACTTTAACCCAACCTAACCTAACCTAACCTAGCTTGGCAAAGAACCATGTATATGTATCCACTGGCAAAAAGTTTTAAGACGGCAGACAATTGTAAAGCGATAGAATCGACGTTGACATGCCACCAAAAATTATTTTCCATTTGAACGCCTTCGTCAGCCTAAATTGTTCATTGAGCCTGCAAAAGGCGACTTTCTGACGGTGCACACCTTTTCAAACCCATGTACTTACACCAATAACAATGTGCACTTTTATTTCCTATTTGTCGCCGAAATATTTTATATTCATATCATCCTCCAATTAGGAAGGAATTCGGAGGAATGTAAAAAGAGATATGGGTCCATAAGTTATAATGCAATACAATTTACTTTTTACTTTGAAATATTCAAAAACATGTGTTTTTCTACATTCTACGAGGGCAGTTCGGAAACTTCTTAGCCTAGCACAAAAAGCGCGGTATAAACAGAAAAAAGTTAAGTGTTTTGGAAACTTCCATCTCTGTTATGAACACATGTTAAATTTTGTTTCGATCTGGCAACTCCTTCATATAGAAACAGGTGTTCAAAAAAGACGCATCCGCAATTTGTTTACAATGGAAAAATTAGAAATGCGTGCTGTCACTAAATATTTACATAAACAAGGTTTATCGGGACAAGAAATTCATAATGATATGGTGAATGTGTTAGGTGAAAGTGCTCTTTAATATGCAACAGTAAAAAATTGGGTTGCTGAATTTAAACGTGGTCATACAAGCATTGAAGATGAATCACGTAGTGGACGTCCAAAATCAGCAACAACAACAGAAATTGTAGCCAAAGTGCATGATATGGTATTAAATTATCGACGAATAAAAGTGCGTGAAATTGCTAAAATCATGGGCATCTCAAATGATCGAGTCCATTTAATTTTGCATGAAGAACTACAGATGAAAAAGCTTTCTGCAAGATGGGTGCCGCAGTTGTTAACAGTCGATCAAAAACGCATAAGAATAAACATTTCTCAAGCTTGTTTGGATCGTTTTAAGCGAAATAAAATGGATTTTAAGCGTCGTTTCACAACTGTTGATGAGATATGGATCCGCCACTATACTCCAGAGACAAAAGTACAATACAAACAATGGACTGAAGCTGGAGGAAGTTCCCCAAAGAAGGCAAAAATAATTCAATCGGCTGGTAAGGTTATGGCAACGGCTTTTTGGGACTTCAAAGGTATTTTATTGATTGACTATCTGCCAAAGGGTAAAACAATAAATTCAGAGTACTATTGCAACCTTTTGGATCAATTAAACTTGTTCCCAAATCTAAAAAAAATCCTTGCTGGCAAGTGTTTTACCTCAAATGAAGATGCAATTACAGTTGTAAACCACTATTTTGAACACCTTGAGGAAAACTATTTTAATCAAGGGATAGAATTGCTACAAAAGCATTGGACTAAGTGTATTGAAGTTTCAGGAGATTATATTGAAAAATAAAAATATTTTTGAAAAACTAACTATTCTCTTTCATTGATAGGCTAAGAAGTTTCCGAACCGCCCTCGTATTTTGTGCCGCTAACTTAATTTTGTTATTTCATTTTGTTCTGCTTCGTTTTTTGCTGTTGGCAATGCTAAACAAATTGCATCAAATTTCGATCGAATGCCGTGATCCAAACTATTAATCGTATCGAAATTTTTTTCGATACGATTATGAATTCTATATCGAATGCCGTGATTAGCCCCCTGGTCCTTCTTTGCATTACACACAAACTTATTATAAACTGACCACAGTAGTGGTGAAGGGTATAATGAAAAAACGCCCCAAAATCAAAATTAGTGAATAATTTCATTATGATGAATTAGGGAGTTATTTCACAATGAAAAAGTTTGCAAAATTAAAAGGGATATAAAACGCTAAAATATGAAATAACTGTCCAAAATTGCTTGTTATTGTTCTCTGTAGACCAAAATGGGGGACATACAGTATGTCAAGAAAGTCTTTTGACATTGCCAACTATTTCAACTTCTAGAAATAATTGAAATATTAATTATTTTATTAAATTTTTAATTCTGTGTACGTATGTATACTTTGCAAAATACATAATAAAATATTTTTTTAAAATTTCATTATATTTAATTTTGGAACAAAACATAATTTTTATCCCATTGTCAAAACACTTTCTTGACAAACTGTATTTAATTTTTATTCTTGGGGATTTATTTCATGGGGGACATTTTTCATATAGCCGGCCTATTCGACCAAACCGATAGCTTTCTGTTTATTAATTTATACATATACTTTATATCAATTATTATTCAAATAGGATTCAAGCTCGATAAAAAATATTGGACAATTGCCGCTGTATATGTTTAAAAATAATAAGATACACAACTTTTTAATCGAAAATGGTCTTACGTAAGTAGAATAATAATTTTTCCCCCAAACCAGATATTCTAATGAATAATTATACATTGGTGCTGCTTTTGGAATTGTAAGCAAGCTAAAATAAAGTACTTGCAAAGTGCATATAAAAATTAAACTAAATTCATTAAATTAAATTTGTTATAAACATATAGATTTAATATTGTTGTCAAAAAGAGCTGGTAAGTTTCCAGTGCAATATTTCGGTGTAGTCTTCACGATTAAGATGTTATTAACTTTAATTATATCAAAAGCCTTCGAAAATAAATTTCTTTTTATATAAAAATAACAAAAATAACTTCAAATAAAATATAAAAATGCAAACTATACGTTTGTTTATTTTAAGTTCAAGTACTTTAAGTAGTACAATGAAACATATGTGTTTACATGGACAATAACTCTCTTCAAAATTACCGCACCCGACATTATCAGTGCACACGAAAATCATTCATATCTAGATGAACGGTTACGTTGACGTTGGCGTACCCATCATTAGCGAATAACACTGCTCTATTGTTTGCCCTGCAGTAGTCGGGCAAACCGGTTAGACAATGATTGCTGATGGCTTAGGAGAGAATTTTGCTTAATCATTGGGCAAAGGTACATCAATCAAAGATGGTAGTGGATTACAATCAGTTAAGTTTCGTTTTTATTTTGCTACAGTCTTTCCTTGGATGCAGATTTTAAAAACCACTGATTTTCATAACAAAGTCAGCTGTTTTTGGTGTCCTAATTTAACAAATGAATTTGTTTTTAGAAACATTTACTAAAATTTATAATGGTGGTATATTTGTTGACATGAAACATAAAATAAAGCCCTGAAATATGAAATAAGGTCGAAGTTGCCTATGAATTAACACCCCAATATTTTGAAAAGAAGGCAAAACATTCAGGACTTATGAAAAACCCAAATTAGAAAAAATTTATACAATTTGAAAGATCCGAGGATTCGTGGTTACCCAAATATTTTTGTTAGCCTCAAATTTAAAGTAAAATCCAACTATAACAACAACTAAAAAAATTAATTGAATTTTCGACCTAAATGAATTAAATATTTCAACTGAACCAATTAAAAAATTAATTAAGACTGCCGGAAGAAATCAATTATTTTTTCAATCATGTATATGTTTTATTTCTTATTATTTCTGTGATTGACTATCATTTTCGTGATCAATTAATTTCGTGATTGAGAAAAAAAATTCAGTGAAGTGGAAAACGTAATCAATTAAATGTATGCCAATGTATGTACATTGGCATAATAGAGATGTCATTCGGGATTTTTGAAATTTAAAACAAGTAAGGAAAGTCTAAAGTCGGGCGGGGCCGACTATATTATACCCTGCACCACTTAGTAGATCTAAATTTTCGATACCATATCACATTCGTCAAACGTGTTGGGGGCTATATATAAAGGTTTGTCCCAAATACATACATTAGACAGATAGACTTCTACAAAATCTATAGACTCAAAATTTAAGTCGGCTAATGCACTAGGGTGGAACACAATGTTAGTAAAAAATATGGGAAACATTTAAATCTGAAGCAATTTTAAGGAAACTTCGTAAAAGTTTATTTATGATTTATCGCTCGATATATATGTATTAGAAGTTTAGGAAAATTAGACTCATTTTTACAACTTTTCGACTATATATATGGGAGTTATATCTAAATCTGAACCGATATCCAAATTTGGCACGCATAACTACAATGCTAATTCTACTCCCTGTGTAAAATTTCAATTAAATCGGAGTAAAAGATTGGCCACTGTGGTCATATGAGTGTAAATCGGGCGAACGATATATATGGGAGCTATATCTAAATCTGAACCGATTCAACCAAATTTAGCACGCATAACTACAATGCTAATTCTACTCCCTGTGCAAAATTTCAATTAAATCGTAGTAAAAGATTGGCCACTGTGGTCATATGAGTGTAAATCGGGCGAACGATATATATGGGAGCTATATCTAAATCTGAACCGATTTCAATAAAATTTGCACACTTGACTACACTACTAATTGTACTCCTAGTGCAAAATTTCAACTAAATTGGGGTAAAACTCTGTTCTGGGACCGTATTAGTCCATATCGGGCGAAAGATATATATGGGAGCTATATCTAAATCCGAACCGATTTCAATAAAATTAGTCACACTTGACTACAGTACTAATTGTTCTTTTGGTGAAAAATTTTAAGCAAATTAGGGTCAAACTCTGGCTTCTGGGGCCATATAAGTCCATATCGGGCGAAATATATATATGGGAGCTATATCTAAATCTGAACCGATTTCTTCCAAAATCAATAGGGTTCTATTCTGAGCCATAACACATACTTGTGCCAAATTTGAAGTCGATTGGATTAAGACACATTTTGCAGTTTCATAGTTAAAATTTAATATAGTAGTATGTAATGCTGAACACCTTTTCGGAATCTTCCGAACATATCTGGGATATAAGTAAAAAAAAAAAACAAAAAAAATTTTTTGGTGTTCGGTCGAAGCAGGGATCGAAACCAGGACCCTATGCAAGGCGGATTTACCAACCGCTGCTCCACGGTGCTGAACTGAATGTATGTTTCTGTTAAATACAATTTGTTTAATCGGCTCGTGGGCGCTGCAAACTATGCTATATAAATATAACTTATAACGATATTTGTCTATTGATGACAAGAACAGCTACGTAGCCCAGTAGATGGTGTGTTGGCTTATAAATTGCGTGGTCCGCGGTTCGATTCTCCTTCCAGGCGAAAGGTAAAATTAAAAAAAAAAGTATATAAGGCCGTAAGTTCGGCCAGGCCGAATCTTATGTACCCTCCACCATGGATTGCGTAGAAACTTCTACGAAAGACTGTCATCCACAATCGAATTACTTGGGTTGTGGTATCTTAAAACTTCTTAACATCGTTTTCTAAATTGTGAGTTAGTCCATACGTGGTATATATTAGACAAAAAAGTTATGTATAGTTAAGTCTACAAATAGTTACGAATCGATATGGACTTTTTGCACGGTACGTAGAGAGCCAGAATTGAAATATGGGAGGCGCATATATGTGGGCTATATACAATTATGAACTTGATATGGACCAATTTTTGTGTGATTGGGCATCGATTTATCTGAGGGCCATATATAACTATAGACCGATATGGACCTAGTTAGGCATGGCTGTTAACGACCATATTCTAGCACAATGTACCAAATTTCAACTCACTCGGATGAAATTTGCTCCTCCAAGATTATGGACTGATATGGACCACTTTTGGCATTGTTGTTAAATATCATATACTACCACCACGTACCAAATTTCATCGGATGAATTTTGCTTCTCCAAAAGGCAGCGGAGGTCAAATCTGGGGATCAGTTTATATGGGAGCTATATATAATTATGGACTGATAGGAACTAATTCCTGCATGGTTGTTGGATACCATATACTAACATCACGTACCAAATTTCAACCGAATGGGAAGAATTTTGCTCTTCCAAGGGGCTCTGGAGGTCAAATCTGGGGATCGGTTTATATGGGGGCTATATATAATTATGGACCGATATGGACCAATTTTTGCATGGGAGTTGGAGGCCATATATTAACACCAAGTACCAAATTTCAACTGAATCAGATGAATTTTGGTCTTCCAAGAGGCTCCGGAGGTGAAATCTGGTGATCGGTTTACATGGGGGCTATATATAATTAAGGACCGATGTGGACCAATTTTTACATGGTTGTTAGAGACCATATACTAACACCATGTACCAAATTTCAGCCGGATCGGATGAAATGTGCTTCTCTTAGAGGCCTTGCAAGCCAAATTTGGGGGTCCGTTTATATGGGGGCTATACGTAAAAGTGGACCGATATGGCCCATTTGCAATACCATCCGACCTACATCAATAACAACAACTTGTGCCAAGTTTCAAGTCGATAGCTTGTTTCGTTCGGAAGTTTGCGTGATTTCAACAGACGGACGGACGGACATGCTCAGATCGCAGATCACAATTTCACCACGACCCAGAATATATATACTTTATGGGGTCTTAGAGCAATATTTCGATGTGTTACAAACGGAATGACAAAGTTAATATACCACCCATCCTATGGTGGAGGGTATAAAAATATATAAAATCGAATAATTTCTTCTACATTGTTTGTATTACAGAAAAAGGTGCTAAGAACTAAAACAAACTCGTGGAAGTGAGAATGATGTGAGGGAAAATTCAATCAGCCAGAAAAGATTTTTTGAGTTAGTCTTTATGAAATTGTTTTTACATCCTGGAAAAGAATAAATGTTTATCCCAAAAAGTATATACTTTCCTTTACAAATAAACTTGCTTACAGCGAAAAGCAAATGAGAAACGATCTTTGTTTGTCTAAAAATTATTTTTTTTCGTGTATTGGGGGCTTAAAAAGAGATATGCTTACATTGAGACATAATATGTTTACACAGTAGAAACAATTTTTTGTTTGAGCAAAATTTGAAAATATATATGCTCGAGGCAGAATATGTTTGGCAGTATATGCTACAGAGGATGTTGAGGGTATGAATACTTGGCCAATATCTGGCCAATAAATTTATATGCTGAAAATGATCAAGATAGTAAAATATTCTGCATCGACCGAACTGCACTTTGTTCCCAGGTATTTTGTAATCGTTACTTCGAAATGCAAAAAAAAAAAACAATCATTATAATATTTTAGGTAAATGCAAAATGTTATAATTATAATTTTATTTTTACATGCGATATTTTTGTCAAGTGGGTAGTGACTTTGAATTGCTTTGAAATATCCCATGATGAATATTTATGAAGGTGTTTTGTTTTGTTTTGACCATTATATAGAAATTGTATTTTTATTTTGCAAAAAAGTTTTGTCAAAAGAAATAAAGTGAAGTATTGCTGTTTTACAGGTGGACTAGATATTTTTGAAAAGGTTTGGTTGACAACGATACACAGTGCGATGAAACGAGATATAGAAATTCCATTTCAAATTATAGGAAAATTGTTGGTCATAATTTAGTATACCTTGTAATTTGGTTTGTTTGTTTTTGTTTTTTTTTTTTTGATATTGTTTGAAGAGGTCATTAAAAACAGAAGACAACTTATATTAGAAATGTAATTATAGCAAATTTCAAAATTCTCTTAAAAATTCTATAAAAATTAAAGTTCGATATTTAATTCTCAATGGGGCTAATAAAAGTGAAATCATTTTCTATAATCTAATAAAAATTTCATAGGTATTATTCAAACCATTAATGGACGATATATTCACCCTCAAAAAAAAATCGCTTCTTTAACATATGTTCCAAACATATTTTGCAGGAAGCACATATATTATTGGATACTGTCGAAACATTAATATGTTTGTTTTATGTGAACATATTATATGTTTGGAAGCATTTTGAGTCCAAAAATATTATATGCTTGAAAGAATTTTTCCCAAAGACGATTGTGCTCATTGCCTAACATACTCGTAATTTTCACTTCCACGAAATATTTTAGTTCTTGGCACCTTTTTCTGTAATACAAATAATGTTGAAGAAATTATTCACTTTTATAAATTTTACCTTTCGCCTGCACGGGGAATCGAACCGAGCACCATACAGTTTGTAAGCCAACACACTATTCACTGGACTACGTAGCTGTTATAGTCACCAGTAGATAATTATCGTTATAAGTTATATTTATATAGCATAGTTTGCAGCGCCCACGAGCCCATGCAAACATAACATTGTTTAACAGAAACATACATTTGTTTGCCACGTGGAGCAGTGGTTAGCATGTCTGCCTTGCATGCAAAGGGTCGTGGGTTCAATCCCTGCTCCGACCGAACACTTTTTTTTTTTTAATTTACACATTTATATTTATACTATATTAAATTTTAATGAAACTTCGAAATGTGGCTTATTAAAGATTTATAGTCAATAACAGTGCTTGATATAAACGAAATTGACTGATTTTTGGATAAAATATTATTTTTTTATTGCAAAAATAACAAAACTTTAAAATTTGAAAGGAATTCAAAAACTCTAACAAAAGAAGAACGTGGAGTCGACTAGAAACATACATAAATAATTTTATAATATAAACATAAATTTATTTAGGCGTGAACAGTTTTTTACTAGCATTTAACACCATCGCTCTAAAATGCCTTTTATTTTTCTTTAATAATTCATTTTAAAGAAAATAAACGTTTTGAATTGTTTTAGCTGCAAAACTCGAACTTAATGCCCGCTTTTATATTTGAAGGTGTCCGTCAACTCCTCGTGGACTTGTTTTTATACATTTTACTGTGTAATTTTTTACTATTTCCTCCTTATTTCATTTTACTGTCCCAACTCTAAAAAGAGTATAGTGCCCTTTCGTTATTTTTATGAAGACCCCTGATTTCTTTTAACGAACCAAGAAAAAAATTGTGCCCATAATGCCAAAATGATAAACGAAACACATGTCCACACATACATAAAATGCTGCTCTCAAGGCGAAAACATATGCTGTTTGTTTTTCAAATGTCTATTCTAAATTAAATAATATTTAGACTTTAGACTTAGACTGTCTATTCTAAATTAAATAATATTTAGACTTAAGCATATCAAATTTTTGGCCTTATCATAAAACAGTTTTCCGAAACAACATACAAGCGGTTTCACAGAAATTGTTCTCTTTTGATTCTTTCGCTGTGTTATGTTGATATCTTTCGTCAACTCTCCCGGTTTCCATCTCTATTTCTTTCTCTATACTCTCTCTGTCGCTTTGAATAAAATATCACAACATATGTATGGTTAGTCGAAATTTGTAAATTTATATATGTTTGCATTCACACCTATTATTTTTATGAAACATTCATGCCCCAAACATAATATATTCTAACATATTAATATAGATGTCCCAAACATTTAGTGTTAGTTTAGGAACATTACATGTTTGCACTTAAATATATTGTGTTTTAAAATTGTGCCCGAAACACATTTTGTTTATATCGGAACATATGAAAAACATATTTTTCTAAGAGTGTTGTTTTTCTCAAATTTATTTTAAAAATGCATTGTAAATAATAATTTTGTATCATACGAAAGTTATTTTTTGTACAGTCGGGAGACAAGAAAGGTAATTTTTGATTAAAATATTATTATACAATTCCAACATATTCACCTATATCGCGCCAATTCCGTATATCAGAAATGGGGCGATATTAGAATTTTCATAGATATATCTGTTCGAGTTGCGCCTGTTAATTGCTTTGGATGTTTTTCCAATACTAGACTGAAGGATATTCCAGATTATTTTATAATTGTGGGTGAAATGCTTTTCTCTCGAATAGGAATACGATTTGCAGGAACAAGATATAAATCGAATATTCCAGCGAAGAGAACATTATTAACGGTCTTTATCAATACCGCAATATAAAATATATATAACCGTTGCATACCTTTAGGCACCATAATAGTTTGCTGTTTGGTAGCACCAATGCGTTGGTGTTACCAACGAGTAATTTTTTTATTATGTGATTTTATTGAACAATTTAATTAATAATTCCTTATATACATGGTCCCGCGCCAAGAAGGCATTATTGGGACAAATTGGCAAAAATTATTTCATAGTGTTCAGATAAAAAAACCAAAAACTATATATGTATGTGTAAGAGATGGTAACAATTAATATTGCTAACCAAATTCAAAGTATAATAATAATATAGTGAATACTATAGGTAAAACTAGTGCAGAAAAAAAATTAATTATTAGAGCAGAAGCGATTCATAGTTATTAAAAATATATCTTTTACATAGCATTTTAAATCTCGATATTGGAAAACATGCCTTTAGTTCTATGGGTAACCTATTATAGGTTATCCCGCCAATGTAATCTATACGTTCCCAGCAAAAAAATTTGGAAGTTCTTCCAAAGGCACAACTTTAAAAGCACTTCCAGAAGATGCACTCCCAATGATGTTCTTTATTTTAACTAACCAGGAAGTTCTTTTAATTCAATTTTTTATAACTAGGTTTTTTCATACTTGTAATGGGCAATTTTAACTTTTTTTTGTTTCAAATAGGTTAAAAACAGAGTAAGAATTCATAAAATGGTTCAAATCATTTACATTTTGTCGAAAAAATTTTAAATCCAATCTGAAAAAATTGTGAAGTTTTGAAAATATTCGAAGTCAAACGTTTCCGACAAGCGTTAGAATCCATTAAAAATTAGAAAAATTTATAAAAAATATTTATTTGACAAAATACCACAGAATTTTTTTAATTTGCATCCAAAACATTGAATTCGGATCACACCTAAAGAAGTGATGCAAATTCATTGCAACGGCCGTTGAAATGGAGGACTTCCCTCCTATGACAAGCCCATGTTAAATTCATCGCTTCTGCGTCAATTTTGCACCACTTCCGGATCCAAAAAGAACATTTTCATCACTTTTTTGGCAACGCTTTTTTTGCTGGGTTGTTTTGTCTTTTCCAGACGACATCTTGGTACTCGCAAATTTATTCCATTCCTTGTATTGAATATCGTTTGGTTCTGAGAAAAATGCGTTGTGTGGTAACCGATTTTAAGAATGGATCTAAAACCATATTTCAGGATATTGTATTTATATAACCCATTGATTGGCATAGTAGTTTTTGCAACATTTTTAAATAATATCAAACTGGAGTAGTTCGATGGCAAGTTATATACAATTCGTAACACTTTGTTTTGCATGGATTGTAGTGATTTCAATATACTGTTTTATTATAAGCATAAGCTGTAACTATATAATCCAGATGTGATTGTATTAGTCAAGAAAAAATCTTAAGTTTCGTACTAATATCAAATTTGTTCTTTATCTTGTACAAAATTCCAATGGCAGGTGCAATCCTCATCTTTAAAGCCTCAATATGCGAATCCCACTTCAGATTACTTTGTAAAACAACACCTAGATATTTCACAGAATTAGTCTCCCGAATCAGTTCGCCGTTAATACGCACACTAAACTCATTATTGACTGTAGGATTAGGCCGAAATCTTATAAGCCTGTTCAGTCTTGCGAATTCGAAAAGCAACGCCGAATCTATAGCTGTCTTTAATGAAATATAAAAATTATACGGATAAAATAAACATACATCATCAGCGTACAGAATAAGTTTACCACTGAGTTGAAGATTTTTTAAGTCATTAATATATATCAAAAATAGTAAAGGTCCTCAACAACTTCCCTGTGGAACTCCGTGAATAACTGAACCTATAAAACTCCGCGATCCGTCGACATCGACATACTGCTTTCTATGTGATAAATAACTCTTAAATAAAAGCAACTCCTTCCCTTGAATTCCGTAATAACACATTTTTTCAAGCAATAACTGATGATCTACCAGATCGAACGCTTTAGAAAAATCGAAAAATATTCCCGCAACTCCGTTGAAACCATTATCCAAACCACTACATATATATTTCATGACACTAAGTACTGCCTCCTCAGTTCCACATCCGCGTCTAAATCCGTATTGATAATCATACAATAAACGGTTTTCCATACAGTACGAAAATAAATTATCGTAAATAATTTTCTCATACACTTTATCTAATGTAGATAAAACTGCTACAGGTCTGTAGTTTCTAACGGAACTCGTATCTACTGCCTTTGGTATAGGTATAATTCGATGCATCTTTAAGATATCTGGATACATGGATGTGCTAACCATTTGTCATTGCAAAACTGGAGAGCTAGAGGCCTCTGAGAACTTTTCATCGATGTGGCTATCAAATGTTTTGCCGTTTGCCTTGAAAAATATCAATAAAATCTGTGTGTTTGCCAAATTTTTGAATTAAAAATTAAAATATATATAATATTCTAACGAGAGAACATAGTAATAGCCCAAGACAAATTTAACATAACTTTTGCATATTTTTAGGCGCCATCATAGTTTGATGTTTGGCAACACCAACGCTTGGTACTACCAACTAGAGGTGTGCACGTGACACGAAATTGTCGTGACTCACGCGTGAGTCGAGTTCAATTCATATATAAAGTGTTAAAAGTTTTATAACGCTCTCGATAATTCCTTGAGTCACGATATTTTTCGTGAGTCACGACATTTAAAAGATTTTCGTGCGTGAGTGTACGTGAGTACAAATTTTCTTTTCGTGAGCGTGCGTGAGTCCTACCAAAAAATATCGTGCGTGAGTGTGCGTGAATAAGATTTGTCCGTCGTGAGTGTGTGTGAGCGTGAGTAAAATATCACTCACGTGTACACCTCTACTACCAACAAGACAGCTTGTCATTGCAAAGCTGAAGTGCAAGAGGCCTCTGCCAATATCTCTCAAATATTTTGTTTGCGTCAAAAAATATCAAAATAAAAAAAAAAAATAAATAAAAACACAAGAATGTATTAAAAACAAATATAAAATTAAAATAGAAAATAAGGGTTTTTGAAACGAATATTTATTGTGGTTGCTGGAATATACAGCGTGTCTCTCCAGTAAATTAAAATATTTTTCTATTATAAAGGACATCAGATTTGTCATTTTATAAGAAATTTTACTAAATTTGTCGAAAACTGTGTTTTAGTTGTGTTTTGATTTATTTTTACGAATACATACATTATTAGTTGTAAATTTCTACACCATTGTTACTAAAATTTCATGCATTATTTTAGTTAACTACATGGACGAAAAAGACTGTTTTGCATATGTCTGGGTGTAAAAATTTGTATATGTATGGAACTCAAATTTTTTAAACACAATATTTTTAAGTGCAAGCATATAATGTTCATAAACTATCATAACATGTTTGCGACATATATGTTAATATGATAGAACATATTATGTTTGGGACGTAATATTTTTGTAAATATAATATGCTTGGATGCAAACATATAATAATTTAGAAAGCATATATGTGTTTAGAAAGAGAGACCTAGAGAGTAAGGTGCAAGTAAAAGAATGGAAGTAACCAATTGGCGCCTTAAAAATATATATACACAAAGAAAATTTCATTAAATTTTTTTCTACAAGTGTGTATGCCCAAGGTGAAACATAATATATTTGAACAATATTTTTTTTTACCAATGCATATATGGTTGAAGCAAAATGTGTGTTGGTGTATATGTTACGATTTTTTGACTATTTTCAGTTTAGTACATTTTTAGTGTATAAATTAATTACACTAGTTTACAAAAAAAAGCATGTACACTTGATGAGAGGCAACTTTTCTTATGTATTTTGATCTGCTGAATTTGAAAAAATGTTAAAAAAATTTATGGAATAGTTTTTGAGATATCCCGTTATTTTTAGTTTTTCGCTCTTTTTTCACTAAACAAATTAAATCTCGAGTTGTCAGATTATATCGTTGTTGGTACTTAAACGAAAGGTATTAAGATGACAAATAATCGCGTTGGATCTGTGATAAGTTAAGTGGTTCATTTTCGATGCGAAAATGCCAAATTTTCAAAAAAATCCTATTTTACAATCGACCTTTTCCGCCAGATCACAATTCAAGAATCAAGTTTTCAGAACAAACTCTTATTGAGGTAGCTCTTCAGAATTAAAATTTTTATTCTACATACTAACAGGTTGGCTGATAAGTCCCCGGTCTGACACAAAGATGGCGTCGCTAGTATAAAATGCATATTATTTTTATATAGTACCAAACTTCAAATGATTCGTGTCAAAATTTGACGTCTGTAAGTTATTGTGAAAAAAATGGAAAAAAGGAATTTCGTGTTTTGATAAAATGCTATTTTCTGAAGGGAAAAAATACGGTGGAAGCAAAAACTTGGCTTGATAATGAGTTTCCGGACTCTGCCCCAGGGAAATCAACAATAATTGGTTGGTATAAAATTCAAGCGTGGTGCAATGAGCACGGAGGACGGTGAACGCAGTGGACGCCCGAAAGAGGTGGTTACCGACGAAAACATCAAAAAAAAATCCACAAAATGATTTTGAATGACCATAAAATGAAGTTTATCGAGATAGCAGAGGCCTTAAAGATATCAAAGGAACGTGTTGGTCATATCATTCATCAATATTTGGATATGCGGAAGCTCTGTGCAAAATGGGTGCCGCGCGAGCTCACATTTGACCAAAAACAACAACGTGTTGATGATTCTGAGCGGTGTTTGCAGCTGTTAACTCGTAATACACCCGAGTGTTTCCGTCGATATGTGACAATGGATGAAACATGGCTCCATCACTACACTCCTGAGTCCAATCAACAGTCGGCTGAGTGGACAGCGACCGGTGAACCGTCTCCGAAGCGAGGAAAGTCTCAAAAGTCCGCTGCCAAAGTAATGGCCTCTGTTTTGGGATGCGCATTGAATAATTTTTATCGATTATCTTGAGAAGGGAAAAACCATCAATGGTAACTATTATTGGAGCGTTTGAAGGTCGAAATCGCGGCAAAACGGCCCCATATGAAGAAGAAAAAAGTGTTGTTCCACCAAGACAACGCACCGTGTCATAGAGAACGATGGCAAAAATTCATGAATTGGGCTTCGAATTGCTCTCCCACCCACCGTATTCTCCAGATCTGGCCCTCAGCGACTTTTTCTTGTTCTCAGACCTCAAAATGATGCTCGCAAGAAAAAAATTTGGCTGCAATGAAGAGGATCTGTGATTAGTTAAATGGTTCATTTTCGATGCGAAAATGCCAAATTTTCAAAAAAATCCTATTTTACAATCGACCTTTTCCGCCAGATCACAATTCAAGAATCAAGTTTTCAGAACAAACTCTTATTGAGGTAGCTCTTCCGAATTACAATTTTTATTCTACATACTAACAGGTTGGCTGATAAGTCCCCGGTCTGACACATAGATGGCGTCGCTAGTATAAAATGCATATTATTTTTATGTAGTACCAACCTTCAAATGATTCGTGTCAAAATTTGACGTCTGTAAGTTATTGTGAAAAAAATGGAAAAAAAGGAATTTCGTGTTTTGATAAAATACTGTTTTCTGAAGGGAAAAAATACGGTGGAAGCAAAAACTTGGCTTGATAATGAGTTTCCGGACTCTGCCCCAGGGAAATCAACAATAATTGATTGGTATTCAAAATTCAAGCGTGGTGAAATGAGCACGGAGGACGGTGAACGCAGTGGACGCCCGAAAGAGGTGGTTACCGACGAAAACATCAAAAAAATCCACAAAATGATTTTGAATGACCGTAAAATGAAGTTGATCGAGATAGCAGAGGTCTTAAAGATATCAAAGGAACGTGTTGGTCATATCATTCATCAATATTTGGATATGCGGAAACTTTGTGCAAAATGGGTGCCGCGCGAGCTCACATTTGACCAAAAACAACAACGTGTTAATGATTCTGAGCGGTGTTTGCAGCTGTTAACTCGTAATACACCCGAGTTTTTCCGTCGATATGTGACAATGGATGAAACATGGCTCCATCACTACACTCCTGAGTCCAATCGACAGTCGGCTGAGTGGACAGCGACCGGTGAACCGTCTCCGAAGCGAGGAAAGTCTGAAAAGTCCGCTGTAAAAGTAATGGCCTCTGTTTTGGGATGCGCATTGAATAATTTTTATCGATTATCTTGAGAAGGGAAAAACCATCAACGGTGACTATTATTGGAGCGTTTGAAGGTCGAAATCGCGGCAAAACGGCCCCATATGAAGAAGAAAAAAGTGTTGTTCCACCAAGACAACGCACCGTGTCATTGAGAATGATGGCAAAAATTCATGAATTGGGCTTCGAATTGCTTCTCCACCCACCGTATTCTCCAGATCTGGCCCCCAGCGACTTTTTCTTGTTCTCAGACCTCAAAATGATGCTCGCAGGGAAAAAATTTGGCTGCAATGAAGAGGTGATCGCCGAAACTGAGGCCTATTTTGAGGCAAAACCGAAGGAGTACTACCAAAATGGTAACAAAAAAATTGGAAGGTCGTTATAATCGTTGTATCGCCCTTGAAGAGAACTATGTTGAATAATAAAAACGAATTTTGACAAAAAAAATGTGTTTTTCTTTGTTATATCGGGGACTTATCAGCCAACCTGTTATTAAACAAGTAAAAACAGAAGAAAAATTAAAGTTTGTAATATTAGGTTTATTTCGGTAGTGAAAGGTTTAAACTGAAAGTATGAGATGCGAAAAGTACTTTGAAAAAAATCACGATTATGAAGAATTTTTATATTAAATGAAGATAAAACCAGAAAAATTCAAATTTAGCTCCTAGTATCAAGTACGCGAAATTCAAATTTAAAATTGAAATTCAATAATAAAAAAAGGTTTGTTTTTTTTTGTCAATAAACGGAACAAACAAATAAATACACAAATGAACTGACGTTATGTTTGCTTAGTATTTGGTTTGTGTCTCACTTCTATCTGATAGACAAGACAAAGGGAGTTTTAATTATAACTCAGCAGCTTATATGATCAGTTGGCAATATTAAAAAAAAAATTCAAAAAATACTGACAATGGTTATAGAAGAGTGGAAAAAATCTGGTATTGCTACAAAATATCCCAGTTATCGCAAATCCAAACTGACAACACCCCAAGGGTATGTAGGTCATTAAAGGATTGTTGTTAAGTTTTTTCTTTATATACATACAAACATTTTTTTTTCACAGTTGGTTGGTGGGAAAACGTGACGATGATGAAGCCGAAGGATTATGGCGTATTAATGATGGTATTTATGATTTTACGGAATTCATTCATAAACATCCTGGCGGTTCATTTTGGTTGGAATCGACCAAAGGTACCGATATTACCGAAGCTTTTGAAGTTCATCATTTGTCTTCGATTCCGGCGACAATGATAGAAAAATATAAAGTGGCCGATGCAAAGTACCCACGTATTTACACATTGACTTTAAATGAGAATGGTTTCTATAAAACTCTCAAAAGGCGTGCGATGGAAAAACTGAAAATGGTCGATAATACACCTAAGCAGAAAAGTGATGTAAGTCGATTATTTTGTGTTTGTGTTTTTTAATGAAAAATTCGTTTTTACGATACCTTACCTTAATCTTAGAGATATTCGGCAAATTTGAAAGAAAGATAAATGCGGTAAAATAGAACGAGACACGGGTATGAGAAATATTTATATCAAAAGGATGGTTTTCTTTATAATAAAGAAATTCTAATTAAAAGAAAGTTTAGATTGTCTGCTCCATACGCGTTAATAGTCGCCATAGCACCTTACATATACGAGACTTTTCATTGCCAAAGAAAAACGAAAGCCGTTCATGAAATCGTCGACCTTTGGACGAAACCGTGAACATTCTGTTTAGATATTTCGCGAACGATCCCGATTTTGGAACGTACTTTTTTCTTTTAGTTTAGTTTTTTCCATTGAATTTAGTAAACCCATCTTTGAAATTTGAGTCTGCCCGTTAAGGTCTTGTGTCTTTGAAATACGGCAAGTTTTCCTTAAAACATTTTTGATTTAAAGAAAAAATGGCCATATAACAGGTTGGCTGATAAGCCCCCGGTCTGACACATAGATGGCATCGCTAATATTAAATGCATATTATTTTTATATAGTACCAACCTTCAAATGATTCGTGTCAAAATTTGACGTCTGTAAGTCAATTAGTTTGTGAGATAGAGCGTCTTTTGTGAAGCAACTTTTGTTATTGTGAAAAAAATGGAAAAAAAAGGAATTTCGTGTTTTGATAAAATACTGTTTTCTGAAGTGAAAAAATACGGTGGAAACAAAAACTTGCCTTGATAATGAGTTTCCGGACTCTGCCTCAGGTAAATCAACAATAATTGATTGGTATGCAAAATTCAAGCGTGGTGAAATGAGCACGGAGGAAGGTGAAAGCAGTGGACGTCCGAAAGAGGTGGTTACCGACGAAAATATCAAAAAAATCCACAAAATGATTTTGAATAGCCGTAAAATGAAGTTGATCGAGATAGCAGAGGCCTTAAAGATATCAAAGGAACGTGTTGGTCATATCATTCATCAATACTTGGATATGCGGAAGCTCTGGGCAAAATGGGTGCCGAGCGAGCTCACATTTGACCAAAAACAACAACGTGTTGATGATTCTGAGCGGTGTTTGCAGCTGTTAACTCGTAATACACCCGAGTTTTTGCGTCGATATGTGACAATGGATGAAACATGGCTCCATCACTGCACTCCTGAGTCCAATCGACAGTCGGCTGAGTGGACAGCGACCGGTGAACCGTATCCGAAGCGTGGAAAGACTCAAAAGTCCGCTGTCAAAGTAATGGCCTCTGTTTTTTTGGGATGCGCATGGAATAATTTTTATCGATTATCTTGAGAAGGGAAAAACCATCAACAGTGACTATTATATGGCATTATTGGAGCGTTTGAAGGTCGAAATCGCAGCAAAACGGCCCCCTATGAAGAAGAAAAAAGTGTTGTTCCACCAAGACAACGCACCGTGCCACAAGTCATTGAGAACGATGGCAAAAATTCATGATTTGGGCTTCGAATTGCTTCCCCACCTACCGTATTCTCCACATCTGGCCCCCAGCAACTTTTTCTTGTTCTCAGACCTCAAAAGGATGCTCGCATGGAAAAAATTTGGCTGCAATGAAGAGGTGATCGCCGAAACTGAGGCCTATTTTGAGGCAAAAAAGGTATCAAAAATTGGAAGGTCGTTATAATCGTTGTATCGCTCTTGAAGGGAACTATGTTGAATAATAAACATTTTGACAAAAAATTTGTTAGACCGGGGACTTATCAGCCAACCTGTTATGTTTAAGAGGCGATTTTTTCACAATTTCGGGTTTATTTGCTCTTAAAGAAAATACTTTAAATTAAAGGTGAATTTCGTTTGTCTAAAATTTCGTTCCGAAGGAAAGTATTTTCTCTTTGGGTGTAGTTTCAGTCGATCAGTTTCATATTTAGGGTATATATGGACAGGTCCGGACTTCTTATTTATCCAATTGTTTTAAAATTCATAAATTCCCAAACAAAAAATTCAAAGTATTTTGATTCAGTATTTGTCATAGTATATTAATGTCGTAGTATAATAATGATAATCGAAATTTTATACAAATATGGATATTTTTCATTTATGTTTGTTTGGAAATATGTTTTTATTTATTTTTGAATATATAAATAATACTTGATCGTAAAAAAATGAACAAAAAAAAAGTAAGCAAAGTCTAAAGTCGGGTGATGCTGCACCGCTGCACCACTACATTTTCGATATCATCTCAAATTTTACAAATTTTTTTGGTGCAATATAAAAAGGTTTATTTTCTCATATACATACAACGTGTACCGAAAATGTTTTTCTTTTGTTAGAGTTTTTTTAATTGCTTCGAAAATTTTAAACTTTTATCACCAAAAAATTCGTGTGTTACAAAATTTGTATTTTTTCAATAAAAAAAAATATAAAGGGTGATTTGTTAAGAGCTTGATAACTTTAAAAAAAAAAACGCATAAAATTTGCAAAATCTCATCGGTTCTTTATTTGAAACGTTAGATTGGTCCATGACATTTACTTTTTGAAGATAATTTCATTTAAATGTTGACCGCGGCTGCGTCTTAGGTGGTCCATTCGGAAAGTCCAATTTTGGGCAACTTTTTCGAGCATTTCGGCCGGAATAGCCCGAATTTCTTCGGAAATGTTGTCTTCCAAAGCTGGAATAGTTGCTGGCTTATTTCTGTAGACTTTAGACTTGACGTAGCCCCACAAAAAATAGTCTAAAGGCGTCAAATCGCATGATCTTGGTGGCCAACTTATCGGTCCATTTCTTGAGATGAATTGTTCTCCGAAGTTTTCCCTCAAAATGGCCATAGAATCGCGAGCTGTGTGGCATGTAGCGCCATCTTGTTGAAACCACATGTCAACCAAGTTCAGTTCTTCCATTTTTGGCAACAAAAAGTTTGTTAGCATCGAACGATAGCGATCGCCATTCACCGTAACGTTGCGTCCAACAGCATCTTTGAAAAAATACGGTCCAATGATTCCACCAGCGTACAAACCACACCAAACAGTGCATTTTTCGGGATGCATGGGCAGTTCTTGAACGGCTTCTGGTTGCTCTTCACTCCAAATGCGGCAATTTTGCTTATTTACGTAGCCATTCAACCAGAAATGAGCCTCATCGCTGAACAAAATTTGTCGATAAAAAAGCGGATTTTCTGCCAACTTTTCTAGGGCCCATTCACTGAAAATTCGACGTTGTGGCAGATCGTAAGTCTATTCATGATGAAATGTCAAAGCATACTGAGCATCTTTCTCTTTGACACCATGTCTGAAATCCCACGTGATCTGTCAAATACTAATGCATGAAAATCCTAACCTCAAAAGAATCACCCTTTATATTTTTGAACCAACAACACAGTCCATTTCGTTTATAATAAGCACTGTTCTTTTCTGAATTTAAGTCACATTTTACAGTTTTATTTATTTATTTAGTTTCATAATAAAAATTTAATATAGTAGTTGTAATGTTGAACATCTTTTCGGAATCTTCCGAACATATCTGGAATATATGTAAAAACAAAACAAAAAAAAAACTTTTTGGTGTTGGTCGAAGCAGGGATCGAACCCACGACCTTTGGCATGCAAGATGGACCAACTAAATGTGTGTTTCTGTTAAATAATTTTTTTATCCGGTCGTGAGCGCCGCAAGCTATGCTATTGTTTTTTGAGTTAGTCTTTATGAAATTGTTTTTACATCCTGGAAAGGAATAAATGTTTATCACGAAGAGTATACACTCTTCTTCCAAATAAACTTCTTTACAGTGAAAAGCAAATGAGAAACGAACTTTGTTTGTCTAAAATTTCGTTTGGGAGGACAGAATTATTTTTTTGCGTGTATAATTAAATCTGACTCGATCTGTACAAAATTTGTTAGACTTCTATAGACTTTGTACAAAAATATGGGAAATATTTAAATCGAAAACAATTTTTAGGCAATTTCACAAAAGTGCATTTATGATTTATCGGTCGATGAATATGTATTAGAGATATAGGAAACTTTGAGTCATTTTTACAAATTTTCGTCTTAGCAATGGTGATTGTACAACACTGAAAAAACAATGAACACATCAACTTTAGAAAATTTACACAAACGCTGACATCACGCCGATATCACCAAAATAAGTAAATATTTTTCGAAAAATTCAAATAAATTTATTATTAGACATAATTAGCTTTTTTCACTTGTTACAGAAAAATTTGTAGTTTGAAGGAAAAAATTGGAGTCCAAATTGAAAGAATGTACCATACGAAGTTCAAGATGGGCGCATTTGTAGTAAAATTTACAAATTTAAAGAATTAAAGAAGTATTTTGTACGAATTTAGTAAATTTTAATGTTCATTTGTGTATAATTTTTCCCGCCCTATGGGAACTTGGTGCACATTGCCACTGACGGACCAATCCCAGAACTGGTACCTGTGCTCCAGTTAGTTGCAATTTTTAAATAGTCGTAATTTATTTATTTCCGTACTCGCTTGATATTAAAATCTTAGATCCATTAAGATTTTCATATCAAGCATTTTCTCATTTAGTGAAATAAAATTATCAGAATAACCTATTGTTCGACATATTTCAAAAGTTTTTTTTTCATTTCGGGTTCGATTGGGATGCCCAATTTGAAATAGATTACTAAGAGTTTGTCCGAGACTGGTTCCTGAGGACCTGTCTATGGGGTGCTCCTGCTAAATTGTCCCAGGACATGTCCTTTGGGATGAGTTTAAGACGCGTCCTAAAATGTAAATTTACCCCGTCAATGAAAAACCCATGTTAAAGTGACCGGTCCCTTCTATACGTTTTGACCAGAACTGGGACTGGTCCATACACACCAGGAACTAGTCCTGTACCGGTTCTGTGGTTGATCCATTTCCCGTAGGGCGGCTATTTAAGTTCATTTAACTAACGTACACACAAAATTATTAGAGTAAAGGAAGCTGTTTATAAACACAATAATTCCATGAACTAACATAAAGTTAAATTGTCTTGTTTGTGAAATAAAGCCATTTTTGCCCATATCCGAAAAACATATGTAAATCTGAACTGATTTCAACCAAATTTTACATGTATAGTTACAATGCAAAATTTCACGTAAATCGAGGTAAAACTTTGGTTTCTGTGGTCTGGCAAAAGATATGTATGGGGGCTATATCTAAATCTGAACCGATGTCAACCAAAATTTAAATAAAATCACGATAAAACTCTGGTTTCTGAAGCCAGATAATTACATATCGGGTGAAGGATGTATATATGGGAGTTATATTTAAATCTCAACCGATGTTAACCAAATTTGGCATGCTTTGTTAAATATACACACTCTGCAAAATTTCACGTAAATCGCGGTAAATCTTTGGCCTCTGTGACCATTTGAGTGTAAACCGTACTAAAAATATACTATATGGGGGCTATATCTATAGCGATTTCTTCCAAAATCAATAGAGTTCTATTCTGATCCAAAATAGACATTTGTGTTAAATTTTAAGTCGATTGATTACCATAATGTGTTCAAAGACAGGCGGACTGACATACACATATCGTCTCAGGGCCGACCCTGAGAATTATTGCCAAAGACATTTTTGGGTGTTGCAAATATATACCATACATTAACTTATAATACCCTGTTCCACAGTGTGAACACTATGTTCTTTTTTCTGAGAAACCCCCCAATGGAAAACAGGAACCAAATTTTTTTCTTCCGTCAAATCTTTTAAATGACATAAATCTCTCTCAGTTAGATGACAGAGCATTTCCATATTTAGCTAATAATCTGTAAATGTATATTCAATTTAACTAATTTATATTTTGAATACAATTATATAAATTTACTTATAAATATTTCCTTATTTTTAGGCTATACACTTAGGATTGCTCATATCGTTCTTTATATTCTGTATAGCTAGTGCGAGATACAACAATTGGCTGTATACAATCTTGGCGGCTATGTCCATGTGTTGGACGGCTATTGCTGCCCATAACTATTTGCATCGAAGGGATAATTGGCAAATGTATACCTTTAATTTATCTATGATGAATTTTGCAGCTTGGCGGGTATCTCATGTAATGTCTCATCATATTTATCCTAATACATACCTTGATATTGAGCAAACAATTTTTGAGCCATTCTTATGTTGGATACCAAATCCGGATATTAAATCCCAATCGTCGCGTTATCTATCATGGCTTATAGAACCTTTGATTTATACAAATATATTATTTTTACAAATTGTAACGAGGTAAGTATGAAATGGCCGAGCTAAGGAGAACCTATTTTTAACACTTCATTTTGTTTGTTTCAGACTTGCATATTCCCTCATCTATACGAATTGTATGTATTGGCATGATCTGTTATCGATTTCTATACCATTGACTATGTACTTGGGTTCGAATTTCACCATTATGATGTGCATATGGCAATGGCTTCTTATTACAGCCATTGGGGGTATTGCATTTGCCATAATTGGTATAAATGCAGCCCATCATCATCCTGAAATCTATCATGATGGTGATGCTCGTCGTGAAGATCGTGATTGGGGTCTTTTTCAAATCGATACCATTATCGATCGTAGTGATTTGAAAAAATCACAGTTTTTAGTTTTGACCAATTTTGGAGAACATGCCCTACATCATTTATTTCCCACATTGGATCATGGTGTGTTGCCACAACTCTATCCCGTGTTGTATGAAACCCTCGAAGAATTCAAAACGCAGTTGAGAGAGTGCAATCATTTGGAGCATATATTGGGTCAACATAGACAACTCTTGAGAACTAAACCGAATTCGGTAGCACATGGATCAAATGAAAACTTAAATTAATTAAAATTAAATTAAATTAATTAATTAAATTAAAATTAAATAACAAAAAAAAAAATTAAAAAAAAATCAATCACAAAAATTAATAGTATCAATTAATTTTTAAATTGGTATTTTGTAATTGACCTTCAATAATTTTTTAATTGGTACTATAATTTCTGTGATTGAAGACATTTCAATTAAAAAATTAATTGGATCAATAAATTTAGTGATTAAATTATTTTTTATACCCTCCATCATAGGATGGGGGTGTATAAACTTTGTCATTCTGTTTGTAACACATCGAAATATTGCTCTAAGACCCCATAAAGTATATATATTCTGGGTCGTGGTGAAATTCTGAGTCGATCTGAGCAAGTCCGTCCGTCCGTCCGTCTGTTGAAATCACGCTAACTTCCGAACGAAGCAAGCTGTCGACTTGAAACTTGGCACAAGTAGTTATGGGCCATATCGGTCCACTTTTACGTATAGCCCCCATATAAACGGACACCCAGATTTGGCTTGCGGATCCCCTAAGAGAAGCAAATTTCATCCGATCCGGCTGAAATTTGGTACATGGTGTAAGTATATGGTCTCTAACAACCATACAAAAATTGGTCCACATCAGTCCATAATTATATATAGCCCCCAAATGTTTATATGGGGGCTATATATCCCAGATTTGACCTACGGAGCCTCTTGGAAGACCAAAATTCATCTGATTCAGTTGATATTTGGTACGTGGTGTTAATATATGGCCTCAAACATCCATGCAAAAATTAGTCGAAATCGGTCCATAATTATATATAGCCCCATATAAACCGATCCTCAGATTTGACCTCCGGAGTCCCTTGGAAGAGCAAAATTCATCCGATTCGGTTGAAATTTGGTACGTGATGTCAGTATATGGTATCCAACAACCATGCAGGAATTGGTTTATATCAGTCCATAATTATATATAGCCCCCATATAAACCGATCCCCAGATTTGACCTCCGGTGCCTTTTGGAGAAGCAAAATTCATCCGATCTAGTTGAAATTTGGTATGTGATGGTAGTATATGATATTTAACAGCCATGCCAAAAGTCGTCCATATCAGTCCATAATCATATATAGCCCCCATATAAACCGATCCCGAGATTTGGTTTGGAGCCTCTTGGAGGAGAAAATTTCATCCGAGTCAGTTGAAATTTGGTACATTGTGCTAGTATGTGGCCGTTAACAACCATGCCTAACTAGGTCCATATCGGTCTATAGTTATATATAGCCCTCAAATAAATCGATCCCCAATCACACAAAATTGGTCCATATCAAGATCATAATTGTATATAGCCCCCATATAAGCGACCCCAATATTTCAATTCTGGCTCTCTACCACGAATGGACTAACTCACAATTTAGAAAACGATGTTAAGAAGTTTTAAGATACCACAACCCAAGTAATTCGATTGTGGATGACAGTCTTTCGTAGAACTTTCTACGCAATCCATGGTGGAGGGTACATAAGATTCAGCCTGGCCGAACTTACGGCCATATACAAGGCCGTATTCAGGGGGGGGGATGAGGGGGATCAAACCCCCCCCGAAATGAATGAATATTTTTATATAAATAAATATATATTTTTAGCTGCATAGAAAAATCTTACCGAAGATGTTGAAGAAAAGCTGGAGGTTTTATTTTGAAAAACGCTTACCTATAAATCTTGGCCATAGCAACAACAACGAAACAGCCAAACACACAAGTGTAAATGAAATGGCGCAAAACCTGCGAAAAAACCTGCCTAATTCAGGGATGGAAGCAATAAAGAGATATTTCCAAACGTGCATATTCTTTTAAAAAATTTGGTCACTTTGCCAGTTACTCAGGGATGGAAAATACAATTTTTAAGAAAGTATTTTTTGAGCGAAGAGATTATTGTCGAGAGACTGAATTTTAAAGAAAATAAAATTTTGACAAAATTTTCTATAGAAATAAAATTTTGCAAAAATTTCCTATAGAAATAAAATTTTTACAAAATTTTCAATTGAAATAAAATTTTGACAAAATTTTCAATTGAAATAAAATTTTGACAAAATTTTCTATAAAAATAAACTTTTGCAAAAATTCTATATAGAAATAAAATTTTGACAACATTTTCTACCGAAATAAAAAATCGATAATATAGAATCGCATTCTTTTTTCGACTAAAACTTTCTTGAAGTTCAATAAAATCCTGTTTTTGACTATGTCTTACAAAATCGAGATTTTCTTCCCACATGAACATGTCTGTTTTGCCATATTTGTAAAAGACTATTAGCAAATAAGGTTACTAAGGATACTTTCTCAAAATATTAAAATATTTTGTCAAAGCTATTGTACCATAAATCTGATATCGACTCAAAAATGTCTACACAAAAGGTACTAAATCATTCACGGGGGTACTACAGTACTGACCGGGGTGAAAAAGGTTTGAAAAAAGTACTATAGTACTGCATTTTCCATCCCTGCAGTTACTACGTGCTCATCCGAACGTTCATTTTCAACAATGAAGAGATTAAAGACGTATCTAAGAAATTCGAGTAGCGAGAGTAGACTCAAAGGATTGGCATTAATGTCGGTTCATCGCCGAATAAATGTGCCGACTGAAAAAGTCATTGATTTATTTGCTGCCCAAAAAGCCCGTCGGCTCAATTTAATATTATAACCAGTGAGTAAAGTAGAAAGTCGGACGGGGCCGACTATATCATACCCTAAACCACCCCTACTGAATTAGTAAAGATAAGCATTTGTGGGGTATCATTGGTATAGGTTTTGGGGAACATAAAGGGGGGTACATGTTTATGGGTGTCGTGTCACAATCTGAGCAGAAATGTCTAATATTAGGAGCTATAGTTTATTTTGCACCAAAAGAGTTAGTATGCCACTAATATTGAGCCCATTATTAAAAAAGAGAAAATCGTTCAATTAGTGTGGGTAATAACTCCAAATTTGTAAAAATCGAGCAATATTCTTATGTAAGAGCTACAAGTACGTATAAATACGATCGGGTAGTACATTGAAATTTAAAATTTGAGTAACATTGGTTAATAAATAAGAGTACTATGGCCAAATTAGGGAAAATAGAGCGATGCATATATATGGAAGCTATATTTAACTCTGAACCAATTTGCATAATATTTTGCGGGTTTGATTAATATCACAAAAGGTTACCTTGTGCAAAATTTGAGAAAGATCAGTTAAGAAATGAGGGCTCTACGGTCAAAAATAAGGTTATTAGGGGCGAATTTTTCAAAATCGGGCGATACATATATGGGAGCTATATTTACATCTGAACCGATTTTGATGAAATTTTGCACATACGGTTAGTACTATAGTGGACTGGATCTAGCCAACTTTGAGTAAGATCGGTTAGTAAATAAGGGTTCTATGGCCAAATTTGGGAAAATCGGTCTATACATATATATGCGAGCTATATCTAAATCTGAACCGATTTCGATGATATTTCGCACGTATAGTTAGTGCTACAGAAGATTACATTTAGCCAACTTTGAGTAAGATCGGTTGATAAATAAGGGTTTTATGGCCGAATTTAGAAAAATCGGGCGGTACATATATATGGGAGCTATAGCTAAATCTGAACCGATTTCGATGATTTTTTACACATACAGTTAATGCTATGGAAGATTACATTTAGCTAACTTTGAGTAAAATCGGTTGATAAATTAGGGTTTTGTGGCCAAATTTGGGAAAATCGGGCGATACATATATATGAGAGCTATATCTAAATCTGAACCGATTTGGATGAAATTTTGAAGACTTGAAGGGCGGTAAAAAATATTACCTTTTGCCAAATTTGGTGACGATCCGTTTGAAAAAAGCACAAAGTGACTCCATTTGTCGAAATCGGGCGATACATATATGGGAGCTTTATCTAAATTTGATCCGATTTCTTCCAAATTCAATAGCGTTCGTCCTTGTGCCAAAAAATTCCCTTACCAAATTTCATCAAAATAGATTAATAATTGCGACCGGAATCCTGTGAACAACAAATACATGGACAGACGGACGGACACCAAGCGCTGGATCGACTCAGGAGGTGATTCTGACCCCATATAGACCCCATATTTTATGGGGTCTAAAATCAATATTTCTGGTAAGCACATTTTTTGGCAGATCAAACTTATTATACCCTAACCACTATGTGGTTTAGGGTATAATAACCCCTATGTAGTTTAGGGTATAAAAATATTGTATACATACCTATGCATAAATAAAATTTGCTACACATGAGATTATATGAATATTTTTTTTTTTAAGTTGAACCCCCCCCGAATTAAAATCCTGGCTACGGCCTTGGCCATATATACTTGCTTTTGTGTGTTCTTACAAAAGAGAGATGAAATAAAATGTTAATAATAATTTTAGAAATAAATTGAATTAATGAATTAATGACGATTACACTGAAAAAAACATTTTCGTGGTATTAAAGATTACGCAACCTTGATTTAAGGATGCGCAATTTATACAATATTAAGGACAAATTCTTTTAAAATAGTGATATTTTAACCCAGCGAGAAAGCATCATCAAAGTTGTGAAAATGTTCTTTTTGGATTAGGAAGTGGTGAAAAATTGGCGCAGAAGCGATGAATTTAACATGGGCTTGTCATAGGAAGGATGTCCACCATTTCAACGGTCATTGCACTGAATTTGCATCACTTTTTAAGGTGTCATCCTAATTCTGTGTTTTGGAAGTGAATTTGAAGTGGATCTATTGCGTTTTAAGAAAGTTCCCACGACTTTAATAATTTTTTGCACACGTTAGTTGAACTAACTAAAACAGAGGAAAAATTATACACAATTGAAGAGTGTATTTTGCAAAAAATGCGCCCATCTTGAAATTCGTATGGGACTAAAGACATTTTTGCAATTTTGAACTGCAATTTTTTTCTTCAAACTACGAAATTTTCTTTAATTAGTGAAAAATAATAATTTTGTCTGATAAATTTTTTTGAATTTGTCGAGAGTTATTTATTTATTTTTGTGAAATCGGCGCACGCAAAACAAAAAAAAAAAACATTTGGAAAACGTGTACCGAAAACGTTTTTCTTTTGTTAGAGTTTTTTGAATTTCTACGAAAATTTTAAACTTTTATCATCAAAAAAATCGTGTGTTACAAAATTTTTATTTTTTCCATAAAAAAAATATATTTCTGAACAACAACACATTTCCTTTATATTAAGCACTATTCTTTTCTGAATTTAAGTCTTTAATAAGACACATTTTACAGTTTCACAATAAAAATTTAATATAGTAGTATGTAAGGTTGAATAGGTTTTCGGAATCTTCCGAACCTATTTGGAATATATGCAAAAAAAACTTTTTGGTGTTCGGTCGAAGCAGAAATCGAACCCACGACCCTTGGTATGCTAGGCGACAGTACTAACCAGCGTAGCCACAAGGCGACAGTACTAACCAGCGTTGCCGCAATGAATTTTTATTTTGGACAACATTTTTCCGAAATTGGACCAAAATTCGTACCAGTGGACCATTTTTCCAAGTTAAATTAATATAATTTAACAGTTAAAATTTTACTTCGATAGTAAATTTTGTCAATGTTTTATTTCTATAGAAAATTTTGTCAATTTTTTTTCTATTATTATTTAGTCAAAATTTTATTTCTATAGAAAATTTTGTCAAAATTTTATTTCTATAGAAAATTTTGTCAAAATTTTATTTCTACAGAAAATTTTTGTCAAAATGTTATTTCTATAGAAAATTTTGTAAATTTTTTTTTCTATAGAAATTTTTCTCAAAATTTTATTTCTATAGAAAATTTTTCCCCAATTTAATTTCTATAGAAAATTTTTATTAAAATTTTATTTATGGAAATTGTTGTCAAAATTTTATTTCTATAGAAAATTTTGTCAATTTTTATTTCCTTAGACGATTTTGTCTAATTTTTTTCTATAGAAAATTTTGTCAAAATTTTATTTATAGAAATTTTTGTCAAAATTTTATTTCTATAGAAATTTTCGTCAAAATTTTATTTCTATAGAAATTTTCGTCAAAATTTTATTTCTATAGAAAATTTTGCCCAAATTTAATTTCTATAGAAAATTTTTGTCAAAATTTTATTTCTATATAAAATTTGTCAAAATTTTATTGCTATATAATTTTTTTTCTATTGAAAATTTTGTAAAAATTTTATTTCTATAGAAAATTTGTTAAAATTTGTTAAAATTTCATTTTTATAGAAAATTTTGTAAAAATTGTATTTCTAAAAAATTTTGTCTAAATTTCATTCTTAGAAAATTTTGTCGAAATTTCATTTCTTTAGATAGTTTTGTCAAAATGCCATTTTTTTTAATTTAGCCATCATTTGATCTCTATAGAAAATTAACCAAAATTTTATTTCTATAGAAAGTTATCGCAAAATCTTATATCTATATAAAATTTTTACAAATTTTTTGCATAATTTTGTATCTATACAAAATTTTGCTGAAGTTTTTTTCTGTACGAAAGTGTGGTAAAATTTTGTTTCTATAGAAAATTTTGTCAAAATTTTATTTCTACAGAAAATTTAGCCAAAATTTTAAAAATTTTGAAAAATTACCGATTTGATGAAAATGGACCAAAATCAACCAAATTCCATTTGGTCCGACCATCGGACCATATTTAACATTTAATAATTTTTTGGACCAATTTTGGTCCGATTGGACCAAAGTGGCAACCCTGGTACTAACCATTGTTCCACGGTGCCCAACTAAATGTTTCTTACTGTTAAATAAAATTTGTTTAACCGGCTCGTGGGCGCCCAAAAATATGCTCTACGAGTATTATTATAATTGTTTGACTATTTGCGTTGCTTGTGCGTTGGCGGCTATAGCGATAATTATCTGCTGATGACAATAACAGCTACGTAGCCCAATGGATAGTGAGTTGGCTTACAAATTACATGGTGCGCGTTTTGATTCTACCTCCAGACGAAAGGCAAAATTTAAAAAATTTCCTCCCAAACGAAATTTTAGACAAACAAAGGTCGTTTCTCATTTGCTTTTCGCTATAAGGAAGTTTGTTTGGGAGAAAAGTATTTGCTTTTTGTGATAAACGTTGGTTCTTTTATAGATGTAAAAACCCAAATATATCTCACTTACACGAGGTTTTTTTAGTTCCTAGCACCTTTTTCTGTAATACAAACAATGTAGAAGAAATTATTCGATTTTATAAGTTTTATTTTTCGCCTAGACGGAGAATCGAACCGCGGACCATACAATTTGTAAGCCACCACTACGTAGCTGTTATTGTCATCAACAGAAAATTATCGCTATAGCCATCAACGCACAAGCAACGTAGCTATATATATAGCATAGTTTTCGGCGCCCACAAGCCTATTAAACTAACTTTATTTAACAAAAACATACATTTAGTTGGGCACCGTGGAGCAATGTCATGGTCGTGGTCGACCAAATACCAAAAAGTTTTTTTTTTTATATATATATATTCCAGATATGTTCGGAAGATTCCGAAAAGATATTCAACATAACATACTACACAGAAAAAAATTTCACCAAAATTATTGCAATTAAAACTTTAATTGAGTTTTAAAAAATATTCAATTAAAAATTTTATTGATTCAACAAATATTTTAATTGAAACAAAAATCAATCACAAAAATTAATAGTATCAATATTTTTTTAATGGATCAATTAATTTTTTAATTGATACTATAATTTCTGTGATTGAAGACATTTCATTTAAAAAAATAATTGGATCGTCTTTTCACAAAATGTTAAATAGTCAAAAATTCGACTCTTTTATACTATTGTGAATGGTTGTGCTCTTGTTTTATTTTCTAGAAGGCGAGTTTTTCAACATTTGAAACAGATGAAAATTCCACAATTTTTATTCTGATTGATATGATGCCTGTCCAATTTTATTTTTTAAAAATGTTTGCTGAGTTTAAAAATAAAAGTCATTATCAAAACAAATGCAGCATTTCTAAGTACATTTCAATTCGTATTAATTTCATATGTATATGTGTATTATTCATATATACTCACTGATAATGCTGTTAACTAAATAAATCAAGAAAAGATTGATATTTAATATACAAAAGTTCAATGGAGTTTAGTTATCATCAAGAAACGCATTGAAGCACACCAAAATAGATGCAAAAATAATTACACACACGAATTTAAGAGAAGACAAAAATATTTACATATCATAAAATGGTAATGGAAGATTGGAAAAAATCTGGTATAGCCACCAAATTTCCTACCTATCGCAATAAGAAATTTATAACAACTCACAGGTGAGTTTGATGAATCCAATCTTAATAGGGATTATATGCCGCATTCTTCTATTTTCCAGTTGGTTGAAGGGGAAATGTGAAGATGATGAAGCTGAAGGTTTATGGCGGATTTATGATGGCATTTATGATTTTACGCATTTCATTCATAAACATCCTGGTGGTCCTTTTTGGTTAAAAGCAACAAAAGGCACCGATATAACTGAAATCTTTGAGGCACATCATTTATCCTTAATGCCAATGGAATTGATTGGAAAATACCATGTGGCTGATGCCAAGAAACCAAGAATTTATACTTTGACCTTAAATGAGAATGGATTTTATAAAACCTTGAAAAGACGTGTTATGGAAAAATTGAAAACTATCGATTATGCTCCACAATATAAAAGTGATGTAAGTATATTATTGAATTTGAAATACGAAAAATATTTAATTTTTTTTTTCTCCATTTACGTTCCCTGTAAATTTTGAAAAAAGGAAAATGTTAAGTTTTTATGTGTAATTGCAAAAAAGTCTCCTCTAAAAATCAGCGAAAGATGTGCCGAATTTTTGCCGTGGGTTCATCCATTTTCTTCTTTGAAAACTTCAAGGAAATCAGAGAACTTACTATAATTTTTTTTTTTTAATTCAGTTTGGCTTATACGTATTGCAACCATCTTCAGGTTGCTATCATATCTAAACAGCTCGTCTGTAAATTTTTACCCCCATTATTGGAATATGTACGAGAAGTGAAATCTAGACTGTTTATAATGTGCAATCTGGATGATCAATGCACCTTCTGTCTATATGGAGGCTTTACCAAAAAATTGACCGATGAAAACTAAATTCAAATCGGATAAAAACTGCTGTTTACAGAAGCCCAAGTAGTCAAATTGGAAGGTTGGTCCATATGGAGCCTATCCCAAAACATGGACCGATACACACCATATTCGGCACACCTCTTTGTGGGCCAAACCAATGTCTGATGGTTGAATTTCAGTCAAATCGGATAAAAATTGCGGTGTTTATAAAAAAAATCAAATCGGGAGATCGGTCTATATGGGGGTTATGCCGAAACATGGACCTATACCTATAGATAGATTTGCAATTTCTGGCAAATCAAGAGGTCAAATCGAGAGATCGGTCTATATGGCGGCTATACCGAAATATGGACCGATACCGACCATCTTCGGCACACTTTTTGTGGATCTAAAATAGATTTCGAATTTCAAATCTGATAAAAAATTGGTATGTCTACACCCTCACAAAAAAATCGCTTCTGTAACATATACTCCCAAACATATTTTGCTTCAAGCATATACATTTGTGGGTATTGCCCAAACATTTATATGTTTGATCTCTACCAATATATAATATGTTTGAAAGCATATTGGTCTAAACAATATATGTTTGGGTAGTCTAAGTTCCAAACATTTTGTATTTTTGCATCCAAATTCAATAATGTTGTCTTCCAAAAAACAATATGTTATTATGTGACCATATAATATGTTTGGAAGCATTTTGCACCCAAAAATATTATATGCTTAAAAAAATTCTCCCAAACAATATTATGCTCAAAATTTTATTTATTTATTTATATATTTACAATCATAATGAATTATGAAAATAAACAGGTAATATAGGTGCTAACAACATAGGTTTTCGACCTGAATGCTCAAAATTTTGTTTCTGCCCAATTGTATATTCCCCGACATCTTTCTCACTTCCACGAGATTTTTTAGTTCTTAGCACCTTTTTCTGTAATACAACATTGTAGAAGAAATTATTCAATTTTATGATTTTTTTATTTTAATTTTACCTTTTGCCGGACGGGGATTCGAACAGCGGACCACAAAGTTTGTAAGGATCAAAGAAGTAGCTGATCAATTGCCCAAGCAAAAATAAAATGTTAATTTTGTAATAACAAGCAACAACCACCAACTTAATTCAATATCGCTCCAAGCTACTAAACACATATATGTTTATAGGCTATTTCTAAATTAATATATGTTTGCATCCAAGCATATTATATTTACAAACATTTTATGTCCCAAACATAATATGTTCTAACATATTAACATATATGTCCAAAACATGTTATGCTAGTTTATGAACATTATATGCTTGCACTCAAAAATATTGTGTTTAAAAATTTGTGTTCCAAACATATAATGTTTATAGCCAAACATATGAAAAACAGTCTTTTTCATCCGTGTAGACGCTTAAGAACCCAGTAATAAAATTTGAAAGTTGTTGCAAAGGCTCAACTTTAAAACCACTTCCGAAAATGTCCTCCCAAAGATGTTCTTTATTTTAACTACAAAAGAATTTCTTTTAACCCATTAACGCCCAAAATGAAACTGCTGGACAAAATTGATTTTATGGGTTCTTATTAACACAGTAACGATTAAATAAACAGATTTAAATGAAAAACTGCCACTTTTTAGAAAGAAGGGTGTCCCCATGTGGGGACTTTGGGCAGATTAAATATGAAATTCTCCAAAAATCTCCATTAGCCAGTAGTACAATTTAAAACTTTTTATTACAATAAACTTAACAGTTTGATCCACACACAATCGCGATATTATAAATTATAGATCACTCGGTACACATAAAACCGTTGAAAGCATTTTACGAGAGTTATCCGAACAATAACAAGAATATAATGCACTGTTTATCAAATGCGACCCCGTGTCTTTGTTTATAGATACAGTTTATAGATACAGATAGATACAGATCTGTATCTATAAACTTATAGATACAGATAGATACAGATCAGATGCAGTATAAAGCTGTCATACGTAAACTTACAAAAATAACGGTTAGCTCATAGTTGTTTCGCTTTAAACAGGTGTCTTCATATGGGGACAGAGGGCGGTAATGTGTTAAGAACCTTGAATACCTCTAGATTTGGAATTTCAGGCAAATCGGATAAAAATTGCGGAGTCTGGACCCCAAAATCTGGACTGATATAGCTTGTCTTCAAACTTGATCTGCCTGCAAACAAAATACGAGTTTGTATATAGTCGAAAATCGATATTTTGATGTGTTATAAATGGAATGACCAACTTATTATATTCCCATCACCATTCTATGGTGGTGGATATAACAAAATGATCGGGTTTACTTACCAAAGAGGTTAGCTGAAATTTTACACCTTAGATTGGCCATCAGAACAACATTAGCATTGGCGGCACTTGAGATGGTAATGTTGCGGTAATGTTGTCGGCCTTAACGGCGGAAATTGCAAAAATACGGCTTTTTACTTTGTTGCGTTCCATATCAGCCATCCTACACACAAAAAAATATTTTTTTACCCTCTACCATAGGATGGGGTATATTAACTTTGTCATTCCTTTTGTAACACATCGAAATATTGGTCTAAGACCCCATAGCTATGTCCGTCCGTCTGTGGAAATCACGCTAACTTCCGAACGAAACAAGCTATCGACTTGAAACTTGGCCCAAGTAGTTGGTATTGATATAGGTCGGATGGTATTGCCAAGGGCCATATTGGACCACTTTTACGTATAGCCCCCATATAAACCGACCCCCAGATTTGGCTTGCGGAGGCTCTAGAAGGAGTAAATTTCATCAGATCTGGTTGAAATTTGGTACGTGATGTGAATGGTTATGCTCTTATTTTTTTTGTATTTTCTAGAAGACGAGTTTTTCAATATTTCCACAATTTTTGTTCTGATTGATATGATGCATGTCCAATTAGGTCGGATGGTATTGCAAATGGGCCATATCGTTTAGGTATAGCCCCGACCCCCAGATTTGGCTTGCGGAGGCTCTAGAAGGAGTAAATTTCATCAGATCTGGTTGAAATTTGGTACGTGATGTTACTACGAGTATATGATCTCTAACACCCATGCAAAAATTGGTCCATAATTATATATAGCCCACTATAAACCGATGCCCAGATTTTGCTTGCGGATCCTCTTGGAGGAGCAAATTTCATCCGATCCGGTTGAAATTTGTTACGTGGTGTTAGTACATGGTGTCTAACATTCATGCAAAAATTGGTTCATATAGGTCCTTAAATATGTATAGCCCCCATTTAAACCGATTCCCAGATTTGACCTCCGGATCCTATTGGAGGAACAAAATTCATCCGATCCGATTGATATTTGGTACGTGGTGTCAGTATGTGGCCTATAATAATCATGCAAAATTTTATCCATATCGGTGCATACTTATATATAGCCCCCATATGAACCGATCCCCAGATTTGACCTCCGGAGACTATTGGAGTAGTAAAATACTTCCGATGCGGTTGAAATTTGGCACGTGTCGTTAGTCTAACAATCATGCAAAAATTTATCGGTCTATAATTATATAGAGTCCCGATATAGTCCGATCCCCAGATTTGATCTCCGGAGCCTCTTGGAGGAGCAAATTTCATCCGATTCGGTTAAAATTTGGTACGTGGTGTAAATATATAGTCTCTAGCAACTACGCTTCGACCGAACACCAAAAAGTTTTTCAGCGGTGGATTTTCCACCTCAGTAATGCTGGTGACATTTCTGAGGGTTTCAAAGCTTCTCTAAGTGGTTTCACTGCAATGTGGAACGCCGTTCGGACTCGGCTATAAAAAGGAGGTTCCTTGTCATTGAGCTTAACATGGAATCGGGCAGCACTCAGTGATAAGAGAGAAGTTCACCAATGTGGTATCACAATGGACTGAATAGTATAAGAGAACCTGATACATCGGGCTGCCACCTAACCTAACCTAGCAACTACGAAAAAATTAGTCCATATATAGCCCCCATAACAACCGATCCCCAGATTTGACCTCCGGAGCCTCTTGGAGGAGCACAATTCATCCGAATCGGTTGAAATTTGGTACATTGTGCTAATATATGGCCGCTAACAACCATGCCAAAGTTGGACCAAATCGGTCTATAGTAATATAGAGCCCCAAGATAAACCGATCCCCAATCACACAAAAATTGGTCCAAATCGGTTCATTAGTGTATATAGCTCCGTATAAAGCGACCGCCATATTTCAATTCTGGCTCTCTAATTACCGCGCAAAAGTTCATATCGGATTGTAATATTTGTAGACTTCCCTATATATACCGGTCAAGAATTGAGTTATATACGTATTTAATCTGCTTTTTATACCCTCCACCATAGGATGGGGGTATATTAACTTTGTCATTCCGTTTGTAACACATCGAAATATTTCTCTAAGACCCCATAAAGTATATATATTCTGGGTCGTGGTGGAATTCTGAGTCGATCTGAGCATGTCCGTCCGTCCGTCCGTCTGTTGAAATCACGCTAACTTCCGAACGAAACAAGCTATCGACTTGAAACTTGGCACAAGTAGTTGTTATTGATGTAGGTCGGATGGTATTGCAAATGGCCCATATCGGTCCACTTTTACGTATAGCCCCCATATAAACGGACCCCAAATTTGGCTTGTGATTGCTCTAAGAGAAGCAAATTTCATCCGATCCGGCTGAAATTTGGTGCATGGTGTTAGTATATGGTCTCTAATAACCATGCAAAAATTGGTCCATATCGGTCCACTTTTACGTATAGCCCCCATATAAACGGACCCCCAAATTTAGTTTGCGATTGCTCTAAAAGAAGCAAATTTCATCCGATCAGGCTGAAATTTGGTACATGGTGTTAGTATATGGTTTTTAACAACCATGCAAAAATTGGTCCATATCGGTCCACTTTTACGTATAGCTCCCATATAAACGGACCCCCAAATGTGGCTTGCGATTGCTCTAAGAGAAGCAAATTTCATCCGATCCGGCTGATATTTGGTACATGGTGTTAATATATGGTTTCTAACAACCATGCAAAAACTGGTCCATATAGGTCCATAATTATATATAGCCCCCATATAAACCGGTCCCCAGATTTGAACTCCGGAGCCTCTTAGAGGAGCAAAATTCATCCGATCCGGTTGAAATTTGGTACGTGATGTTAGTATATGGTCTCTAACAACCATGCAAAAATTGGTCCATATTGGTCCGTAATTATATATAGCACCCATATAAACCGATTCCCAGATTTGGTTTGCGGATCCTCTAAGAGAAGCAAATTTCATCCGATCGGGCTGAAATTTGGTACATGATATTAGTATATAGTCTCTAAGAACCATTCAAAAATTGTTCCATATCAGTCCATAATTATATATAGCCCCTATATAAACCGATCCCCAGATTTGAACTCCGGAGCCACTTTGACGAGCAAAATTCACCCGATCCGGTTGAAATTTGCAACGTGGTGTTAATATATAATTGGTCCATATCGGTCTATAGTTATATATAGCCGATCCCCAATCACACAAAAATTGGTCCATATCGGTTCATAATCATGCTTGCCACTCGAGCAAAAATAATCTAGCAAAATTTGTCGAAATTTTATTCCTTTAGAAAATTTTGTCAAATTTTATTTCTATAGAAAATTTTGGCAAAATTTTATTTCTGTAGAAAATGTTGTCAAAATTTTAAATCTTTTGAAAATTTAGTAAAAATTTTATTTCTATAGAAAATTTTGTCAAAATGTTATATCTATAGAAAATTTTGTTAAAATCGTATTTCTATAGAAAATTTTGTCCAAATTTTACTTCTATAGAAAATGTTGTCAAAATTTTATTTCTATAGAAAATTTTGTCAAACTTAATTATATACGTATTTAATCGGCCATTTTAAGTTTAATATATACCACGTATGGACTACGTGGTATATATTATGGTATTAGGAAGTTTTAAGATACCTTGTCATCGGCAAAAGTTACCGCAACGCAAGTAATTCGATTGTGGATGACCGTCTTCAGTAGAAGTTTCTACGCAATCCATGGTGGAGGGTACATAAGCCTCGGCCTGGCCGAACTTACGGCCGTATATACTTGTTTTTGTCTAATATATATCATATATGGACTAACTTACAGTTTAGAAGGCGATGTTAAAATGTTTTAAGATACCTTGCTATCGGCAAGTATTACCACTACCCAAGTAATTTTATTAAGTAGAAGTTTCTATGCAATCCATGGTGGAGGGTACATAAGATTCGGCCTGGCCGAACTTACGGCCGTATATACTTGTTTGTGTTCAATCACGAAATTAATTGATACAATTAATTTTAATTGAAATGTCTCCAATCACAGAAATGATGGTATCAATTAAAACATTAATTGAAAGTCAATTTAAAAAAACAATTGATCCAATTAAAAAGTTAATTGATACTATTAATTTTTGTGATTGATTTTTTTTCAATTAAAAAAAATTGTTGAATCAATTAAATTTTTAATTGAATATTTTTAAATCTCTAGGTTAGGTTAGGTCTGCCACATAACCTAACCTAACCTAGAGATTTAAAAATATTCAATTAAAAATTTAATTGATTCAACAATTTTTTTTTAATTGAAAAAAAATCAATCACAAAAATTAATAGTATCAATTAACTTTTTAATTGGATCAATTGTTTTTTTAAATTGACTTTCAATTAATGATGTAGCAGGCTAACTATTCAGTCCATTGTGATACCACAGTGGTGAACTTCTCTCTTATCACTGAGTGCTGCCCGATTCCATGTTAAGCTCAATGACAAGGGACCTCCTTTTTATAGCCGAGTCCGAACGGCGTTCCACATTCCAGTGAAACCACTTAGAGAAGCTTTGAAACCCTCAGAAATGTCACCAGCATTACTGAGGTGGGATAATCCACCGCTGAAAAACTTTTTGGTGTTCGGTCGTAGCAGGAATCGAACCCACGTCCTTGTGTATGCAAGGCGGGCATGCTAACCATTGCACCACGGTGGCTCCCTCTAAGTCTTTAATTGGAAAAATGTTCGTGAAATTTTTTTCTGTGTATGCTACACATAACCACAACCTCAGTACTACCACATTGGGTAAATATTTCTTCCAAAAAAGCAAATAAATTCTAAATTTTATTAATATCAAATAAAGAGAAGAAAATATAAACGCATAAGAATTTAGGTGACGTTTGTCGACAGGGGGAAGACAAAAAGTTCCGACTTCTCTTTTGAACCTAACCAAACAATTTTTTTTTAATTTTTTGCTGACACCTCACCTGAAATTTTTGGTGTCTATGACTTTTCAGATTATCCATTTAGGATTACTTTTCATGCTTTTCCTATTCACCATGGCCAGTGTTAGATACAATAGCTGGTTGTATACAATTTTAGCTGGTACGTTTATGTGCTGGACTGTTATAGTGGCTCATAATTACTTTCATCGACGGGATAACTGGCGAATGTATACCTTCAATTTATCGATGATGAATTTTTCGGATTGGCGTATATCACATGCTCTGTCTCATCATATCTATCCCAATTCATTTTTGGATTTGGAGCTATCAATGTTTGAACCATTCCTATGCTGGATACCAAATCCTCATATAAAATCTCAATGTATGCGCTATATATCATGGATTGTAGAACCCATTGTGTATACGATTACAATGTTTTTACAGATGGGAACAAGGTGAGTGTCAAGGTGTCAAAATAAAGAGCTTGTATAACCAATATGATATGTGGTTTTTATTATCTTTACAGAATTGCCTATTCTCTTACGCATACGAATATAATGCATTGGCATGATATTATATGTCTGTCCATACCACTTTCGATGTATTTAAGCTCGAATTTAACAATGATGATATGTATACGCCAATGGCTTCTCATCACTGCCATCTCCAGTATAGCATTTTGTATTATTGGATTAAATGCAGCCCATCATGACCCAAAAATATATCATGAAGGTGATGCCAATCGAGAAGATCGCGATTGGGGTCTTTTTCAAATCGATACCATTATCGATCGTCGGGATTTGAAAAAATCGCAATTTTTAGTTTTGACCCATTTTGGAGAACATGCTTTGCATCATTTATTCCCCACCTTGGATCATGGTATTTTACCACAACTTTGTGCGGTGTTGTATGAAACTCTTGATGAATTCAAAGCAGAGTTGAGAGAATATAATCATTTGGAACACATCATTGGTCAACACAGACAATTGTTGAGAACTCAATCGAATTTGGTGCCACAAGGATCAAAAGACGATTGGGAGAAAAAACAGTGAACACCAATTTGGAGAATAACTTTTGGAAAGTTTCATTTATTTTTTTGCTACTATTATGTAAAGGGAAAATAATAAAGTTTTTATTTAAATTGCATTTTCAGTAAAATCCGTACATTGATTTCCAGCGTGATCTCGCATTAATTCCAAATTGATCTCAAAACAATAGCATGCTTAATCTATGGTTACGTCCACTGATGCATTATTTTATCCAAGCATGTATTTTGTATGATTAAAGGGTGATACGGTCAAAATTTGGTCAATATAAACTTGACGTATTTCTTTCAATTTTGCATTTAAAAAACCTGAACACCCCTCATTATGAAGGTGTGTGTGTGTGTAGAATGTTGCTCCTATTTTGATTTTGGAATTCACTCTTCAGTTGTCAAAATGCCGTCCAAGCAAGAAGAGCAGGGTATCAAAATTTTGCTCGCGCATCGCGAAAATCCGAGCTACTCGCACGCAAAGCTGGCAAAATCGCTAAAAGTTGCCAAATCAACCGTTACAAATGTAATTAAAGTGTTTGGGGAACGTTTGTCGATAGCCAGGAAGTCTGGATCGGGGGGAAATCGAAAACCGGAAGCCGCTGAGACGACAAAGAGAGTTGCCGGTAGTTTCAAGCGAAACCCTAACCTCTCTCTCCGAGATGCCGCAAATAAGCTGGGTGTATCGTCTACAACCGTGCATCGAACCAAAAAACGAGCCGGACTATCGACTTGCAAGAAGGTAGTGACTCCAAATCGCGATGATAAACAAAATACGACGGTCAAAGCGCGATCCCCGACGATGCTGACGAAGTTTGACTGCGTGGTAATGGACGACGAAACCTACGTCAAAGCCGACTACAAGCAGCTTCCGAGACAGGAGTTTTATACGGCAAAAGGAAGGGGTAAGGTAGCAGATATTTTCAAGCACATAAAACTGTCAAAGTTCGCAAAGAAATATCTGGTTTGCAAGCCATCTGTACCTGTGGCTTGAAAGGCAGCATTTTCATAGCTTCCGGGACTGTCAACCAAGAAATTTACGTGAAAGAGTGTTTGAATAAACGTCTGCTGCCTTTCCTGAAGAAACACGGTTGTTCCGTACTGTTTTGGCCGGATTTGGCATCTTGCCATTACGGTAAAAAGGCCATGGAGTGGTACGTCGCCAACAACGTGCAGGTGGTTCCCAAGGACAAGAACCCTCCCAACACGCCAGAGCTCCGCCCAATTGAGAAATACTGGGCTATTGTCAAGCGGAACCTAAAGAAGACCAAAAAAACTGCTAAGGACGAGCAGCAGTTCAAGGCAAACTGGCTTTCTGCGGCGAAGAAGGTGGACAAGGTGGCTGTACAAAATCTGATGGCAGATGTCAAGCGTGAGGCCCGGCAATTCGGATTTGGAAAAGCGAAAGCCTAACTGAATATTTTTCCTGAATTTTATACTAATTGAACTTGAATAAGAAATTTAATTTGATTTTTTAAATAAACAATTTCACCGACTTACACGCGTTTTCCCTTGACCAAATTTTGACCGTATCACCCTTTAGCTCAAACATTTATCAAGAGCATAATGTCACTATTCAACGGAAACAGGTCGGAATCTGAAGATTTTGCTGGAGTGGGAGTCGGAGCCGTAAAACTTTTGCTCGAATCCGACTCCGGCCAAAAGAGTCGAAACATTTCGTCAATAGTACGAAATTTTGCATTGTTTTACAACCAAAGAAACTTTTCATTAAAATTACGAAATATTTCGTACTTTTTATGAAAAATCTTCGAACATTTTATGAAACATCTTCGTACTTTTTTTATGAAACAATTTCTTTCTTATGAAAATGTTTCGTAATTTTTATGAAAATCTCTCGTAGTTTTTATGAAACATTTTCGATCTTTTTATGAAACAATTTCGTTCTTCTTATGAAAATGTTTCGTACTTTTGTTTTAAAAATGTTCGAACTTTTAGAAAAAAAAAATTATAGTCGAAAATGCATTTTGTTGTAGTAAAAAGTATGAAAAGTTTCATCACTACTTTACATCTTAAGTTTTTGAATAATTTTTAATTTTATTTAGGTTTTTTTTCTCGGGAACGGGATCCCGGGAATTTGCTTCCCGCTTTCCCGGGAAATAAGTGCGGGAATTTTGTTTACAATATTTTATATATTATAGGGTTTTATATTGCAAATGACAGTTGAAACCTAGTTAAAATGGTTTTTGGATGTATAATGTGAATGACTATGGTACCAAGTAGTAGTAATTGACTTGTGGGACATACATAGTCGTAGGTTCTAGCCCAGATTCTAACGGGCTCCCAATTGTTAAAAAGAAGGTTGCTCTTCCTAATTTATGATTGTCATATATCTGTAAACCGGCATTCCGATAGATTGATAGACTGAGTAAAGATAAAATGTCCCGTACCCTATGTAACCCACGTTTGCAATTGCAAGAATGTTTTAATGAAATATGAATATTCTAACCTTTATTAAGATAGTTATTTTAATTTAGAGCTTTTACCTCATACACATTAGGCTCGAAATCTGTTAAAAATTTATTTTAAATCCCTTATTTATAAGGCAAATTACGGTTAAAATCTAGTTAAAGTGGATTTTGGAAGTGTAAAGTGAATGAGGTATTAGGCGATAGGTGTTTCCTTTTTGGGAAAATTGACCGAATATGTGCATATAGTGACCCCGTTTTACGATGGTGAAATCGAAATAAGTTTCTTTCATTTCCAAACAGTTCTTAGTGTGTGCTTCCGAAAACTTTACCCAAAGATACTGTCTTAACCGTTGTAAAAATTGTTTGTATTACAAAATATTTCGTATGTTAGTACGATTTATCGCTGATGTAAGAGATCAATACAATATATATTGTTAGTTGTCCGGGTAGCGCCTTATAACCACAGCTTTAGGCGATTTCTAATTTATTCAAATGTCTAAATTTATGCCACATCAAAGCAGGTTTCCCTTTGACCGGGATTCCGGGATCCCGGGAAAGTCGAAAAAGTCCGGGAAAAAGTTTTATTGATTCACTTTTATTCATAGCGCGCTATCACCTAAATGAGAAGTAGCATAGACATGCATAAAAAAATAGTATAAAGGAATACACTCAAGCACATAATCAGAGGCAAAATTTTTTGTCGCGAAGGGAAATTTTACAACTTCAATGAAACTTCTTCGTTATTTTAAAGAAAATGTTTCATTCTTTTTATGAAGAAACTTTAAAGCAGAATCTTTTGTAATATATTCATAAATTCGTAAAAACTTCTTCACAAAAATCATTAAATTTGAAGAAAGTTTCGTTAAAAATTTCGTTGACGTTTCATATATTCGTAAAATGTTCTTTGTAAATAAATGAAAATTTCGTTGTTTTAATGAAGGATTCACGAAGAATAGTTAATGAAGAATTTTTTCGATGTAGATTCCATTGTGTTATTCAATCAATGTAAGGTATGGCTGACGAGTACTACAAATGCAAGTGGTTGTCATGTTCGAAAGCATCCCAGAAATATCGATTTTTATCAAAAATATAATTAATATGTCAAAATTGACAATATAGTGCACGCGGGCCCACTGTGCAAAACCTGCTCTACATATTTTGGTATCAAATGTAAGCTCTTGAGGAGTACTATAAATGCAAGTTTATAGTACTCCTGGGATGCTTTCGAAAGCATCCCAGAAATATCGGTTTTAGTCAAAAATAAAATTAGTTTGCACGAATTTACAATATAGGGCACCCGTGTCCACTGTGCAAAACCTGCTCTACATTGTTTGGTATCAAATGAAAGCTCTTGACGAGTACTTCAAATGCAACTGTGCAATACCTGCTCTACCTTTTTTGGTATCAAAAACTACCTTGTTTGTGTCTCGGCTAGTTAAATTTACAATTTATCTTCACGTACATAATGCAATGCAACTTCCAATTAAGCAGATTATTTTGTGGTTCCTAGAATGTTAGACTAGCAGATGGGCTAAATCGATCCATTTTAATATCCACCACTATAAAAATCTATATGAAATATTTTTTTTTAATTTTATTTTATTTTTATTATATTTATAGCTATATACATATGTTGTTGTTGCGAGCTTTATAAAGGTGCAAAGTTCTACTAAAGACTGTCCTCCATAATCCAATTACTTGGTTTGTTGTAACAGTTACCGATATAAAGGATATTAAACATTCTTAACATTTTTTTAATTAATTTCAACCCGATTTATGTGGGGGCTATATATATATATAATTATGCACTGATACGGACCAATTACTAGATGATTGTTAAAAGGCTGGTATATTAACATCATGTGTCAAATTTCAACTAGATCGGATGAGATTTGCCCTTCCAGGAGCTGCGTAAGGCAAATCTTTGGATCGGTTTATATGGGGTCTATCCTAAAACTGGTGCGATATGGTCCATCTGCAATACCATCCGTGCTGTATCAATAACAACTACTTATACCAAGTTTTAAGCCGTTCGGCAATTAGAGTGATTTCCACAGATGGACAGAAATATCAAGATTTACTAAATTTTTTTACAATTTGTAAATTTTAGCACAAATGCACGGCATCCTGAACTTCGTATTAATTTATTCTAGATTCCGATACAATTTCCCCGAGAGTAAATGACCGTTAAGCCTCTATGGTTCAGCCATCTGATTTCCAGGAAAATGTATGTCCAATAGCATATTCAGCGTCTCCTCACTAGACGTTGTCTAATGGTCTTCCGAAGTATTAATGAAACCCGGAGTGGAGTAGTGGATGCTAACACTTTCCATAATCTGAAAAACTAGGGCGTGTTTTCAATACTGCTACATTAATCATTGCAAATATTGTGCTGAGCACATCTTAGTTCTCGTTTACATTCTCTCAGATTCATTTTGTAAGCGTCCAGTTCCTCCTGATGGATGTTGCCCTGTTAAAGAGCTTCCTGCAGTCGTTCCTCATATTACTTAACTCCGTAGACCATTGACTTTCCTCTAGCGCATGCAGCTTTAACTCATTACCGCCCTCTGACCCCATATGAGGACACCTGTTTAAAGTCAAACAACTATGAGCTACCCATTTTTTGTAATTTTAAATACACGTATAACAGCTTTATACTGCATATGATCTATCAACAAAGACACTTGGTCGTATTTGATAAACAGTGTCATATTCAGAACGTTATATTCTTGTTATTATTCGGATTACTTTCGTAAAATACTTTCAATAGTTTTATGTGTTCCAAGTGATCTAAAATCTAGAATTCTTCGCATATCGATTGTGTGTATATAAAATGTTTAAGTTTATTGTAATAAAAAGTTTAAAATTGTACTACCCAGTAATGGAGATTTTTGAAAAATTTCATACTTAATCTGCCCAATGTCTCCACATGGGGACACCCTTGTTTCTAAAAAGTGTCAGTTTATTTAGTCGTTAACAAGTATATACGGCCGTAAGTTCGGCCAGGCCGAAGCTTATGTACCCTCCACCATGCATTGCGTAGAAACTTCTTCTAACCACTGCCATCCACAATCGACTTACTTGAGTTGCGGTAACGCTTCCCGATGGCAAGGTATCTTAAAACCACCGTCTTCTAAATTGTAAGTAAATCCATACGTGGTATATATTAAATCAAAAAATACCGATTAAATACGTATATAATACAGTTTGACAAAGTTTACTATAGAAATAAAATTTTAACAACATTTTCTACAGAAATAAAATTTTAACAACATTTTCTATAGAAATAAAATTTTGACAAAATTTTTTACAAAAATAAAGTTTTGACAAAATGTTCTATAGAAATGAAATTTTGGTAGATTATTTTTGGCTCGAGTGGCAACCATGATTATGAACCGATATGGAAAAATTTTTGTGTGATTAGAGATCGGCTATATATAACTATAGACCGAATGGACCAATTTTGGTATGGCCATATACTAACACCACGTTCCAAATTTTAACCGGATCGGATGAATTTTGCTCCTCCAAGAGGCTCCGGAGGTCAAATCTGGGGATCGGTTTATATGGGGACTATATATAATTGTGAACCGATGTGGACCAATTTTTGCATGGATGTTAGAGACCATATACTAACACCACGTTCCACATTTGAACCGGATCGGATGAATTTTGCTCCTCCAAGAGGCTCCGGAGGTCAAATCTGGGGATCGGTTTATATGGGGACTATATATAATTGTGAACCGATGTGGACCAATTTTTACATGGATGTTAGAGACCATATACTAACACCACGTTCCACATTTGAACCGGATCGGATGAATTTTGCTCCTCCAAGAGGCTCCGGAGGTCAAATCTGGGGATCGGTTTATATGGGGACTATATATAATTGTGAACCGATGTGGACCAATTTTTGCATGGATGTTAGAGACCATATACTAACACCACGTTCCACATTTGAACCGGATCGGATGAATTTTGCTCCTCCAAGAGGCTCCGGAGGTCAAATCTGGGGATCGGTTTATATGGGGACTATATATAATTGTGAACCGATGTGGACCAATTTTTGCATGGATGTTAGAGACCATATACTAACACCACGTTCCACATTTGAACCGGAACGGATGAATTTTGCTCCTCCAAGAGGCTCCGGAGGTCAAATATGGGGATCGGTTTATATGTGGACTATATATAATTGTGAGCCGATGTGGACCAATTTTTGCATGGATGTTAGAGACCATATACTAACACCACGTTCCACATTTGAACCGGATCGGAAGAATTTTGCTCCTCCAAGAGGCTCCGGAGGTCAAATCTGGGGATCGGTTTATATGGGGACTATATATAATTGTGAACCGATGTGGACCAATTTTTACATGGATGTTAGAGACCATATACTAACACCACGTTCCACATTTGAACCGGATCGGATGAATTTTGCTCCTCCAAGAGGCTCCGGAGGTCAAATCTGGGGATCGGTTTATATGGGGACTATATATAATTGTGAACCGATGTGGACCAATTTTTACATGGATGTTAGAGACCATATACTAACACCACGTTCCACATTTGAACCGGATCGGATGAATTTTGCTCCTCCAAGAGGCTCTGGAGAACGGTTTATATGGGGGCTATATATAATTATGGACAATTTTTGCATGGTAGTTAGAGACCATATACCAAAACCATGTACCAAATTTCAGACGGATCGGATGAAATTTGCTTCTCTTTGAGGCTCCGCAAGCCAAATCTGGGGATCGGTTTATATGGGGGCTATATATAATTATGAACCGATTTGGACCAATTTTTGCATGGTTGTTAGAGACCATATGTACCAAATTTGAGCCAGATCGGATGAAATTTTTTTCTCTTTGAGGCTCCGGAGGTCAAATCTTGGGATCGGTTTAAATGGGGGCTATATATAATTATGGACCGATGTGGACCAATTTTAGCATGGTTGTTAGAGATCATATACCAACACCATGTACCAAATTTCAGCCAGATCCGATGAAATATGCTTTGCTTAGAGACTCCGCAAGCCAAATTTGAGGGTCCGTTTATGTGGGGGCTATACGTAAAAGTGGACCGATATGGCCCATTTGCAATACCATCCGACCGAGATCAATGACAACTACTTGTGCCAAGTTTCAACTCGATAGCTGATTTCAACAGACGGACGGACATGCTTAGATCGACTCAGAATTTCACCACGACACAGAATATATACTTTATAGGGTCTTAGAGCAATATTTCAATGTGTTACAAACGGAATGATAAAGTTAATATACCCTCATCGTATGGTGGAGGGTATAAAAACCCATAAAATCAATTTTTGTCCAGCAATTTCATTTTGGACTTTAATGGGTTCAATAAGATGTTGAAGATGGCTTTGTTATCCGATCCACGGTTTATTCGATATCCTGGGAAGCTTTGTTCCCGTACACTACTAATATGTTGGTAAATTCCTTTGCAAAAAAAATTTTAATATATATTTTTTGTATTTTTTTGTTAACAATTTACGTTTATTTTTTTTTCTTTTTTGTATATATATTTTTTTATTTTATATTATTCGTAATAAAATTATTTTAAATTAATATATATGAAATATATGTAAGTAGTGAGAATGTTGCAACTACTTTGATCGAGAGAGAGAGGGAGGGAAAGTTTGGTGGTGATGGTGTTGATGTTGTATGTATTGTTGAGTGTATAATATCCCAATCCCGCTAGGCACATATAAAGGGTGATTCTTTTGAGGTTAGGATTTTCATGCATTAGTATTTGACAGATCACGTGGGATTTCAGACATGGTGTCAAAGAGAAAGATGCTCAGTATGCTTTGACATTTCATCATGAATAGACTTACTAACGAGCAACGCTTGCAAATCATTGAATTTTATTACCAAAATCAGTGGCAGAAAATCCGCTTTTTTATCGACAAATTTTGTTCGGCGATGAGGCTCATTTCTGGCTGAATGGCTACGTAAATAAGCAAAATTGCCGCATTTGGAGTGAAGAGCAACCAGAAGCCGTTCAAGAACTGCCCATGCATCCCGAAAAATGCACTGTTTGGTGTGGTTTGTACGCTGGTGGAATCATTGGACCGTATTTTTTCAAAGATGCTGTTGGACGCAACGTTACGGTGAATGGCGATCGCTATCGTTCGATGCTAACAAACTTTTTGTTGCCAAAAATGGAAGAACTGAACTTGGTTGACATGTGGTTTCAACAAGATGGCGCTACATGCCACACAGCTCGCGATTCTATGGCCATTTTGAGGGAAAACTTCGGAGAACAATTCATCTCAAGAAATGGACCGGTAAGTTGGCCACCAAGATCATGCGATTTGACGCCTTTAGACTATTTTTTGTGGGGCTACGTCAAGTCTAAAGTCTACAGAAATAAGCCAGCAACTATTCCAGCTTTGGGAGACAACATTTCCGAAGAAATTCGGGCTATTCCGGCCGAAATGCTCGAAAAAGTTGCCCAAAATTGGACTTTCCGAATGGACCACCTAAGACGCAGCCGCGGTCAACATTTAAATGAAATTATCTTCAAAAAGTAAATGTCATGGACCAATCTAACGTTTCAAATAAAGAACCGATGAGATTTTGCAAATTTTATGCGTTTTTTTTAAAAAAAAAGTTATCAAGCTCTTAACAAATCACCCTTTACTAAGAATTTAAAGGTAAATGTTATTGGTATTAGCAATTCAAAAAACCCCACTAAGCATAAATGCTTACTGTCTATGTATATGATATTTGACCCACTAGGAACAAATACTTCTGTAGTGTATTTGTGTGTTTGTTTGTTTTGCAATAATAAATCTGTGTTTTTGATTAATTATGTTTATTTTTCTTTTTTTGTAATTATATGGCATATATAATTTGATTTTATTTCGAATGTGTAGTGATTCGTTTTTATGTTTTCAGCTTTCATCATAGATGACATTTTTCGTATTATGTATATATATAAAGATATTATTATATATAAAATATACAGAGTGTTAGAAATTAAACCTAAACATACATATGGTAGTAAATAGTTCGATCTTGTTAACTGGTGTTTTTTTTTGTGATTTTTGTTTTCGGAGGAATCTAGACGGGGCTTATGTCTAGATTCTCATAATAGTTATAGATAATTATATAAATATAAATCGTTTTTACAACAATATGAGTAAAGGTTTCGTTTAAGTGTTTTTTTGTTTTGAGAAAGGGCTTTTCATTTGGGCTGAGTTCGAGAGTAATTTGTTGATGGTTGTTATTTTTTTTGTTTTTGGGAAAATGTCGTTCCAATCCGAAAGTGAGTGAATCCTTCTACACATCAAAACCAAAGTAATCTTCCATTAATGCTACTTTAGATGGCGAGTGATTTATGCTCTTGGATATCATCATCTTCATCATGGGTTTATCATATTTGCTGATTTATGAGGTTTAAGTTTGCTGTTAAAACTAGATTTTGCTGATATTTTTTCTAATCTTTATGGCCTAGGTATTGCATTTTCCTCCCTTCGTTCGTTGGGTTGCATATCTTTTTTTGGGTTTTTTAATATGAAATCTTTTTTTTTGGTATTTTTCAAAACTTTTTTAAAAGTTGTTTTTTATTTTCATTCTTTCTTTCTTTTTCTTTTCTTTTTTTAAATTAATTAGAAAAACAAAAATTGTTTGTAAAATATTTATAAATTAAAGTAAAATAAAATAATTTATGAAATAGTATTAATAAAATAAATTAAAATGTTTTAATGGCATTTAGAATTCGTTTTCTGGAGCAAGGTCGAATCTTGGTGGGAAAGCCATACCGTCCAATTGTGGCCGCATGGACATAGCACGGGGCTAAAGTGAGTAGAAGAGAGAGAGAGAAACCAAATTACTATAAAATCTAATATTTAACAATAAATTGAAAACATGCTTATAGGTAGGCTTAAAAAATTAATCCAACAAAATTATCACTGATGATTGATTGATGAGAAACCCAAACTGAGTATAGCTCCAACAGGAACTGTAATCAGAGCTAATAATATGAATCATGAGAGAAACCACATGAGCAAAGAAAGAGAGAGTTATGTTATCCACATTCGATTAGAGAGCGAGAGATCCGTAAAACATTTAAGGAGATTGTAAAAACAAATCGATGAGATTTTTTGTTTCGATTTCTAATGAAATGAGACAAGAAAAGGATAAGGGGCTACAAACTAAAGACAAGTCTCATAAAAACAATCAGGTGAGATGATTTTCTTGTTGTATAAGGGAGAGGGATTGTATGAATCAATTTCTCTTTTTTTTCGAGCATCAAATTCAAATCAATGCTATTTCAATTTCGGAAACAACAAAGGAGAGATATTGTGTATGCATGTGTCTATATGAGAGTGAGAGGAGAGCGATCGAAATGCTCCAACAGTCATTGACTAGATTTGGTAACAATGTAAACGAGAGAGGGAGTGAAACATTGAGATTGAGAATTAACACAACACAAAATCTCAGGCATATAATATTAGCCTTGTTCACTTACAAATGTAATGAAAGTTGGTTTACTGATCCAGCACACTCTTGTTGCGGCCACCTTTTGGCATTCCCGGCTATATAGTATACACACACATACATATACATATTATATAGTAGAAATAATAATTATATTTGTCGTACAATACAAAAAAAGCAGAGAAATGTAATTCTTGAATGAACTCTTTTCGTTTTTTTTGGTTTTGTGGGTATGGGGCACGAATTATACTGTTTGGATAGGTGGGTGGCGTTTATAAAGCTGGTCGGTTGGGAAGCATTTATGAGATTTGGGGCCGATTGATTTCACCTGCTTTGGATTGATGCTTGTGGATCAGAAACGCTTAAAGTTTAAACTTATGAGCTAGTTTTGATTTGGTTTTGGTTTGGCTGTTTTCTTTTGTGGATTGTTTTGTCTGATTCTAGATGTGGACCATGGTTGATTTACAGTGCCATAGTTGGATTTAGAGCTGAGTAAAAGTAAAAGTAGAAACAACGTTCTAAAATTATGATTTGAGCAAAATATCATCATAATAATAAAAGAAAAAGAGAAAAACAATGAGCAAAATATAATGGTAAAGCGTGTTTTTGTTGGCCCTAGATATGGACCGTTAGCTGGGGAGGATTACTTACCGCGGGGCTGGCACCACGACCAACGGAACCGGCACGTCCCTTGGCACGGAATTTGCTGATGGCTTGTTCAGCCAAATCGGCGCGTTCTTCAGATTCTTCGAGTTCTTGTTGGGCCTTGCGGAATTTGGCCAAGTTGAGGGCGGCAATTTCTTCGGCTTCTTCGATTTGCCTCTTGTATGTCTTGATCTTTTGTTGGAGCTTGTCAACCAAGTCTTGCATGCGTTCGTGGTTCTTGCGGTCTTCTTCGGATTGGAAGCTCAATTCCTTGACGCGGCGTTCAGATTTGCGGAGGTTCTTTTGGGCATCGGCGTGTCTTCTTTGTTCACCATCCAATTCGTTCTCCAATTCGCGGACGCGTTGTTCCAATTTTTGGATAGCCTTCTTGCCACCCTTGAGGGCATTGGCTTCAGCATCATCCAAACGGACTTGCAATTCCTTGATTTGTTGTTCCAAAGCCTTCCTCAATTTTTCTTGAGTTTGGGCATGGTCTTGTTCAGCGCGGAGTTCATCGGCAAGACGGGCGGCATCAACCATAGCCTTCTTGGCCTTTTCTTCGGAGTTCTTGGCTTCGTTCAACAATTCATCCAAATCGGAGTGGAGTGTTTGGAGTTCGGATTCCAATTTCCTCTTGGCAGCGGAGATGGAAGCGTTTTGGGCGGAAACTTCATTGAGTTGTTCATGGGCATCGGCCAATTCTTGTTCAGCTTGGCGACGGCCACGGTCGGCTTGTTCAAGGAGGGTGCGGGATTCTTCCAATTCGTTTTGGAGGGCGTTGGCACGACGTTCAGAGATACCCAATTGTTCGCGGGCATCGTCACGGGCTCTTTGTTCTTCTTCAAGGGCGGTTTGGATGTCCTTGAGTTGTTGTTGGTAGCGCTTAATGTTCTTTTGGGCCTCGGCGTTAGCCTATAAAGAAGAGAGAAGAGATAGCAAAGATATAAGTATAACCCTCGTTTTTTCAATGTTTTCTCAGAGAGAAGCGGTAGCAGCCTGTTAATGGCTTCTATCTTACCTTGTTGGCGTGATCCAAAGCAATTTCCAATTCGTTGATGTCGGCTTCCAACTTCTTCTTCATGCGAAGGGCCTCAGCCTTACCCTTGGCTTCGGCTTCGAGGGAGGCTTGCATGGAGTCGAGAGCACGTTGGTGGTTCTTACGGGTGTTTTCGAATTCTTCTTCCTTCTCTTGGATGCGGCGGTCGATTTCTTGACGGACTTGGGACAATTCCAATTGAGCGCGCAAGACCTTGTTTTCTTCTTGTTCCAAAGCAGCTTCAGCTTCTTCCAAAGCGGCTTGGAGTTCATCCTTTTCAGCTTCCAAGCGTTTGCGAGCCTTTTCGATTTCGTGAATGTTGCGGCCACCTTCACCGATTTGGTCGAGCAAGTCCTTGACTTCATCAGCCAAGTTCTTGTTTTCACGGCGGACAGCTTCCAATTGTTCTTGGCCTTCTTCGTAGGCACCCTTGAGACGGAACAATTCGGTGGAGTAGTTGCGGCATTCCTTTTGGGAGGCATCGAGTTCAGCAGCCAAATCATCAACCTTGAGTTTCCATTCGCCAATGATCTTGTCGAAGGCCTTTTGTTTCTTTTCGGCAGCGTTGGCAATAGCGTTGGCACGGTCGACTTCCAATTGCAAATCTTCGACTTCGGTGGACAAGCGTTGCTTGGTCTTTTCGAGGCCAATGCATTTTTGGTTGAGGGATTCAATGGTTTCTTCAGCTTCAGCCAAGCGAGCTTGCAACTTCCTCTTGGCTTCTTCCAATTCTTCGGAGCGGGCAACACCATCGGATTCGTACTTGCTGCGCCACAATTGAGCTTCAGCGTTGGCCTTGCTCAATTGACGTTGCAAATCAGCCTTACCTTCAGCTTCTTCTTCAACTTGTTCACGGAAGTTATCCAAGTCGTGTTCCAAGTTGCGGAATTTGCCCAAAAGAGTAGCACGTTCGCGGGATTCTTCATCAGCCAAACGCTTGGTATCTTCCAATTGGGTGGTGAGGGAGATCTTGATCTTGGACAATTGGGAAACTTGGGATTCAGCTTCTTCCAATTGGCGCAAGAGGTCGGAGTTTTCAATGGACAACTTCTTCTTGGCGGCATCGAAATCGTTGAGGGTTCTGTTGGTTTCATCCAATTTGGATTGGACTTCGTTGAGGGTGTGTTGCAATTGCTTGGCAATCTTTTCTTGGGCAGCCTATGTGGGTTTACGGTAAGAGACCAATTAGTTTCAATGTATAAGACAAAAGTAAAGAGGCGAGTATAGAATTGTGTAAGGTTTATGTACAGTTAGTAGTGGCGTTTTTTCTGGAGAGTGTGGGTTAGGAGATTTTACAAAGAGAGCTAAGAATTTGCAAGATAGAGAGGCTGGGGATTAGTGGTATATTTCATTTTACTCTGGAAAGGTTAGGGTTTTTCTATTCACAAAAGAGTAAAGGAATATATTCACAATTTTTCTTTACAATAGATAGAGAGAGCGAGAAGAATGTCAAGGGATTTATAGCGTTTTATAAATCCCGGAGATTCTATGCGTTTCATCTTACAAAGCTCAGCTAGCAAAGCTTATGAGCGATTCTTATCAATTCCCACAGGGAATCTTTAGAATCCCCAATAAACCATTTGGTATCAAAAAATTCTACAGCGTTTTTTATACAGCTTCGGCGCTTATATCATAGTTTATAAGAATCGTGAATTTGCTATACCTTCTCGTTGGAAAGGTGGTCGGAGGCAATGCGGAGATCGTTCATTTGAGAGTAGTATTCGTTCTTCTCCTTTTCGGACCTAGAGATGTAGTAGATTGGTTTATGTATTAGTTAGATGGTGTTATATGTGTAAAGAGGAAAGAGGAGATATTACGAGGTAAAACTTTCGCTATGTGCAAGAAATTAATTTACTCTCCGTGGCTGTGGTAGTTGTACCCATCTCAAAGATTAGGAGAATTGAGCAAATCATGACGATTAACACCTGCTAAGAGAATCTCATATGGAGCAACGAAAAAAATTTTGTGTGCTTTTGAGAAAGGGGGAGAAATTTGGGGGAAGTACGTGTGGGGTGTAAAAAGTGTGATTTTTTTGCTTTGTGGTTTGTTTGAATGATGTTGTTGTGTATCCTTGATTTGTGGCCAAGGATTTGAAATTTGCTTTACCTTTTCACGACCAAGTTGATCGCAAGCGGTACGAGTTTGGTTCAACTCATTGTGGCAAGTCTGGCGATCATGTTCAGCCCTGAACGGGTTTAACGATTCAGAAAGAGAGAGAAAGAAATGTTTAGGATTTCCAATCAATATACAGAGCGAACAACACAAAACATAGAGTTGCCAACGCATATTGCGTAAGCATTTCGTGGAAACCACTGGGTACACAGCTACAAAAACTGGGAGAGAGAAAGAACACAACACAAGAGAGTCACTCGGTGAACGTAATACTTACTTAGCCTTCATCTTGTTGAGTTGGTCAACTTGTTCGGCCATTTCAGCGATGGCATCGTTGTGCTTCTTGCGCAAGTTAGCCAAGGTGGATTCGTGTTGGATGTTGGCTTCTTCCAAATCGCGGCGCAATTTGCTGAGTTCAGCTTCACGCTTCTTGTTAAGTTCGATTTGGGCAGAAGTGGCACCACCAGCTTCTTCAAGACGTTCACCCAATTCCTCCAATTCGCGGGCCAAATCAGCACGTTGTTTCTCGGCCTTGGCGCGGGCTTGACGTTCAGCTTCGATTTCTTCTTCCAATTCTTCGATGCGGGCTTGCAATTCCTTGATTTGACGGTTGTTCTTGTTGACGACGACTTGTTCATCGTCCAATTTGCCGGTGAGGGCACCCAATTCCTTGTCCTTGCGTTGGATGGTTTGTTCCAATTCCTTCTTGTTGCGTTCCAAATCGGCAACGGCTTCTTGGGTGAGCTTCAAGTCACCTTCAACCTTGCGCTTGGATTTCTCAACATCACCACGCAATTTCTTCTCACGTTCCAAGGAATCTTCCAATTCATCCAAGGTTTGTTCGAGCTTAGACTTGACCTTGTTCAAGTGGTTGATCTTGTCTTCGGCAGCTTGCAATTCTTCACCAGTCTTTTGGTTGCTTTCGCCTTGCATCTTCTTCTCCTTGTTCAACTTGTTGATGAGTTCGTCTTGGTGGGCGATTTCATCGTTCAAGTTGCGGATTTGATGGTCCTTGGTGGACTTGTCTTGTTCGGCCTTTTGGACGGACAATTCCAAGTCTTCAATGTCCTTCTTGAGGCCAGAGATTTCTTGGTCAGCCTTCTTCTTTTGTTGGAACAATTGGTTGCGGGCATCTTCCTCTTGGGTCAAGCGATCTTGGATGTCCTATAAGGGTCAAAGAAACCAAACGAAAATAGATGGTAGAAGGCAGGTAAGTATATATCCAATATTTTTTGTGGTAATTTTATAATTAATATTGCTTATCTTTTTCTCTGGGGATACTTACACGCAATTGATTTTCGAGGTCGACCTTTTGGGCTTGGAGTTTGGAGCAACGTTCTTGGAAGTCAGACAATTGACCCTTTTCACCGGACAAGGATTCCAACAAGGCAGTCTTTTCAGCTAACAACTTAGCGTTGAGGGCTTCCAATTCCTTGCGTACCTTAACTTCAGCAGCATGGGCATCTTCAGCCTTCTTGGCCTTCTCTTCAAGACGCTGTAATTCATTCGAAGAATTGGCATTAGCTGCTGTTGAACTCACATTTCCCGCAGAGCTATCATCGCTAACTGGATTAGGAGCTGGAGCTGGTGATTCTTCGGCTGCTGGTGGTGGTGGAGCTGCTTCTTCGGGTTTAGCTTCATCAGCAGGTATACCTTCCTCATTGGCTTGAGGTGTGGTAGAGGCCTCACCTTTTTCGGATTTTTTCGATTTTTTAGCTTTTTTATCTTCAGCCATTATATGAGAATTTATTTATATATTTTCGCAATAGTAGTAAGAAATATGGTCGTTTGTTGCTTTTTTAAAACTGGCAGTTTTTTAATTTTATTTCGTAAAGTCGTTTAAATAACCCTTGATTTGAATTCAAAATCGCAAAAGTATCGGCCCAGGTAACTAGAGAACCGTTTAGCTACTGGTCAACAACTGGAATGCTGCTAAGTGCATTGCTTTACAAGTGCTCAATTGAATATGCGATATGAAATTGAAATTTTCAGAAAATTTTCAAAATTAGAAACGCCCCACATTGATTTGAATGCAAAAAATTATGAGCAATAACTCATGCCATTGGAATACCTAAGGTGGGGGTATGTGGGACCCACACCCCAAATGCCACGGCCCATTATCTGTAGCAGCAGCAGCAGCATCAACATTTCACTCAATTTGGCAATCATTATGATGGGCTCAATGTTATTAAAAAACTACATTATCATGGTAAACGATCGATATGGCACAGGTGTTTGCGTTGTTGGTTTTTTGTTTTTAGGTTTCACATAATTCTTCTTGGCTGAGGGCTTTCTTTCTGAATATGTGAGAGTTTTTTTTAATGGAACTATGAATGATGAGGTTTCAATTAAATTATTAATAACATTTACCACAAACAACAACAACAGCTATATGTTAAATGCATATGGCTATCATTACTCATCATAATGTAGACCTATTGATTTTTTTTGCAATTTCAATTCGCCTTAGCAAAATTCTGAGTGAGTTTTTACGCTATATATGCTTGAGCATTAATAAGTTTTTTTTTTTATACAAATTGCAAGAAATTAAAGTGAATAAGAGGGGAGTGGCCATGTCATTTGGCCAAAACACTTGTTCACTTCGTTATAATTAATTAAAAATAGAGTGAATGAGTGAAAGCGCGTTTGCCATGATGAAACCAACTAATTTTTGGTGTATATATAGAATTATTGGTAATCATGGTGTAAATCTTTTTTGCAAAATCCTAATGAGCCAATCGGCATGGCATAGGCACTGAGGTGGTAATGACGTGAATAGATTTTTTATAATTTCAGGTTTGTTTTTTCTTTCGTCAGTTGATTTTAGCTAAGCAGAGAAGATCTAAGTATTTCCTCATCTCATTAATTATAAGGTAAACAGGTTCCAGATGAAAATCGTAAGATGCTAAAAATA